>NC_081182.1:132362674-132685763 GCF_029867415.1 Vicia villosa
CTAGGACTTACACCAACAATATTGAAGCAACTGGAAAACTCATCAAAAAAACAATGAAGTCGCCATCGAACATTTATTTATCCTACGCGGGGAATGGAACACATCGAAGAAAACCAAACATAAAAACAAGCAAAGGTCTCAGAGAAAGGCTAAGGGTGTCGATTAGCAAGGCAAAGGTATTAGCACCCCTCACATCTATGGTACTCCATAGGATCCATTCTTGTTGGTTTCTAATATAAGGGTGTGTGTGTGTGTATCATGCAATGTGCTTAGGGAATATGCAATGAAAGGATAAGCAAGATAGAAAGAAAAAGTCAAACAAAATAAAAAGTAGAAAAAGTCTGCTCGCTAGGGTGTTTGTAGCCTGTGTCTACGTACCTCCAACGTGCAATGGAGAAATCAGATCGCCGTAGTTCGTCTAACTATGTTCTGTTTCTTTATCGATTCACGTCTCCTAGAGAAATGGAACCGAGCATCTAAGGGAGGATGCAACGAACATGCAACATCACAAATATCCTAGCAAACATCAGATAATCATGTGAACATGAATCATAGATAGGCATGTGAACAAGCATCACAAATAAGCAAATAAGCATGGTGAATATACAACAAACATGTGAACAGGCATCACAAATAAGAACATGCGAGCAGGCATTGCAAACGAACCTATAACAGGAATACATGAATGTGAGTGTGTGAACAGGCACTACAATGTGAATAGGCATCACAAATAAAATGTGAACAGGCATCGCAAACAAACATGTAACATGCATACATGTGAATGAGTGTGAACATGAATCGTAAAAGATATCATACGAATAGTTATCATAGATACAAGACATACACGTAACAGACATACATGCATGGAAAACATGTAACAAGATACATGTCAAATGTGAACACCTATCAGGAATAAAATGTGAACATGCATTGCAAACAACATGTAAAAAGCATACATGTGCAGGTGTGTGAACATAAATCACAAAAGATATCATATGAACAAGAATTGTAGATAAAAATAAGAAATACACGTAACAGGCATACATGCATGGCAAACATGTAACAGGCATACATGTGCATGTGAACATGTATCACAATCAAATAGCATACAATCGAGTATCGCTCAAGAAACAAACAACTACAAAAGTAGTAACCTGTGACTGGGGGTTGCTTTAGCCAATGAGGAAGGTCCTCTGATGCAATCAAACAAAAGACAATAAAAGAAGACCTTTAGCCGACGGGGAAAGCCCTCCGAGGCAAACAAGCTATCAAAGGGAGCTTTAGCCAACAAGGAAATTCCTCTGAGGCAAACAACCTGTCAAAGGGAGCTTTAGACAACGGGGAAAGTCCTTCGAGGCCAACAAGCTATCAATAGGAATAAAGGGGGATTGTAACATGTGCGTTTATGCACAAAGCATCAGTATCGGGGAACGCAAGCTAGACAAAGTATGGGGATCTGATTGCAAGATCCTTGTCCACTTGACATATTCGATAACAAGATCGGGGGATGGTTAAAAAGCAATGGCGTGTAATGCGCGCTAGCTAAACAAATTGATGACACGTGGAAAGGGTCAATAACGAACCCTCTCCTCTTGTCTACCATGAGGACTTAACGGTGTTTCCTTTGACGAGGTCTTATGTCACTGTTTTCGCTACCGCGAAAATTAATAGAGTCGCCACTAACATATTTATCCTGAAAAGGAAGGGAATGCCAGCAAACCACAAAACAAAACAACGGTCTCACAACCAGAGAAAAAGGGTAAGGGAGTCGGTTACACGAGGGGAAGGTGTTAGCACCCCACGCGCCCATCGTACTCGATGGTATCCACGCTTGTGTCTAAAACTATGAGTGTGTAAGCAAACTGCGCTAATCTGGACTAAATGCATGCAAAATGTAGGGAAAAGAAAGGATTATGCTCGCACGGGCCCCACCCCGCTGCCTACGTATCTGTTTTGCAGAATCAGAGTTACCGTAGCTCGGCTAACTAATTTTTGTTTGTTTTGTGTTTTTAGGTGAACGAGTTACATTCACACTCCGCTACTCGACCTTTGAAGACTTATGCTTGGGAATGGAGCGGAAATAACAAGCTCTTAAGAAAAGAAAATCAAAGAGTTTGGTTTGTGTTTTAAAAGATGCATGAGGAAAATATAAGCTAAGGGGGAAAGCTTGCTACCTAATGTTATCATACAAAGGGTACAAGTCTAAGCTAGACTAACAGCCTACGGGGAAAAAGGCGAAAGCAAACAATAATATCACACAAACAAGCTCCGCTCGTAAAGCAAACAAAACCAACGACACTGGCCGAGTGGTAGAAAAGAGGTCCCGCCATAACCAAAGGGAGCGAATCACCCGAGTCAACCAAGCATTAGACCTCGCGAAAATGATCGGGCCATAGACAAGAGGAGCGGATCCCTCTCAGCAACCAAGCCGTCACGGATCGGAAAGGAAAACGGTGCGTGCGTACACCGAGCATCGACGTCGAGCAACGCGAACTATAAAAAATGCGGGGGTCCGGCTGCATGAACCCTTTTCCTGACATACTCGATAACAAGATCTTGTGCAGGTTCAGAAGCGAGCCACGCGTAGCGTGTGCATACTGAACAGACTCGATGAGACTAGGCGGGGGTTGATAGCTAACCCTTTCCGCATGCCTTCCAAGAGGACTTAACGGAGTGCCATATAGGACTTATTACACTGTGACTCCCTGCCGCAAAGCACAAATATAAACACACCAACAAAAACAGAGCCTCTTTCGAGGGCTTGGCCAGATGCATGTCTAGGTCCTACTTCTCATGTTAAAGGATGATGCGGAAAGCGGTATAAGGGCCAAGGAGACAATACCGAACGGATAGCAAATCCGCAATGAGCTAGCAAGCGTAATCAGAGAAGTCCGGAATACTTCACGTAAGCCACCATCAAGCAAAGCGAGTCAGAAAGCGTCGTTGTGAAAATACATCACGAGCGACATGTGGCACGCTTCGAGCATAACCACATAAGCAACCTGCAAGAGAACACAAGCCAGACAATGCAGGAATATACATCTCAATGAATGAGAGATTAGATGAATCCCGTCGGGAAGAAGTTCGTATCCCACAAATAAAGTGGAACACGACTCAAATCAATCGCACCGGAAGCGAATTCGTGTCCCACAAATAAAGTGGAACACGAAGCAAGTCGAATCGCAATCGAAGGCTCACTCGAAGTACCTCGCACATCTCAACGACCAAATCAGTAATAACAAGGAAGCAGGCACCCTCCATAGAAAATAATAGAAATTAAATCCTAATTAAAATCTAAAACAAAAATCTAACAAGATTAAATTGTTTTTTTTATGGCATTTTTATCTAAAACAACAGAACAAAACTATGTAAGAAACAATTAAAGTCTAACAAGCAAGAGATTACATGTTTTTTATTGTCTGTTTTTATCAATGCGAGAAATTTAATCAAACATAATATTTTTCATGGCATTTTATCAAAGAATTACAACTAAACTACGTAACAAAACAAATAAATTCTAACAAGTTAAATATTACATTTTTTTATGTTATTTTTATCATGTCAAAAATCTAACAAAGATCAATGTTTTTCATACATTTTCTTATGCTAAAAATAATGGAATGCAAACTAGTTAAGAAAACTAAATCAAAAACATCAAAATCAGGCGTACAGGGGGTGAACTACTAGAAATATGGTGTGCTATGGAGTAAGGGCGCCAAGCCCAAGCTGTTGGCCCAATGAATGTTTATTGTATTGGTTTTTCTTCAGCATACAAAAAGATGGTGGTGATTGGGCTTATGGAGGGTGTGCACGGAAAATTTTACTTCCTACCCCTACACTTGCCTTCCTACCCCTACAATTTTTTAAAAATGGAAATTTTACCCTCAAAGACTAATAACCATTTTACCATTTTACTTTTTACCATTTTTCTAAAAAGTCAAAAAAATTTGAAATCTGCACCCCTACGCGCATCAAAAACGGAACACTTGAGGTAAGAGATCCGGTTTACAAAGATACAAACCGGAACACCTCTATAAAGACTTCCGGTTCAGTTTTTTTTTTTCCCGGAAGACATTTCAAAACTGTTCCGGTACTTCTAATGCCAAATCGGAACAGATTTCAAAACAGTTCCGGTTAACTTGATACCAAACCGGAACAGTTGGTGAAAGTGTTCCGGTGACCATGGTTACAAACCGGAACAGTTTGAAAATGTGTTCCGGTATGTTTTTTTTTATTTTTTGTAATTTTTTTCAGGTATGGAAGTTCCGCTCCAAATTTGTCGAAAAAACGATACAGCTATAGATACCACTGATGCTTTCACAACTTCAGAGAGATTTGTCACACGGGAAGAAGTTATCCGTTGGGTTAAAGAGACTGGAATTAACAATAAAGTGACCGTTATTATCACGCGTTCAGACACCGAAACAGGCAAAAGAGGAAGAAGTAACAAAGTGATATTTGGGTGCGATAAAGGTGGAAAATATAAGGATAAAAGTGAGAATCAAAGTGCTACTAAGAGATGTGGATGTCCATTCAAAATCAGATCGACTCCGACAAAAGATGGGTCTGGATGGAATGTTGATGTAAAATGTGGAGTTCATAATCATGGTTTACCAGATAGATTAGAAGGTCATTCATTTGTTGGTAGGTTGACAACTGATGAGAAGCAGCATGTTGCTGATTTGACAAAGAGACATGTTCCACCTAGACACATACTGATTTCCTTGCAAGAGCGAGATCCTAAGAACGTCACTCGGATCACGCAAATATACAAGCATAAAAGTGTGATTGAAGCGGAGATAAGAGGTCCAAGAAGTGAGATACAACATTTGCTTAAGCTTATAGAGGAGGCGAACTATGTTTATTGGAGTAGGAAACGGGATGATTGTGAAGTTGTGAGAGATATTTTTTGGGCTCATCCAGATTCGGTAAAGTTGCTGAATCTTTTTCCTACTGTCTTGATTATGGACGCCACTTATAAGACCAACAAATATAGACAACCTCTGTTTGAAATAGTTGGTATGACATCGACCGAGTTGACATTTGCGGTTGCATTTTCTTATATGGAGTGTGAGCAGACAGAGAGTTATTGTTGGGTCTTGGATAAGCTGAAGCAATTGTTTGTGAAGAAAGATGTGGTTCCACAAGTGATTTTGACGGATAGAGATCTTGCTTTGATGAAAACAGTTGAAGTTGTTTTTCCTACGACGCATAACTTGCTATGTCGTTTTCATATTAACAAAAATGTTGAGATGAAATGCAAGGAATATGTGATGAAAGACATACAAGAGACGATAGGCACATTGTGGAAAGATGTTGTATGGGCTAGTAATGAGGTTGAGTATGGTGTACGGGTGCAATATCTTGAACAAACATGCTTTTCTTGTAATGACTTCCTCGATTACATGAAGAACACTTGGTTGATTCCACATAGGCAAAGATTTGTAGGCGCATGGATTAATCGATTGCTTCATTTTGGTAACACCACGACTAATCGGTATGTCATAATTCATAAATTTTTTAATATGTATTAATTTTTAAAGTATTATTTTTTTATACTTTCTTTGTTTATTTTAGGGTTGAATCTGCACATTAGAAGCTAAAGCAGGTGATAGGGAACAACCTTGGTGACATGGTCAAAGTTTGGGAAGCTATGAATTCTAACCTAAAAATCCAAATAGGTAACATTCGAGTTTCGTTTCAAAAAAGTTTTTATGAGGTTGAGCACGCACACATTAGTCCATTTTATGATAATTTGCGTGGTTCAGTATCGAGAGCTGCTTTGAGACGCATTGCAGAAGAGTTATTGAGGCTTGATTATGTGTTAAATAGTAGGGAAATATGTGGTTGTACTATGAGAACAGGTTATGGGCTACCTTGTGCTTGTGAGATGGGAAGATTGATTGTTGTTGGAATCCCATTACAAATAGAAAGTGTTCATCTTCAATGGAGGATACTATCTATGGAAGGTGACTTGCCTTTAGATGAGGAAGCTGGTTCGGAGGTGGATATGAGTAATGCAATTGATGAATTGTGGAGAAGGTTTAAATCACTAGATGTTGTTGGGAAAAGAGCATTGAAAAGTAGGGTTTGTGAAATTGCATATCCCACAACAACTTCATTGTGTCCACCTGTCGCCCTCGGTTTTTTATACCTCTCGTGAGAGAGAGATACGAACTGACTCTTCTTTTGCTTTTGAGTTTTGAAAATCAGAGAGTCGCCACCGACTTTTATTTTATCCAATTAAGGAAAGGTTTATAAAAGAAACAGAAAAAGACCTTTAAGAGATTTTGGGTTCGGGGGTAGGTTATACAAAGGGAAGGTATTAACACCCCTTTGTATCCATGGTTATCCATGGGCTCTTAATTGCTTAGCTCACTTGTTTGAATCATTTGTCTTGCCTTGAAATGCTTGTATGTGGTCTTAAAATAACTTTGTAAATTAACTTTGTAATGATCCTTGTGCGGACGTATACAAAGTGTTTTATCTTTTGAAAGATGTTTTTGAAAAAAAGATGTTTAACTTCGTAATGATCCTTGTTTGGATATATACCAAGTATTGTCTTTTTTATTTTATTTTGAAGAACAATGATATATGAGATATTTGTTTGTTTTGATTTGAGCAAGCAATTAGGAGATCTACCCTAAGTTTATAAGGTCCTTTCCTATTTCTTTTAGAAAATTCTCCTTTTACCGGATGTAAACAAAAGTTTGAATTTGTATTTGAAACAGTAGAATTTGATTTTTGAAAGAGTAACAGAGGGATTACCCTAAGAGGTGCAAGTGTGATTGTGTTTTGATTCAGATATTTTTTGTCTTTTTGATTTTAGTCATCTAACGCTTCAGTTATTATCTTTGACATACACGCAGTTTTATATGTAAAGAAATTAAAATGCGGGAATGCAAAATGCGGAAAGTAAATCTACGCTATTACATCGATTGTGCGGAAAATGTAAACTACGCTATTTACATGATGTTGACAACCTATACACTTATCTATGAATTTAAATTGCAATAAGATAAAAGGAAGTATTTTTTGGATTTTTTGTATGGTTGATTTTAATTAAATTTAATGCATAATTAATTTAATTAAAATGAGAAAAGGTAGAAATAAAATTTAAACCTAAAATTAAGTCTAAAATATGTTCAAGTTACTTGTTAATTAATTTTAAAGTAAAACTAATTTTTTTGGATTTTTTGAAATTGTTTTGGAAATTTATTAAGCTAATTAACATATAATTATATAAACAATTATACAAATAATTAAAACTTAAAGAGAAAAATATTCTAAATATGTACAAAATTAGTCTATAATAGATAAAATAAATTTAAATAAAAAGAAAACATTTTTTCTGATTTTTTTGATAGGATGAAATAATTAAAAAGCAAATATATAAATATATACTAATTAATTAAACAAAATATTTTAATTATCAAGAAAAACAAAATATTTTTGTGTCAAAAAATAATAGATTATTTTATAAATCTAAAAATATTTTTATTATATTTTTTTGATCTTTTAAACTATTTTAAATTAATTATTGAAAGAAAATTAAATAAAATAGAAAAATATATTAATTGTGATCCTGTGTGATAATCAGTGGAGTCCATGATATGGATGTGTGTTTTGGTGCGTTGGATCTTGGATTAATGAAATCAGATGGCTGAAAAACACATGGCACATGATATGATAGTGGAGCGTGAAGCACATGATTGGTCTGAACTTCAAAACATACGAGCGCGCAAACCAACCACTCAGAGGACGCCACATCTCGTCTTCCTCATCAGGATGGACCTTTTACACCGCTCATTTGCAGGTGTTGTAAAAAACTACAACCTATTACACCTGTACAATAACGAATACAAGCAAAACGTGAAATAAATTTGGCGCGAGGCCATGGTTCAATTCGTCTGGTTCATACGAATTCAATGAGGCCACTTTGAACCTGTAATTTTGCCTAATTCGAGAAACCCTAATTTTGAGATCATGAACCCTAAAATGGTAGCTTCGTGAATACTTAACCAAACCTTAATTAAATGTCCAGAAACGATCAGAACATCAAACCAAGTTCAAATATTTGATTACATCGTGCTAAATATGCATGTATAATGAGATTTTGGTTAGTTTTAGTTTGAGCAAACCATGAGCTATGGAGCTTGATTCTGAGTGCTTTGCTTGTTGAAAATGATTGGGATATATTCAATGAAGGTTAGAGAACGTGTTTGAGTGTTTAGTTTCTATTGAAATGAGCTTGAATTTAAAATTCGAATTTCAAATTTTCTTCAAAATTATAAGTTGTTAAAAGAGTGGTATAAGCATAGTAATGGTTTTGAATTCGTGTCTCTTTGTTGCTGAAGCATGCTACTTCATTTATAAGCAATGAAGTGCTTAAAATTGAAGCTAAGAAGCATTGATGATCTTTGTTGAACTTTTGAATTCTTTAATATAAAAAAGTTTGAATTCTTGACCATGGCTTGATTTTTCTTCAACCTCTTGCCCTAAGCCTGCTTTGTACCTCTCTTGCTTCAGAGTTGAATCATTCTTGGTGGCCTTAGCTAAAGAATCAAGCATTGCATCATTATCCTTCACCATTTCTTTTTCAATTTAACTTTAAATGTAATAAAATTAAACCAAAAAAGAAATAAAAATGCTATGGGCCTTAGGTTGGTCGTGGGAGGCTCTTAACATTGTTAGAAGCATGTTTGGATCATGAAAACTTGGCCCCTTTTGGAAAAAAAACACTTTTGATCAATGTTGGTTTCATGCATTTTCCCCAAATATAGCCAACTTCAACAAGGCATAAATCCCTCAATTTTCATCATATGAAGGAGTTCTTGTACTTTTTAGAAACCTCAAGATGTCCTCTACAAGCCACTTTGGAAACTTTTTTTCATCTGGAGAAGTTATCTTGATGTTATGGCCTTTGACAAAAAACCACTTTTTGTTGACTTTGAAAATGACATGTAATGTCCGAGCTCATATTTTTCAAATGGTGAATCCAATGACCATGGGATCAATTGCATTTGAAAGATAATTGAATTTCCTTCAAAACAAGCTTTTGTTGGAATTTTTTGAATGAATGAGGAGAGAGTTATGGTCAGTCAAAGTTCAGTTGACTTTTTAGGAGAAAACCCTAGTTTTGAAACTTAGGGTTTTGTTGATTTTTGATCTTTCCTTGATGAATTATGATCAACCAATGATCAAATGATGAATCTTTTGACAAAATATGGAGGTTGACAAAAAATTTCATTTTTGACTGTCTGTTGACTTTTTGGTCAAACTGGTCGTCTGTTGACTGTTTGAGCTGCTGACTGTGCGTCTGAGCGAATTGAAGTTTGAAAATTTGTATGGTGGTACTTGGAGATATATGGAGGTCCATGAAATCCATTTGAGATCTCAAAAAAACTTGTTCTCCTGAAAAAAAACAAAAACCCTAGTTAGGGACTGTTTGTGTAGGAGACAGTTAAGCGTACCTGATTTTTGTGCAGTGCTGAGTCTCTGCTGATCATGTGATTATCAGAAGACTTCTAGAACAAAAATCTTGGAATTTTGAAATGCAAAAGATTGATTTGATTGATGGTACAAAACACGAAGAATTGCACTGTCAGAGGGTTTGACTGTTAACTGACTGTTCAGGCATTAACGTAGCAGTTAAAGTGAAAATTCAACAGTTAAAGTTAATTTTTTCTTTTTTTTTTGGTTGTGTTAATGGTGAAAATTTATTTACATGAGTTTAAAAAAACACAGACATAATAAATAAATAAAATATACTGTACGCGAACGAAATTACCGATAATAACCTTGAAAAATATTTAAGGCACAGAAAAATAAATTATTTAACTGGCAGAAAACACACAAAATATTATCTGGATAATTAAACTACAGTACGACAAATAGTACGACATTTAATACTGACAGTACAAATATTACATAATATAATGAACAGTACGACAAATAAACGGTACATTATTTGAAAACAAAAGATACGACAAACTTTAAAAATGACGATTAAAAACCCATGCTATAAATAATAACATATAGATGATTGGGAGTGTAAACAGCCCAGGTCCGCATTTTTCAGGACTGTGCAGACAGAAAAAGGACATGATCACCACCACAACGGTGATGACCATAAGAAAACACGTATCCATCCACTTTGCCATTTTTGCCAGGGAAGAAGAGAAAATGAATATGAGGTAGAAATTTGAGAGATGAGTTGAAATTTGATGTGAGAATTTATGGAAAAAATGAGAGGTATTTATAGAGTGAAAAGAAGGATAGAGACGTTGGGGAATGAAGTGATTCCGTACAAAAGAGGAAAATTTGAGTGGTAGTAGGATTTGAAAGAAAGTGTATGGTAGGGTTTGAAAAAAAGAGATGTGTAGAATAAAGTTAGGATTTGATTTTGAAAGAAAGAGATTTGAAAAGAAAGGAAAAGATTTTGAAAATAATAGAATATAGTACAAAAATTAGTGGGAAACAAAAACTAATAATAATTTACTTGTTACCAGTACAGTCTGAATCCCCGGACTCTGCGCCTGCAAAATTTAATTCTGTACCAATTGCGTCAGTACTATTTATCTGCAAATAAATCTCAAATAAACAGCATGTGTGAAGTGTTAAACAGTAATTGGCGTTTGTGTAAGAATAAATTCAACAGCGAACCAAAATACCGTATAAGAAAAATTCTAAAAACCGAGTATTCATAAAATCAGGATATTTATGGAATAAAATCCAAGATTATATGAAACTCCCAATTTTTAGACAGAAGTCTATTGTCTTCTTTCTGAAAAAGATGCGGGCAAATTTTGGGGTATAACAGTTGCCCCTATTCAATCTTCTTAAACCTGATTGGAATCTGAAGGTAGAAGATGATTGAATATTTAAATGCCCTGAAAATTTGCACTTACCTCCACCGAAATGATGTTGGAAATTGCATTAGAGTGTTGTCTGAGAAATGTTGTTGGCAGATCGAAACATTACCTGAGATGGGCTTTCAGATGCCATCTGGCAAATGTGTTGATGGTTTGTTCATCAGAATGAATCCATTGATTATATCTTGATGAAGGATTTGAAAACCTATGTGTTGACCGTTTCGGAAACGTCCGAGGTTACCGCTTTAAGTCTGGGAGGCAGATCGTTACGGAACTGTCCAATGTTTTTCCGCTTTAGATTTTGAAAGTTGATCTTATGAGGAACCGTCTGAGGTATCAGCTTTAGATCTTTGAAGGTTGATCATTGTGGAAACGTCTGAGGTATCCGCTTTGGATCTTGAAGATTAATCATTGTGGAACCGTCTGAGGTATCCGCTTTGGATCTTGAAGATAGATCATTAAGGAACCGTCCAAGGTATCGACTTAGATCTGAAGGTAGATCATAAAGGAACTGTCCAAGGAATCGACTTAGATCTGTGTTGCTTGTTTTGAGTTGATAGGTGATTTTGAAAAGAGAGATCCCTTCAGAATGAATCTGTGGCTTTGATTATATCTGAGAGGAATGTTCGTCTGAATAGAATCCAGAGGAACACTGCATGTGATTGAGAACAACTTTTTTGAGGATATTCGTCCACCTGAAAAAAATCAAATTAGTGACATGCAATGTTATGATGCATGTAATGTATATGTTGAGATTCTCAAACTAAATGAGAAATGTGCATGTTATGTATGCGTTTGTCATGAGACATTATATGCTATGTATGAATATGCGTATGTATGACTTATGCAATTTAAAGCATATCAAACTTCTGGTTGGGAAAATAAATCCCTGCTTGCTATTTGGAAATGAAGGTGTTGTGATTGTTTGAAGATCTTTGCTATCTTGTTCGAGTATACTCAGCTGGGGACATTCCTCACGGACCAGAGTACTCTGTTGAGGGATCTTTGACTACTGCTTGGAGATGAAAGTAGTTTGAACATTCTGATTTCGATGTCCTTTGAATGGGAATGAGAAAGTTGCGTAATCCTCCGATGCACTATTTGACCAAGCCTTGGTGTGGAGGATCACACTTTCTGGGGATAGTGATCTTGAACAGCCCTGCTGGGGAATAAGATTTCTCGAATCACTTTGTTGGAGAGAAAAATCTCATTGAGGAATTTGCTGAGAACTACATCTCTGTTGGGGAGCTTTTCTTCTGATGCTGGTTTCGGGATGATGTCCAGATGATTGGGACATTACCGGAATGCTATTCCTGTTTTTCTTATAAACATCAATCATATTCAAATGCATATGTTCATTCAAAATTATCATTGGGACGTTTACGTATTCAAAACAGAAAAAAAGCGAAAACATTGATTTTGAGCATGAGCTGCATTGATTTTTGAAAAAGAGGCATAATAGGCGGATTAGTACAAGGAGACAAAAATCCTAGTAGTAGGAAACAATCATCAAGCTTTAAAAAGTACTTATAAAGAGAAATAGCTATGTGAAAACAATCCAGTCAAGTTTCAACTCTGCTATTGCCAATCTGTCTTTGAGTATCTCATCCCTCACTTGTTGGAAGAAAGTAATTGGACTGATTGGTGCCTTTGATGTGTTGAATCTTGAAGGGGAGTGGGTAGACAAACGGGACATAGTCGTACGCTTTATTCCCTAACTTTTGCCTAGGCTGCCTTTTCAGGTTTTCAGCCTACCGGGATAATTATTATTTTTAGTCTCTAATTTTTGCCTGGATCGCCCTTTCAGGTTTTCAATCCACCGAGACGCTCATTTTTTCCTAAGCCGCCCTTTCAGGTTTTCAACTTAGCGAGCTTTTCTTTAAGCGAAGTACTTTTTGACTATGTCTGCATTTACAGGGTGTGGGAAATCCTCGCCATCCATAGTGGTAAGCAACATGGCTCCGCCGGAGAATACTTTCTTGATTACAAACGGTCCCTCATAAGTGGGAGTCCACTTGCCCCTGGGGTCACCTTGTGGTATGATGATGCGTTTGATAACCAAATCACCGGTTTGATATGCCTGACTTTTGACTTTCTTGTTGAAGGCTTTGATCATACGTTTCTGGTACAACAAACCATGACAAATAGCTGCGAGCCTCTTCTCATAAATCAAGTTCATCTGGTCTAACCGAGTCTGAATCCAATCGTCTTCGTCTAGATCGGCTTCTTTCATAATCCTTAGGGAAGGAATCTGAATTTCAATTGGAAGAACTGCCTCCATACCATAGACTAAGGAAAATGGAGTTGCGCCTGTTGAAGTACGCGCTTATGTGCGATAACCATGAAGAGCAAAAGGTAACATCTCATGCCAGTCTTTATAGGTTACTGTCATTTTTTGTATGATCTTCTTGATGTTCTTGTTGGCAGCTTCCACGACGCCATTCATCTTTGGTCGATATGGAGAGGAATTATGATGTTTGATCTTGAACTGTGTGCAGAGTTTAGTAATCATTCTGTTGTTTAAATTTGTGCCATTGTCTGTGATGATTCTTTCAGGGATGCCATACCGACAAATGAGATTGTGCTTGATAAACCGGGCCACAACATTCTTGGTGATTGCAGCAAACGAGTTTGCTTCTACCCACTTTGTGAAGTAATCAATAGCGACTAGGATAAAGCGATGTCCGTTGGAGGCAGTAGGCTTGATTTCTCCAATCATATCAATACCCCACATTGCAAAAGGTCGAGGGGCCGTCAGGACGTTTAATGGGACTGGAGTTACATGTACTTTGTCGGCATATATCTGGCATTTGTGACAAGTTCTGGAGTGACGATGGCAGTCTGTCTCCATGGTAGACCAATAATAACCTGCTCTTAAGATCTTTTTAGCCATTGTATGTCCACTTGAATGAGAACAAAAAGCACCATCATGTATGTCTTCCATAATCTGTTCCTCTTCCGTCTTGTTCACACAACGAAGCAAAGTCGAGTCATGGTTGCGTTTGTACAAGATTCCATTACTTAGAAAGAATTTAGCAGCAAATCTTCTTAGAAACTTTCTATCGTTAATGGATGCCCCTTCAGGGTATTCTTGGACTTCAAGATATCTTTTTACTTCATGGAACCATGGTTTTTCTTCCATTCCTTCGGTATCAATCTCATTGCAATAGGCTGGTTCATCCTGTCTGTAAATGGTGATCATTGGCGCCTCATTGTCCCACCTGACTTTGAACATAGATGACATGGTAGCTAGAGCATCAGCTAGTTGATTTTCTTCGCGCGGGATGTGTTCAAAAGTGATTTCTTCAAAGTAAGGAATCAAACTCAGCACATATTCTTTGTATGGAATTAGATTCGGGTGCTTTGTGTCCCATTCCTCTTTGACTTGATAAATTACAAGCGCCGAGTCTCCGTAGACCTCCAGGAACTTGATTCTTAGATCAATTGCAGCTTTGAGACCCATAATACATGCTTCATACTCGGCTATATTGTTAGTGCAGTTGAAACATAATCTGGCCGTGAATGGTGTATGTCCTCCTGTAGGAGAAATGATCACAGCTCTGATGCCATTGCCAAGCGCATTAGAGGCTCCATCAAAAACCATAGTCCATCGGGATCCTGGCTCGGGTCCTTAATCCGGTCCTAGTTGTTCGTAGTCAGTAACTAGCATAATGTATTCATCTGGGAAGTCAAAGTTCAACGCTTGATAATCATCCACTGCTTGATGAGCCAGATGATCAGCTACCACACTTCCTTTGATCGCTTTTTGTGAAGTGTACTGGATGTCATACTCTGTTAATATCATTTACCATCTTGCTATTCTTCCAGAGAGAGCAGGTTTTTCGAACACATACTTGATAGGATCCATTTTGGAGATCAGGAAAGTGGTATGGTTTAGCATATACTGTCTTAGTCGGCGAGCTGCCCATGCTAAGGCACAACAAGTTTTCTCGAGCAGTGAGTATCTTGTTTCACAATCGGTAAACTTTTTGCTAAGATAGAAGATTGCATGCTCCTCTCGGCCAGACTCGTCATGTTGTCCAGTACACACCCCATTGAATTTTCTAACACAGTTAGGTACATTATCAGAGGTCTTCCTTCCACTGGTGGTAACAAGATTGGCGGTTTTTGGAGATATTCTTTGATCTTATCAAAGGCTAATTGGCATTTGTCATTCCATCTTTCCACTTGATCTTTCTTCAGCAGTTTGAAGATCGGCACACAAGTAGTAGTCATATGGGCAACAAATCTGGCTATGTAGTTCAGACGTCCCAAGAATCCTCTGACTTGTTTCTTTGTACGGGGTATGGGCATTTCTTGAATGGCTTTGACCTTGGCAGGATCAACTTCAATACCTTTGCTACTAACGATAAAACCTAAGAGTTTACCGGATCTTACTCCAAAGGTACACTTATTCGGATTCAGTCGCAACATGTACTTCTTGAGTCTGTCAAACAGCTTGTGCAGATGACCCAGATGTTCTTCTTCGGTGTTGGACTTCGCAATCATATCATCCACGTAAACCTCTTTTTCTTGATGAATCATATCATGGAACAGAGCTACCATTGCGCGTTGATAGGTTGCTCCTGCATTCTTTAAACCAAAGGGCATCACTTTGTAACAAAAGGTTCCCCAGGGTGTTGTAAAGGTTGTTTTTTCCATGTCTTCGGGCGCCATCTTGATTTGATTGTACCCTGAGAATCCATCCATGAAGGAGAATACCTCGCATTGTGCAGTATTGTCAACCAGTACATCGATGTGAGGTAAAGGGAAATCATCTTTGGGGCTTGCCCAATTCAGATCTCTGTAGTCTACACACATTCTGACTTTCCCGTCTTTTTTAGGCACAGGCACGATGTTAGCTATCCAAGGAGGATAACTTACAACTTTCAGAAAGCCAGCATTGAATTGCTTCTCAACCTCGTCTTTGATTTTCTTGGACATATCGGGCCTACTTCTTCGCAGTTTCTGCTTAACTGGAGTGCTACCTTCTTTGATCGGCAGGCGATGAACCACAATATCCGTGTCAAGGCCGGACATATCTTCATAGGAACAGGCGAATATCTCAACGTAGTCTTGTAACATTTGAATCAGTCTTTGCTTGACACTGTCTTCTAGATCAGCCCCTATCTTAACTTCTTTCTTTTCTTCGTCACTGCCCAAGTTGATAACCTCAATTGGTTCTTCATGCGGCTGTATAGTCTTTTCCTCTTGTTCTAACAGCCTTGCAAGTTCCCTTGGTACTTCACAATCTTCCTCACTTTCGTCCTCAGTTTGGTAGATCGGATTTTCAAAGTCATGACTGGCAATAGCAGAATCGTTATCAACAGGATCCAGAGTGAATGTGAATCTGCATTTATTATGTGGGTGTGTGTAAGAACACATAGCTATTTGAAAAATGAATAAAGCAAAGAAAGAAAAAGGATCACAAAATTTGAATATGCAAACGTCCCATGATTTTATAGAATGAACATGATCATGGTATGACAAACCCTTGTAAAAAGGACCAGTGTGCTTCGGGCAAGGCACCTGGCTTTTAAGTTCATGGTTCGATAGTACAGGAACCATTTTTATCTTTGAACATATAAACAACGGAAACAGGAAATTGCATTTACTCCTGATCAAAGGAGATCACATCCTCAGCTTCCCAGTTGTTCAATCCATTGTTGTGAGCAGGGAGTATCCAACTGCTCCAGTTGCAGTTGTCTTCTTCGTCTTCCACAGCATTGATTTCTTTGGTGGGGAAATGAGCTGTTGATCCTTCGGGGTGAGCAAGATACTTTGCTGGATACGAGAGCCCATGCTGAGATACTTCTGTTGGCTGAGCGAGATACCCGATAAGATCGTCCCATCCAGTTGGAATGATGTTTTCAAGGGAGACTTGTGCATTCTGGGGAGCATTGTATTGTGTTAGGAAATCATTCTCGTTATTTGGTGTTTCCTAGACTTCTTCAGGAGCGACTGAACTTGTGAATGTCATATTGTCTTCAAATGGTTGTCCCATCCAGTTGGGGTGATGTCTTCAATAGCGATCTGCGAGCTCAGGGGAGCAGAATACTTCACCATATAGTCATACTTACCACTTGGTTCTCCTAGTGTATCCCAGACTTCTTTTGGACTAGGTGGACTTTGGTATTGCTCAGTGATGGAACTTGTGAAACTTTTGCAATCTTCAAACTGATCACCCCATCCAGTTGGGGTAATGTCTTCCATGGCAATAAAAGAACTCTGAGGTGCAGTGTACTTTACTAGAAAATCATACCCGCCGCTTGGTTCTCCCAAAGTATCCCAAACTTCCATGGAAACAGGTGGAATTTCATTTGGATATTGCTGAATAATATGGTTCAAAAACACTCCCTCGTCTTCAATAGCATTCACTCCTTGGCTGATGAAATGTGACATTCATCCTCCAGAACAAGGACTTTGATCGTTATTTTGAGTTCCATTAGCATAGCCTAGACCTAGCTTATCGAACTTGTAAGGCACATCAAGGAGTTGTCCCCATACTGTGCAACCACCTTCTTCGATCACAACTTTGGCATCTTTGAGAGAAGCCATAGGTGGAGTTATTTTTGTAGCAGGAGTAGCAGAAATATGTTTGGCAGTAGAGACATCTGGAGGGACCACCTCAAAAGATTGGCAGGGAGTTTCGATGAATTCGCCATCCATCTCAACATACTTGGAGTTACTTAGGTGACTAACCACATATTCTTCTTCGCCATAAACTATGACGACCTTGACTTTTACCGGATACTTTAACTTCTGATGCAGGGTAGAAGTTACAGCATTTGCCCCATGTATCCAAGGGCGTCATAGTAAACGGGAATATGCTGGGTGAATTTCCATTACGTAGAAGGTAGAATCAAAGATCTGAGAGCCCACTCTGATTAGGAGCTCCACTTTTCCGTACACTGTTCTTGTTGACCCGTCGAAGGCTCTTACCACAACATCGCTTGGTTGCAACACAACTCCTTCGAAGTCAAGTTTTTCCAGTACTGCTTTTGGTAACACGTTCAAAGAGGAACCGTTATCTACCAGCACATGAGACAGCGTGGTGCCGTTACATTCAATAGAGATGTGCAGGGCTTTATTGTGATTTTTTCCAGCAAGGGTTAGATCAACATCAGAGAAACCGAGACCATTATTCACTGTTAGATTGGCAACACAATTTTCAAATTGATCGACTGAAATCTCCTGTGGTACATGGGAAGCTTTCAGGAACTTCATCAGGGCCTTGGCATGAGCTTCTGAATATTTCAGCAGAGACAGCATTGAAATCTTGGAAGCAGTGTGCCCCAGTTGTTCGACAATATTGTAATCACTTTTGTAGATGATTTTCAATATTTCCTCCATTTATTGCTTCGATGGATCTTCAACAGTGACTTCCACTGGTACTTGAACTGGTTCAACTAGTGGCTCTTTGCCTCGAGCGTTGATATCTTGATTAGGAACTGGGATTTGGACTGGATTAGTAGCAACATTTGGAGAAATTTCTGGTGAAAAGATCCTTCCACTTCTCGTAATCTTACTAGTACCCACAATATTATCAACAGTTGGAGTAGTAAAATTCATGGCCTCTTCAGTCAAGGTATCTTGCTTAACTCCATGGATATAAACATTAGTGTCATAACTCCACGGGACAGCTTTGTCTGAGGAGTATGGAAATGGAGTCGGACTGGTAATGATTACAGATGCCACTTTGGGTGCATAGAAATTTTGAAAGGAGTTTTGGTAGGGATTTTCAATGGTATGTTAGAAACCACTGAGACGTCCTCTATTCTCATCCCATTTGAAAAAACTTTGCATAAATCGTCCATAGAAGGGAGCCTCTCAAACATAATGATACGGCGATCCATCCACTTTTGAATTCCTATTTTCAGATTCTCACAACCATTGGGTAGGTGTGCTCAATAAAAGCAATCAAGGTCCCAACCTGGAAAGAAACCAGCTCGTATTAGCTTTCTTTTGACTTCAAGGAGCGGAGTTGACAATTCTCTCACATCATAGATGTAAACAGTGTCTATGATAGCATTAACTGTCTTGTCGTGTTTCGGCATAGGTGCAGTGATGACATTTGGAGTCTCTAGAGGATCGAACTCAATTTCCCCAGCATCTATCATGTCTTGTATTTTATTTTTCAGGGCCCAACACTGATCTGCGTCATGTCCTGGACAGTTGGAATGGTATGCACATGTGGCATCGGGGCGATAACTCGGAGAGGAAGTGTTGACATTCTTTGGAGGATCTTTCAATGTGATCAGATTTACCTTTAACAAGTGCTGCAATGCTTGAGATATTGGCATATTGATTCTGGTGAAGTTCCTCCTCGGTGCATCTGGTCGACGCGTATACTTTGGCGGTTGATCTTTTTGAGGTGCAGATGCAGAGATCAGAACTGCCCCTACAGATTGGTGATGCTCACTTTTGCGACCTTTCTGACTGTGCATTGTATTGAACTCATTTCTCCCACTGATGGGCCTTTTTGTAGTACCAGAGGAGGAGCCTATTTGAATTTTTCCACTTTGAATGCCGCTTTCGACACGCTCTCCAGTTAATATCAGGTCAGTGAAACCTGATGATGAGCTTCCCAGCAAATGACTGTAGAAAGGGCCAGTTAAAGTGCCCATGAACATGTCGACCAGTTCGCGATCAGACAAGGGTGGTTGAACCCTTCCAGCCAGATCTCTCCACTTTTGTGCATACCCTTTGAAACTTTCTTTTGGTGCCATAGACATGCCCCACTGTTGAGTACGGGTTGGTGCAAGGTCAGCGTTGTATTGATACTGTTTGCAGAAAGCAGCAACCAAATCTTCCCAGGTATGAACTTTTGTACTTTCCAGTTGGTAGTACCACTCGAGTTGGGTACCCGATAGGCTTTCCTGGATGAAATGAATCCACAATTTGTTATCTGCTGTATGGGGTAGTATCTTCCTTACATAGGACCTCAGATGTAGTTCTGGGCAAGAAACTCCATCATACTTTGCAAAGATAGGAACTTTGAATTTCGGAAGGATAACAATATCTGAGACGAGTCCAAGATCTTTGAAGTCTAAACCAGGTATTTTTTGTATCTCCATAGCTTTCATGCGTTCTTCCAACTACTGGTATTTGTCATCACCCTATTCGTCCTCAGAATGATAATCTTCTTTGTTAGAAGAGAGAGAGGGTTTGGCAGAACCCTGGTTGCTATGATTGTCACCTTCACCTTCACCGACTATTTCAGGGATCGGTGCCTTTTTGGGCCTTTTGACTGGGATTTTGACCTTCCTTATCAGGTGACTTAAGCCTACAGATCCTTTGGGCTTCTTTTTCTTCTTGATTATCAGGGCTTTCAGTTCTTGTTGCCCCTTTGCTAACTCCAGAATTGCTACCTGAACTTGGGCGTTCTGTGCTTCGAGATTCTTGACGCTTGTTTCAGAATCCATCTCTTCTAACTGAAATAAACAGCGAGGAGATGAGAAACCTGTCATGTGAACCTGTTATGCAATGTTTATGAATGAAATGCATATGCAATGTTTATGAATGAAATGTATATGCAATGTTTTCAAGGATCTTGGAATTTAGATTTGTTTAAAAAAAAAAGAGAAACAAACATTTATCAATCAAACAATTATTTCTTTTTCTCTTTTTTCTTTCTTTCTTTTTTTTTTCTTTCTCTTTTTTTCTTTTATTTGCCTCTTTCGGGCTTACAAAATAAAATAAAGAAAATAAAGGATTCCTTAAGCCTCCCATGGACGCTTTCTCTTTGCACCCAGGAATGTGTTGATCTGCTGTTCTTCCTGGAGTTATCTGGTGAGTTCCGACACTTTCCTCTCATAGTCTTGATAGTGTGCTTTGAAGGTGTCTCTTTCTTCTCTTAGTTGAGCCCAAGATTTCTGCAGCTCTTCCAGGTCAGTTGGCATGTCCGGATGTAGAATAACTCGAGGTTCGTCCCCTTCGATTTCTGGCTCAATAGTGACAGGTAAAATAGCGGGATATGGCATGATGAACTTCTGAGCACGAGCACGTACCCATTTGAGGTAAGGCTCCATGGGAATAGAGTTCCATTGTCCTAAAGTTTTGCTTTCTACTTTGTAGACACTGCCCCACGCATGTATAAACCTTCGTCGATGTCTTTGGGAATCATCTTCGTAGTCGAACACAATGCCACGGATAATCATGTCATGAGGACCGTTTCTTCGTGCATATCCAAATTGGCGCAAAGCTAAAGAGGGGTTGTAAGTGATGCCTCCCTTGATGCCAAGGAGTGGTACATTAGGGTACTCTCCACAATTGTCAATGATAGTAATGTCTCTTTGAAAGAAGTTGTTCCAACGGATATCTGAATGAGACAAAGACATAATCCTGCGAGACCATTGCATCCTTTGTTCGTTTCTCAACATTGATCGGGGAAGGTGTAATGTAAACCATCTAGCCAGTAGTGGTACACAACACATAAGAGTTCCTCGTTTCTTCTTGGTACGAGTGTGTAAAGAATGTAGTATGTCTCCCAGCAAGGCAGGTACCGGATTACGGGTTAAGAAAATGTTGATAATGTGCACACTTATGAACTGGTCGGAATTAGGGAATAAAATCAACCCATAAATCGAAAGAGCCACGACTTCTTCAAAAGCTAGGTAACTTCTGTTTTTTAGTAGTAATGGAGCCTTTTCCATTAAGAACTTAGCAAGCAAACCCTTGACTCCACTCTTTGTTTCCCAATTGGACTCGATTTCTGACTTTCGCAAATGTAAGGCGGCAGCAATTATTTCAGGTTTTGGAATCTTTTATAAACCAGTGAAAGGTAATTGATCTCGAGCAGGTAATCCAATTAGTTCAGAAAACTCTTCCAAGGTGGGTACTAACTGGTAATCAGGA
The DNA here is from genome assembly GCF_029867415.1 of Vicia villosa. Lineage (NCBI taxonomy): Eukaryota > Viridiplantae > Streptophyta > Magnoliopsida > Fabales > Fabaceae > Vicia > Vicia villosa. The sequence goes on from NC_081182.1 coordinate 132,384,406, forward strand.
AATGTAAAACAATGATGTTCGAGATCGAAGAACTGGAACCGGACCCGTATCATGTCTTCTTCAAATTTTGAGGTAACCAAATGGAGTAGGTGACCGTGCTTTTCGGTGAATTGAGCATTTATGGGGAATTCTGATATTAAGTCCTTTAACTCAGATGGTATTGTTGAAATGTTGATCCGGATATAATCTCTGGTGGCGGGAGCCATTACCTGCAACAACAGAACAATGGTAGACTCTTCGATCCTTGAAATGATTAGTGAGAAAATGATATGTTTATGATGCTTATGATGTCATGATGTCAAACATGTGGCACACACAAACAAATCAAACAATAGCCTTAGGTTTAAAGGCTTGCATGAGGTTGATAGGTGATACCCTCCCCACTGAAGTCGAGTTGGTTAAAACCTGTCCTAGAATAGTATTCGGGTTCTATGATCCTTGGAGACAACATCTCAATACGGCACTCGGACGACCAATCAGAATATTCCTCGAGGATAACTAACTTCGATCAATTTCAAAGCTAGTCACTTAATAGGCCACAAGTCAAGTTCAACTAAAGGTTCTAAGACAAATTAGTGTTTAATGACATTTCGGAAGCCTAACATACTCCTTGATCGTTTTCAAGGGATATCAGTACAGACCAAAGTGTCGCACTAATGGTGCCTACCAGATCAACCGTATCGGTACATGCCGTACAGTTTCCTTGGTCTATTGTCACATACTTAAGGTATCTCGAGATTCGGGTTAGAATCTTTCACACAAGTAAATACCCAAACAAACCTTTGAAAAATAGAACAATCAAGACAAGCAATTGAAAACATCGAAGTGATCTAAACTCTAAGGTAACCCCTTTTGAAAACATTTTGTTTTTGGAAATCCCCAGCAGAGTCGCCAGTTCTGTCGCCCTCGGTTTTTTATACCTCTAGTGAGAGAGAGATACGAACTGACTTTTCTTTTGCTTTTGAGTTTTGAAAATCAGAGAGTCGTCACCGACTTTTATTTTATCCAATTAAGGAAAGGTTTATAAAAGAAACAGAAAAAGACCTTTAAGAGATTTTGGGTTCGGGGGTAGGTTATACAAAGGGAAGGTATTAGCACCCCTTTGTATCCATGGTTATCCATGGGCTCTTAATTGCTTAGGTCACTTGTTTGAATCATTTGTCTTGCCTTGAAATGCTTGTATGTGGTCTTAAAATACCTTTGTAAATTAACTTTGTAATGATCCTTGTGCGGTTGTATACAAAGTGTTTTATCTTTCGAAAGATGTTTTTGAAAAAAAGATCTTTAACTTCGTAATGATCCTTGTTTGGATATATATTAAGTATTGTCTTTTTTTTATTTATTTTGAAGAACAATGATATATGAGACATTTGTTTGTTTTGATTTGAGCAAGCAATTAGGAGATCTACCCTAAGTTTATAAGGTACTTTCCTATTTCTTTTAGAAAATTCTCCTTTTACCGGATGTAAACAAAAGTTTGAATTTGTATTTGAAACAGTAGAATTTGATTTTTGAAAGAGTAACAGAGGGATTACCCTAAGATGCGCAAGTGTGATTGTGTTTTGATTCGGATATTTTTTGTCTTTTTGATTTTAGTGATCTAACGCTTCAGTTATTATCTTTGACATACACGCAGTTTTATATGTACAAAAATTAAAAAGCGGGAATGTAAAATGCGCAAAGTAAATCTACGCTATTACATCGATTGTGCGGAAAATGTAAACTACGCTATTTACATGATTTAGACAACCTATACACTTATCTATGGATTTAAATTGCAATAAGATAAAAGGAGGTATTTTTGGATTTTTTGTATGGTTGATTTTAATTAAATTTAATGCATAATTAATTTAATTAAAATGAGAAAAGGTATAAATAAAATTTAAACCTAAAATTAAGTCTAAAATATGTTCAAGTTACTTGTTAATTAATTTTAAAGTAAAACTAATTTTTTTGGATTTTTTGAAATTGTTTTGGAAATCTATTAAGCTAATTAACATATAATTATATAAACAATTATACAAATAATTAAAACTTAAAGAGAAAAATATTCTAAATATGTACAAAATTAGTCTATAATATATAAACTTAATTTAAATAAAAAGAAAACATTTTTTCTGATTTTTTTGATAGGTTGAAATATTTAAAAGCAAATATATAAATATATACTAATTAATTAAACAAAATATTTTAATTATCAAGAAAAACAAAATATTTTTGTGTAAAAAAATAATAGATTATTTTATAAATATAAAAATATTTTTATTATATTTTTTTTTTATTTTTAAAACTATTTTAAATTAATTAAATATTTTTATTATATTTTTTGCTGACATTGTTAATTTTCTTCTTGCTGGTGTTTTTCCTACAGGTGCATCTAGATCACAGGTTCACAAACTCAAAAGTGATGCAAAATATTAGGTTTGGGATGATCCATATCTATGGAAGTTTGGTAGTGATCAGGTAATCAGGAGATGTGTCCCCGACAATGAGATTGAGTCTATTTTGAATTTTTCTCATGCATCTCAAGTCGGCGGATATTTCGGTCCTCAAAGGACTGCGAGAAAAGTCCTTGATTCAGGCTTCTATTGGCCAACTATTTTTAAGGATGCTTTTGAGATTTATCGCACTTGTAAAGAGTGCCAGATAGCAGGTACAAACATCACTCGCAAGAGTGAAATGCCTCAGCAGCCTATGCTTTTCTGTGAGGTATTTGATGTATGGGGAATTGATTTCATGGGTCCTTTTCCTGTATCATTTGGTTTCCTTTACATTTTACTTGTTGTTGATTATGTTTCAAAGTGGGTGGAAGCTATCCCCACTAGGACTAATGATTCTCGAGTTGTTGCAGATTTTGTCAGGTCTAATATCTTTTGCAGGTTTGGAATACCGCGAGCTATCATAAGTGATCAAGACACTCATTTCTGTAACCGCACCATGGAAGCTTTACTCCGGAAGTATGGAGTTGTGCACAGAGTCTCTACTGCATATCACCCACAGACTAATGGGCAGGCTGAGATCTCAAACAGAGAGATCAAACAGGTTTTAGAGAAAATAGTGCAGCCAAACAGGAAAGACTGGAGCCGTCGTCTAGAAGACGCACTTTGGGCTCAAAGAACAGCTTTCAAGACACCCATTGGGATGTCTCCTTATCGACTTGTTTTTGGTAAGGCGTGTCATCTTCCTATCGAGATAGAACACCGTGCTTTTTGGGCGGTGAAGAGTTGTAATTTGGAGATGCAACAAGCAGGTATTGAAAGAAAACTCCAATTGCAACAGTTGGAAGAGCTTAGATTAGAGGCTTATGAGAGCTCTAGGATTTATAAAGAAAAAACTAAGCACTTCCATGATAAAATAATTTCTAGGAAGGAATTTTCTATGGGCCAACAGGTTTTACTGTTTAACTCCCGCCTTAAGCTAATGGCTGGGAAACTTCGATCCAAATGGATTGGCCCCTTTGTTGTTACTAATGTTTTCCCTCATGGTGCAGTAGAAATAAAAAGTGCAGGTACTGACAAAGTCTTCAAGGTTAACGGGCAATGGCTGAAGTTATTCCATGAAAGTTCGGTGCCTGAAAATGACAGCATAGAGGAGCTTTCTTTAGAAGCACCTGACTACACTGCAACTTGATCAGGGAGTCCTTCTTTCCTTCTCTCTACTTTATTAGTAATGTCCTTTCATTGAGGACAATGCTTAGTTTAAGTGTGGGGGAGGAAATCGTGTGTTTTATTTGTTTTTGTTTGTTAGTATTTTGTTTAATTTCAATAAAAAATGCATCTTCTTGAAAGTTTTAGGCTACACACTGATTTGAGTCGGGTTTGCGGAGTCTTGGGAAAAATTCACAAGATCGGTATCGTTCTAACACCATAAGTCTCCTGCATACGGAAATTGATTTGAATTTGTTATTATATTTTAGCCTTAATTTCTCATTCTTTGACAGCTCTTGAGTAGTTTATTTCAGCAGTCGGCACCATCTCTCACACACTTTACGCAGGAAGCCGATGAATATAAGTGAATGTTCCGAAAAGAAAAAAAAAAGAGAAAAGAAAAAGGTAATGCACCTTCTAAGTTTGGTGATCCTCACCCGGTCACTTAACCTAACAGTTGTGTAATCTTCAAAAAAAAAAGTTTTCAAAACTCTTTGTTAGTTGGTTCAGCGGTTTCTGGTGCTGAACTTGGTAGGGAAGATTACGGTCCGATCCCCCGCAACTACATCTGAGTAAGCAAAGGGTTATGCCACGCAAGTACCGGAACCCCGTGCAAAAGGATCAGAGTCACTAACCGGTTGTCCTGCTATAAGTGTGTGGAGATAACGGGCTTAATGTGATTGCGCCTGAATGAAAAAGAGCAAAAAGGATGAGTAAGTTAGGCTATGGTATAATAATATGATTTGAATTGGTTTGTGTATTTAGGAGCCTTATGTCTGCATATTTGTGGTTAGTGTTCTTACGATGTCCTTAGTGTGCAAGATTAGTACCTGTCGATGCAAACTTACCCGAAGAAGATTTGTAGCCTAGGATGAGTAATTGTTGATGTATTTCTGCTTTCTTTTCATTTTGCTCGGAGTGCAAAAGTTCAAGTGTGGGGGAATTTGATCAGTGCATTTTAATGCACGTTCTTCCATGTTTGTACTCAAGCATTTCTTCGGTTTGTTTTATTTATTTTTATGTTTTAATATGTTTTTATATTTTATTTTATTTTTGCACTTATTTGTTTTTCGTATTAATTTTTCAGCATTAACAGTGTGCACGGAAACGATCATATCTGGAGTTCCAGGAGTCCGATTGAGGCATTCTAATAATCGCCGGAAAGCTAAGAGAAAGAGCTACAATTCTTATGTTGGAGTAGAAGTCAGAATCGGACTGTAGAAGGGCCAGAATATTCGTTGAAGTTGCAGCACTAGTTTTAGTTAAGTTTCGGGTCAATTAGTTTTGGGCCTGGGTCGTATTTTTGACCCAGTTGGATTGTAAAACGGGTCGTTCTCTCTCCCCTTAGGGTAGCAGCCGCGACACTGTTGATTCCATCTACTATTCACGAAAAATCAAGGTTGTATGAATTGATCCATGGCGAACTAATCCCTGCTGAGTTAATCTGCTGTAATTCGGATTCCAAACTTGAGGTTTATACAATTTCGTAATTCATTTTCTATTCATATCAATTATGTTTATGTTGTTTGTTTGCTTAATTCAAATCATCATATATAGTTTTGTTAATTTGATTGATTTATGTTTTCCTACAATCGAGTGCGTATTATCGTTTGCTTAATCCGTTAATCCGCTGATTTTATTAACCGTTTGCTTAATTCGGTGAAAAGAGAAACATAATTCTTATAATTTCTATCTCGCTTGTGGATTGTTGTTATGATCAAATATGAATAGATTCCGCTTAGGACAGTGATATTGTAGTAATCGATGATAGATAGGAACCGAAACAGCAGATTAGCTTAACTCCATAATCACTTATTTTCAAAACAGCTTATTTCAGAATCACTTATTTTAAGCACTTTTCTTCTTAAAATCGAACCAAACCAACCCCCCCTGTAAGAACAAGCATACACTCACAAATGAGTTTTTGATTCATGGCAAACATCACAAGCAACCAAATACAAAAGCATAAATGAATGACTCAAGACAATGGAAGATTATGAAGCTCAAATCACTCAGAAAATGGTATTGCATCTGTTAGGTCGACCAAGCAAAGCCCTAGATCGACTCAAAACCAGAGCAAACTCAGCAAAACTGACAAGGTCACTGTTAGGTCGACCTACCCACACTCCCAGGTCGACCTAAACTGAAGGGATTTACACATGTCACTGTTAGGTCGACCTACCCACACTCCTAGGTCGACCTAAACTGAAGAAAAGTCACAAAAATGCATTTCAACTGACTTTAGGTCGACCTAAACCTTCAACAGGTCGACCTAACTGGAAACAACTGACTTTAGGTCGACCTAAACCTTCAACAGGTCAACCTAACTGACTTTAGGTCGACCTAAACCTTCAGCAGGTCAACCTAACAGATTTTAGGCCAACCTAACAGGTCAACCTAACTGGGACAATTTCAACTCTGCTTCTGTTAGGTCGACCTAAGCACTAAAGTAGGTCAACCTATTTGCTGAAAACTTCCCAAATTATGTGTTTTCTCTGCTCCAACATACCAGCAACTATATATATATATCATTCCATGTTAATTACTCATCAACACCAACGACTGAAAGATACACAAAGGCTTCTCATCTTCGTTCTTCGTCATCTCCAACACAATTACACATAATCATTCTTGCGTTGAGGGTTAGTGATCGAGTTCGATAACGTCCATGGAACGGAATTGAAGATTCCTAGTGGGTGAAGATTTGTGGGGTTTTTGGTGAATAAAATCCGAGGGTTTTGTCCTCCAAGATAGGTGTTTCTTGGGGGTTTTTATCAAGAGGTTTCATCGAGGATCCATCTGAGTGTGAAGATTGAAGAACAAGGGTTCAAGGCAATTCAAGACACTGCAGAAAAGGGATCAAGTGAAGCTCTTGGATCACCTTGATCTGGCTCAAGATTAAGGGGGAAGAAGATTCAAAGGATCGACAAATTCGGTTTATTGTTTATCGCTTTGTTTTCTTCTTTGTATATACTACTTTCAACATTAATGGAAGATTTCCCAATTTCAATTTGGAATTGGGGGCAGACGTAGTCGTAGCGAGGACGATCGAAGAACTGCCTGAACAAATATCGTGTTCTTGTCGCTTTTATCTTTTCATTTACGTTCTGTTCATATTTGGTCATAATTGCAAAATTGATTAACGATTCAAGTGTTAAAATTGTGAATTAAGGTTCTGCATAAACATCACAATTCACCACATCTTGAATCATCATCAATTTGAACATTATCACCAAGTGTTTGTCTTTTTGCTTATTCCATTATTACTGCAATGCAAACCAAAGTTTGTCAATTTAGAAGTTAATTTATTTTCAGCTGTGAAACGTATTGATTCGATAACATATCACTTCATCGTTAATCTCAATTATCTTGTGGTTTTGTCACATATACGATCCTTGCAATAACGGTCCGGAATAGACGCAAGTCGATTCAGAACCGCTTTCGCTTTAGTTCGAAATAATTCCGAAAAACTCTGTGAGATCTATTCACCCCCCTCTAGATCCTCAGGCCAGCGTCTAACAAGTGGCATCAAGAGCTCTGGTTTATTCCGTGCTACGTGAAACACTTATTGGAAAGATGGCTTCCGGACCTAAAGGGGCTCACAATAGAGCTCCAGTTTTCAACGGTGAAAACTATGGCTATTAGAAGGATTGTATGTGTGTCCACATCAATGCAATTGATAGGAACATCTGGACAGCTATTGTCAATGGTCCCTTTCAGATCACCATGACAAATGCAGCTAGTGCAGTTGTTCCAAAACCAGAAAATACTTGGGATGCTGAAGATGAAAAGAGATATGCATACGATTGGAAAGCGAGAAACATTCTAATCTCAGCTCTAGGAGTTGATGAATACTATCGCGTTTCCCATTGTAGATCCGCTAAAGCTATGTGGGACACATTTCAAGTTGCCCACGAGGGAACGGATGATGTCAAACTAGCTAGGATCAATACGTTAACTCGAGAGTTCGAACTGTTCCACATGGAAGATGGTGAATCCATCGAAACACATGTAGAAGAGATTCGTTCACCTGAAAAATCGGTTAAATTCTCTTGATAGACCTGTTTCCAATGCAGTTGCTACTAACAAAATCTTAAGATGTTTGAACAGGGAATGGCAACCCAAGGTTACAGCAATAAAGGAAGCAAATGATCTAAACACCTTAGACATTACCACTCTCTTTGGTAAACTAGAGGAACATGAACAACACCTTAAATGCCTTGACATGCATGAGAAAAGGGCAAAGAAAGAGAAGAACATGGAGAAAGAGGTAGAGAAGAAGTCAATAGCTCTAAAAGCTTCAAGCTCCAAGACCTCAAGACAAGAGCTAGAGGATAGTGATACTAGTGATGAGGAAGACTCCTATGATGAGGAAATGAGACTGTTTGTGCGAAGATACAACAAGTACATAAAGAAAAATAGAGCAAAACTCTCCGGAAAAAGCTTGATTAATCATAGGAAGCAATTAGACAAGTCCAAAAAAGATGATAACAATAAAAGAAAATCCAAAGGCCCTTGTTTCAATTGCGGCAAAGATGGTCATTACAAACCGGATTGTCCATATCTCAAGAAGGAGAAAGACAAGAATCAAAGCAAAAGTCACAACAAGTCTAGAAGAGCCTACATAGCATGGGAAAGTGATTCCTCAAGTGAAGACTCATCAAGCGATGAAGAAGAATCGGCAAACCTATGTCTTATGGCTCATCAACACAAGAAAAAGAAACGTGTAAGTCATCTTAAACCTGAACTTGTAGATAAGGTATCTCATGCTCAATTAAAATTAGCCTTTGAAGAACTACATAGAGATGCAATTGAAGCTTTCAAACTTTTGGCCTCAAATAAGAAAATTTTTTCGTATCTTGAATCAAAAGTTGAGAAGACCGAAAAGGACATGGAAGCTTTGAAACAATCTATGCTAGATATTCAAAAGGATAAAATTGAGGAAGATCCTACATCATGGTTTGGTTGTGAGACATGTCATATTTGGCAAAAAGAAGTAAGAGATCTAAAGGCCAAATTAGATAAGGCTCTACAACCAAAAGTGACTTTTGCGGTTGATCCAAATAAGTTCAAAAGATCGTATACTCCTTTATATAGTAAATACACTTTTGTACCAAAAGTATCAACTAGCAAAATAGCATACTCTCATCATATTACTTGTCACTATTGTTGCAAAAAGGGACATACCATTGAAAAATGCAAATTTAGGAGGATTTTAGTTCCTAAAGGAGTATTTCAATGGTTGCCTAAGTGCAACAATTTCTGTACTCACCACCTAGGACCCAATGAAGATTGGGGACCTTCCACTCTAAATTAATTTTGCAGGAAAAGTGTCTTGACATTGCCGAAAGGTTGTGGTTCCTTGATAGCGGATGCTCAAGACACATGACGGGAGACATATCACTCTTTGTTGAGTTCCACGCAAAGAAAAAGGGGTATGTCACCTATGGAGACAACAATCGGGGATCTATACTTGGTAAAGGAAGTGTAGGTAACCCATCTACCACAACAATAACTGATGTGTTACTAGTAGAAGGTCTTAAACATAATCTCCTAAGTATTAGTCAATTGTGCGACAAAGACTTCAAAGTAACTTTTACAAATTCTGGCTGCACAATAGAACATATTAAGAAAAGAGAGATCATGTTTAATGGCACATGAGTAAACCACATTTATATGCTAAAACTTGGACGAAGGCATTTTTTTTGGTTACTCTCAATCTAGTAAGGCATATAGGCATATAGGTTATCTCAATTCGATTACTACTTATTGTTGAAGAGTCAGTTCATGTGTCCTTTTGATGAATCTTATGCAAAATGTGTCGAGAAAGGTATATCTTTTAATAGTGCAGGCCCATCTACTGAAGACATTTGTCAAAGATAAGGAAGACGAAAGTGAAAGTGTTGCAAAGGAAGATGCTAAGAAAGAGAAAGATGAGTCTCATGATAGTGTTGAAAAAGAAAGCATCTCAAACAATGAAGAACTTCCTAAGGCCTGGACAAATGTAAAAGATCATCCAATCGACAACATAATAGGGGACATCTCAAAGGGCGTGACAACACGCTCCAAGATAAGTAACTTTTGTCATCATTTTGCTTTTGTTTCACAAGTTGAACCGAAAAACGTGAAGGACGCATTACTTGATGAGCATTGGCTAATGGCCATGCAAGAAGAATTAAACCAATTTAAACGGAATGATGTTTGGGACTTTGTCTCTCATCCGGGAGATCATCAAGTAATCGGTACTAGATGGGTTTTTCGTAACAAACTTGATGAAAATTGAGTTATCACTAGAAACAAAGCTAGATTAGTTGCTCAAGGTTACAATCAATAGGAAGGTATTGATTATGAAGAGACATACGCTCCTGTAGCACGTCTCGAAGCTATTCGCCTCTTACTTGCCTATGCTTGTTCAAAAGACTTCAAACTATTCCAAATGGATGTTAAAAGTGCCTTTCTAAATGGCTATATAAATGAAGAAGTCTATGTTGCTCAGCCACCCGGCTTTGAGAATTACATGTATCCAACTCAAGTTTATAAGCTGAAACGTGCTCTATACGATCTTAAACAAGCCCCTCGGGCTTGGTACGAACGTTTGAGCAAATTTCTTCTTAGCCAAGGGTACTCTAGGGGTAAAGTTGATACTACTCTCTTTATTAAAAGAAAAGATAAAGATGTACTCTTAGTCCAAGTTTATGTAGATGATATTATATTTGGGTCGACTAATGCAAAACTTGTCAAAGAATTTTCTAAGCTTATGCAGAGTGAATTTTAGATGAGTCTCATGGAGCTGCTCAAAAGATTTGGAATGAGTGAAGCGAAGGAGATTGACACACCTATGGCAACAAATACTAACCTAGACAAAGATGAGAAAGATATCAATCTTGTCCAAAGGAATCTCACTTAAAAGCTGTCAAAAGAATTCTGCGATATCTACGTGGAACTCCTACATATGGCCTATGGTATCCGAAGGGAAATGAGTGTTATTTGGTAGGATTCTCCGACTCAGATTTTGCTGGCTGCAAATCCGATAGAAAGAGCACCAGTGGAACATGTCATCTATTCTCAAATTCATTGATAAGTTGGCATAGCAAGAAACAAGTATCGGTTGCATTATCTACTGCTGAGGCAGAATATGTAGCTGCCGGAAGCTGCTGTGCGCAGATATTATGGCTCAAGCAACAACTTCATGACTTTGGTATTAAGCTTGATCGTATACCTATCATGTGCGACAACACAAGTGCCATAAACTTGAAGAGCAAGAAGCAACTAGCTGACATCTTCACCAAACCTCTTGCAACGGAGCAGTTCTTCAACATTCATAGGGAATTAGGGATATTAGATATCTCTAATTTTGAGCTAAATGCGTTTGTTTTCTTAATTTTATTCCTTTACTTTATATATATTGATTATGCTCAAGCTAACATCTCTCTCAGTATGAAGGTAGTTCATCATCAAATCAAGCATCATTCCACATTGACTAGAGGAATATACTTCATTCTACGAAATGATGACGAGATACCTACAATTGAGAAAGTGGTAACATGTTTGTTGTTCACTTCCAAAAATATCATTGATGCTATAATATGCTATCAATTAACATGTTTATAGTGACTTCTTACATGCTTCTCCACCTATCTCATTTACATGTATATGTTGTTCATCATTACTCATAACATATCATGTTTGGACATAAAAATAGTAGAATAAGCATACATCTAACATGTTTGGGCTAACGTTAGCGAGCATTGCATTAGTTCATTTCATTGCATTGCATCTCATTTCTGTCATGTTATTATGTCTTTTATTACTTGAACTTAAGCTTGGTTTGTACCTTTAAATATGTTTGGATATTATGCTCTATTTTTTTACTATTGTGTTATGTAAGACATTGTTTTGTTTAGATTATTTTGTTATTCTCTTCTACTATTCTCCTGGTTTCTTTCTTTTGATGTTGTCAAAGGGGGAGATGAGTTGAGAGTACGGGGGAGCTTAGTACGGGGGAGCTTAGTACGGGGGAGCTTACGCATACAAGACCGGGGGAGCTTTCGTCATTTAATCAAATATTTGCCATCATCAAAAAGGGGGAGTTTGTAAGAACAAGCATACACTCACAAATGAGTTTTTGATTCATGGCAAACATCACAAGCAACCAAATACAAAAGCATAAATGAATGACTCAAGACAATGGAAGATTATGAAGCTCAAATCACTCAGAAAATGGTATTGCATCTGTTAGGTCGACCAAGCAAAGCCCTAGGTCGACTCAAAACCAGAGCAAACTCAGCAAAACTGACAAGGTCACTGTTAGGTCGACCTACCCACACTCCCAGGTCGACCTAAACTGAAGGGATTTACACATGTCACTGTTAGGTCGACCTACCCACACTCCTAGGTCGACCTAAACTGAAGAAAAGTCACAAAAATGCATTTCAACTGACTTTAGGTCGACCTAAACCTTCAACAGGTCGACCTAACTGGAAACAACTGACTTTAGGTCGACCTAAACCTTCAACAGGTCAACCTAACTGACTTTAGGTCGACCTAAACCTTCAGCAGGTCAACCTAACAGATTTTAGGCCAACCTAACAGGTCAACCTAACTGGGACAATTTCAACTCTGCTTCTGTTAGGTCGACCTAAGCACTAAAGTAGGTCAACCTATTTGCTGAAAACTTCCCAAATTATGTGTTTTCTCTGCTCCAACATACCAGCAACTATATATATATATCATTCCATGTTAATTACTCATCAACACCAACGACTGAAAGATACACAAAGGCTTCTCATCTTCGTTATTCGTCATCTCCAACACAATTACACATAATCATTCTTGCGTTGAGGGTTAGTGATCGAGTTCGATAACGTCCATGGAACGGAATTGAAGATTCCTAGTGGGTGAAGATTTGTGGGGTTTTTGGTGAATAAAATCTGAGGGTTTTGTCCTCCAAGATAGGTGTTTCTTGGGGGTTTCTATCAAGAGGTTTCATCGAGGATCCATCTGAGTGTGAAGATTGAAGAACAAGGGTTCAAGGCAATTCAAGACACTGCAGAAAAGGGATCAAGTGAAGCTCTTGGATCACCTTGATCTGGCTCAAGATTAAGGGGGAAGAAGATTCAAAGGATCGACAAATTTGGTTTATTGTTTATCGCTTTGTTTTCTTCTTTGTATATACTACTTTCAACATTAATGGAAGATTTCCCAATTTCAATTTGGAATTGGGGGCAGACGTAGTCGTAGCGAGGACGATCGACGAACTGCCTGAACAAATATCGTGTTCTTGTCGCTTTTATCTTTTCATTTACGTTCTGTTCATATTTGGTCATAATTGCAAAATTTATTAACGATTCAAGTGTTAAAATTGTGAATTAAGGTTCTGCATAAACATCACAATTCACCATATCTTGAATCATCATCAATTTGAACATTATCACCAAGTGTTTGTCTTTTTGCTTATTCCATTATTACTGCATTGCAAACCAAAGTTTGTCAATTTAGAAGTTAATTGATTTTCAGCTGTGAAACGTATTGATTCGATAACATATCACTTCATCGTTAATCTCAATTATCTTGTGGTTTTGTCACATATACGACCCTTGCAATAACGGTCCGGAATAGACGCAAGTCGATTCAAAACCGCTTTCGCTTTAGTTCGAAATAATTCCGAAAAACTCTGTGAGATCTATTCACCCCCCCTCTAGATCCTCAGGCCAACGTCTAACACCCCCCCCAATTCGATTTCAGTTAGTAATAATTAAGAGTCCTTGAGAGGCGATATTCGAGTCACCTTACCGTCGTACTACAGTTTTACAAAATACTCGTTTTTGACCCGCGCGCGACAGCGGATCAAATTGGCGCCGTTTCCGGGGACTCTTGTGAATATTAACTGATATTAGAGTCTTAGGTGTAGTGTTTTTGTGTTTTGGCCATAGGTTCCTCACGGTTTCGGCCATAACGCCTTTTAAGTCGAAAAAAGCCTTTTTACTATTTTTAATGATTTATTTTCTGTTTTCATAGAGTCGAAAAATTCCGAAAAAAATATCAAAATTCTATTTTTACGTCATTAGATTATTTTCGGTGTTAGTTTATTTTTTTGAATTATTTTTAATCGATTTGCTTCATTGTGTTTGTTTTAGGGACATAGTTGGCATTTTCACGATTGTTGCTGCGTTTGCTGTGCACTAGTCCTTGCTAATAGGTCTTCCTGTCCTGAACTTGTTGCTTTTGATCCTGAGGTAGAGAGAACCTTGCACACACTTCGTAGAGCAGGCCAGGCTAGCAATAGTTCACCTTCACCAACCATAGCTGAGTCTGATTCTGAGTCTGACTATTTGCATAATTTGTTTGATTCTGATTCTGAATTTGCTTTTGAAATGGCTGAAAATAGAACTCTAAGGCAACTTGCAGCCCCTGATGTTAATTATAATGGCTTGTGTATTGAATATGATGTTGTTGCTGTTCCTTTTGAATTAAAATCGGGTTTAATACACTTGTTGCCAAAGTTTAATGGTCTTGCAGGTGAGGATCCACACGAACATTTGAAGGAATTCCAGGTGGTGTGCTCTACACCATTGAAGCCCGAAGGTATCACTGAAAATCATATCAAACTTCGTGCTTTTCCTTTTTCTTTGCAGGGTGCAGCGAAGGACTGGATATATGATCTCGAACCGAATTCAATCACAAGCTGGAATGCTCTGAAGAGAGTGTTCTTGGAGCGATATTTTCCTGCATCTAGAGCTGCTTCAATCCGAAAAGAGATTTGTGGTATTAGACAAGATAACGAGTCATTGGCTGAGTACTGGGATAGGTTGAAGAAGTTAGTTTCAAGCTGTCCTCAACATCAGATTACCGAACAACTTCTCATTGAGTACTTTTACGAGGGGTTGTTACCTATGGATAGAAACATTCTTGATGCTGCTAGTGGTGGAGCACTTGTTGACAAAACTCCAGCTGCTGCCAGAGCCCTCATTGAAAATATGTCCTTAAATTCCCAGCAGTTCACCACTCGAACCAATTCTGTCCAGACCAAGGGTGTACATCAAATCCAAGGTTCCTCGAACAGAGCTCTAGAAACCGGACTTGATGAGCTGACCGCTTTAGTTAAACAACTTGCAGTAGCGAAACCTCAAACATCAACTGTATGTGGCATTTGTACAGCTCATGATCACCCCACTGATACTTGTCCTCTTCTGAAAGATGATACTATTACCGAGCTGCCTTAAGCTTATGCAGCCAACCTTTACAGCCAGAACAGGTACAACAACACCCCTGACTTGTCTACCAACAAATATCACCCCAATTGGAGGAATCATCCCAACCTCCGATATGGAAATCAGCCGCCTTCCCAACAACAGCTCACTGTTCCATTACCCCAGCCACATCACACCCCTCCAGCTACTACTTCCGGACCATCCTTGGAAGATCTTGTTAAGCAAATGGCCGTGAACAACCTTCAGTTTCAACAAAGAACCAACACTAGCATTCAGACCTTGACAACACAGATGGGATAACTTGCTACTCAAATAAATAATATGCAAGCTCAAGGTTCGAACCAACTTCCAGCACAAACTGTTGTCAGTCCGAATGCTAATGCTAATGTGAGCGCTATTTCTTTGCGATCCAGAAAAGTTACAGAAACAGCCCCTGAAAAGAATAAAAAATTCATTGAGGTAACTTCTGAACTTTCTCCATCTGAACCTTCTCCAAATGAGCTTTCTTCTCCTTCTTCTGTTGTGGTCGGAACTGAAAAAAATAAAGAAAAGGAGTATGTGCCACCAGTTCCTTTCCCACATAGAGTTCTGAAAAATAAAAGAATTGAGGAGGGAGACAAAGAAAAAGAAATTCTGGATATGTTTAGGAAAGTAGCGGTAAACATTCCGCTTCTTGATGTGATTAAGCAAGTTCCAAGGTATGCAAAGTTTCTGAAGGATCTGTCTACAAACAAGAGAAAAGTAAAAGGAAGTGACAGAGTCAACTTGGGAAGAAGCATCTCTGCTTTTATTCAGCTCGAACAAAGTGTTTCGGCCATCTCTCAGGTCTTGCCACAAAAGTGCAAGGACCCGGGAACTTTTACTATTCCTTGTACCATCGGGGATAAGAAATTTGATAATTGTTTGCTTGATTTAGGAGCGGGCATTAATTTTATGCCTACTTCTATTTATAATAACCTTTGCCTTGGTCCCATGCAGCATACAGGTTTAATCGTTCAACTGGCGAACAGGAGCAATGCACGTCCCACCGGCATAGTGGAAGACGTCCTCGTTCAAGTTAACGATTTAATTTTTCCTGCAGATTTTTACATTCTGGACATGGAAGGAGAAACTAAGTCAAGCAGAGCTCCCATCATCTTAGGCAGACCGTTCATGAAAATGGCGAAGACAAAAGTTGATGTTGATGATGGAACCATGTCCATGGAATTTGGTGACATCGTCGCAAAATTTAATATCTTCGATGCCATGAAACACCCTGTGGAGGAGCATTCGGTTTTTAACATTGAGTTGATTTCTGAACTATGGATGAGAGTTATTCCGAATTATTTGCACTTGATTTTCCATCTCTCTCTGATTTTGATGATGATTATTCATGTCCTGACTGCACTGACACTAACTTTTGTGTCCTTTGTGCTGAGATTGATGCTTCCTTGCAGCCTGATACATTTCCTACAGGTGAAGTTGTTACCAATGAGGCTGTTTTTTCCGTCGATGCTCTTGACATCCCGGCTGCCCCAAGCCTTCCATCCATCATTCAGCCCCCGTCCTTAGAGCTAAAAGAGCTCCCTGGGAACCTGAAATATGCTTACTTGGAGCATAATGAAAAACTTCCTGTTATTATCTCTTCTAACCTTGATTTCAATCAAGAGGACAGACTTTTGCAGGTATTGAAGAAGCACAAGAAAGCAATCGGGTGGACATTAGCCGACCTTCCAGGTATTAGTCCTTCGATGTGCATGAACAGGATTTTACTTGAGGATGGAGCGAAAACAGTAAGGCAGCCCCAAAGGAGTCTTAATCCTTTGATTCTTGATGTTGTAAAGAAAGAGGTAACCAAACTCTTACAAGCAGGTATCATTTATCCTATCTCTGACAGTAAGTGGGTAAGTCCAGTGCAGGTTGTTCCTAAGAAATCTGGACTCACAGTGGTAAAAAATGAAAAGAATGAACTTGTTCCCACTAGAGTCCAGAACAGCTGGAGAGTTTGTATTGATTACAGGAGACTGAACCAGGCTACTAGAAAGGATCACTTTCCTTTGCCGTTCATTGACCAGATGCTTGAACGGCTAGCTGGTAAATCACATTATTATTTTCTTGATGGTTTTTCAGGTTACTTTCAGATTCATATTGCACCTGAAGATCAAGAAAAGACCACTTTCACGTGTCCATTCGGTACATTTGCTTACAGGAAGATGTCTTTTGGCCTTTGCAATGCTCCTGGCACTTTCCAACGATGCATGATGAGTATTTTCTCTGATTTTATTGAAAATTGCATGGAAGTGTTTATGGATGACTTCACTGTTTATGGTTCTTCTCTTGATGCATGCTTGAACAGTTTAAGCTTGATTTTAGAAAGATGTATCGAGACTAACCTTGTGCTGAATTATGAAAAGTGTCATTTTATGGTTGAGCAGGGAATTGTTCTTGGTCATATTATTTCTGAAAAAGGAATTTCTGTTGACCCTGCTAAGATTGATTTGATTTCTACATTGCCTTACCCTTCTTGCATTCGCGAGATTCGTTCTTTTCTTGGTCATGCAGGTTTTTACAGGCGTTTCATCAAGGATTTCAGCAAGATAGCTCTTCCGCTGTCGAACTTGTTGAAGAATGACGTCACTTTTGATTTTGATGACAAATGCAAACAAGCGTTTGACTTCTTGAAGAAAGCATTGAACTCCGCTCCCATCATTCAGCCCCCTGATTGGACACTTCCTTTTGAGTTTATGTGTGATGCTTCCAATTATGCAGTTGGGGCTGTCCTTGCACAAAGAGTTGACAAGGCTGTCCATGTTATTTACTATGCTTCTAGGACTTTAGATTCTGCAGAGTGTAATTACACTACCACTGAAAAAGAACTGCTAGCTATTGTTTTTTCTCTTGACAAATTCATATCTTATTTGCTAGGTTCCAAGGTTGTTGTTTTTAATGACCATGCAACTTTAAAGTACTTGCTGAAGAAGCCGGATGCAAAACCGAGATTGATTCGGTGGATGTTGCTACTCCAAGAGTTTAATGTTGAGATTAAAGACAAAAGTGGAGCTGAGAACTTAGTGGCTGACCACTTGAGCAAGATAGAGAGAGATGAAGATCCTTTTCCTATTAAGGATGACTTTCCTGATGAGCAGTTGTTTCTTTTGCATGGGATTACACCTTGGTTTGCTGACATTGTTAATTTTCTTGTTGCTGGTGTTTTTCCTACAGGTGCATCTAGATCACATGTTCACAAACTCAAAAGTGATGCAAAATATTATGTTTGGGATGATCCATATCTATGGAAGTTTGGTAGTGATCAGGTAATCAGGAGATGTGTCCCCGACAATGAGATTGAGTCTATTTTGAATTTTTCTCATGCATCTCAAGTCGGCGGACATTTAGGTCCTCAAAGGACTGCGAGAAAAGTCCTTGATTCAGGCTTCTATTGGCCAACTATTTTTAAGGATGCTTTTGAGATTTATCGCACTTGTAAAGAGTGCCAGATAGCAGGTACAAACATCACTCGCAAGAGTGAAATGCCTCAGCAGCCTATGCTTTTCTATGAGGTATTTGATGTATGGGGAATTGATTTCATGGGTCCTTTTCCTGTATCATTTGGTTTCCTTTACATTTTACTTGCTGTTGATTATGTTTCAAAGTGGGTGGAAGCTATCCCCACTAGGACTAATGATTCTCGAGTTGTTGCAGATTTTGTCAGGTATAATATCTTTTGCAGGTTTGGAATACCGCGAGCTATCATAAGTGACCAAGGCACTCATTTCTGTAACCGCACCATGGAAGCTTTACTCCGGAAGTATGGAGTTGTGCACAGAGTCTCTACTGCATATCACCCACAGACTAATGGGCAGGCTGAGATCTCAAATAGAGAGATCAAACAGGTTTTAGAGAAAATGGTGCAGCCAAACAGGAAAGACTGGAGCCGTCGTCTAGAAGACGCACTTTGGGCTCAAAGAACAGCTTTCAAGACACCCATTGGGATGTCTCCTTATCGACTTGTTTTTGGTAAGGCGTGTCATCTTCCTGTTGAGATAGAACACCGTGCTTTTTGGGCGGTGAAGAGTTGTAATTTGGAGATGCAACAAGCAGGTATTGAAAGAAAACTCCAATTGCAACAGTTGGAAGAGCTTAGATTAGAGGCTTATGAGAGCTCTAGGATTTATAAAGAAAAAACTAAGCACTTCCATGATAAAATGATTTCTAGGAAGGAATTTTCTGTGGGCCAACAGGTTTTACTGTTTAACTCCCGCCTTAAGCTAATGGCTGGGAAACTTCGATCCAAATGGATTGGCCCCTTTGTTGTTACTAATGTTTTCCCTCATGGTGCAGTAGAAATAAAAAGTGCAGGTACTGACAAAGTCTTCAAGGTTAACGGGCAGCGGCTGAAGTTATTCCATGAAAGTTCGGTGCCTGAAAATGTCAGCATAGAGGAGCTTTCTTTAGAAGCACCTGACAACACTGCAACTTGATCAGGGAGTCCTTCTTTCCTTCTCTCTACTTTATTAGTAATGTCCTTTCATTGAGGACAATGCTTAGTTTAAGTGTGGGGGAGGAAATCGTGTGTTTTATTTGTTTTTGTTTGTTAGTATTTTGTTTAATTTCAATAAAAAATGCATCTTCTTGAAAGTTTTAGGCTACACACTGATTTGAGTCGGGTTTGCGGAGTCTTGGGAAAAATTCACAAGATCGGTATCGTTCTAACACCATAAGTCTCCTGCATACGGAAATTGATTTGAATTTGTTATTATATTTTAGCCTTAATTTCTCATTCTTTGACAGCTCTTGAGTAGTTTATTTCAGCAGTCGGCACCATCTCTCACACACTTTACGCAGGAAGCCGATGAATATAAGTGAATGTTCCGAAAAGAAAAAAAAAAGAGAAAAGAAAAAGGTAATACACCTTCTAAGTTTGGTGATCCTCACCCGGTCACTTAACCCAACAGTTGTGTAATCTTCAAAAAAAAAAGTTTTCAAAACTCTTTGTTAGTTGGTTCAGCGGTTTCTGGTGCTGAACTTGGTAGGGAGGATTACGGTCCGATCCCCCGCAACTACATCTGAGTAAGCAAAGGGTTATGCCACGCAAGTACCGGAACCCCGTGCAAAAGGATCAGAGTCACTAACCGGTTGTCCTGCTATAAGTGTGTGGAGATAACGGGCTTAATGTGATTGCGCCTGAATGAAAAAGAGCAAAAAGGATGAGTAAGTTAGGCTATGGTATAATAATATGATTTGAATTGGTTTGTGTATTTAGGAGCCTTATGTCTGCATATTTGTGGTTAGTGTTCTTACGATGTCCTTAGTGTGCAAGATTAGTACCTGTCGATGCAAACTTACCCGAAGAAGATTTGTAGCCTAGGATGAGTAATTGTTGATGTATTTCTGCTTTCTTTTCATTTTGCTCGGAGTGCAAAAGTTCAAGTGTGGGGGAATTTGATCAGTGCATTTTAATGCACGTTCTTCCATGTTTGTACTCAAGCATTTCTTCGGTTTGTTTTAATTATTTTTATGTTTTAATATGTTTTTATATTTTATTTTATTTTTGCACTTATTTGTTTTTCGTATTAATTTTTCAGCATTAACAGTGTGCACGGAAACGATCATATCTGGATTCCATCTACTATTCACGAAAAATCAAGATTGTATGAATTGATCCATGGCGAACTAATCCCTGCTGAGTTAATCTGCTGTAATTCGGATTCCAAACTTGAGGTTTATACAATTTCGCAATTCATTTTCTATTCATATCAATTCTGTTTATGTTGTTTGTTTGCTTAATTCAAATCATCATATATAGTTTTGTTAATTTGATTGATTTATGTTTTCCTACAATCGAATGCGTATTATCGTTTGCTTAATCCGTTAATCCGCTGATTTTATTAACCGTTTGCTTAATTCGGTGAAAAGAGAAACATAATTCTTATAATTTCTATCTCGCTTGTGGATTGTTGTTATGATCAAATATGAATAGATTCCGCTTAGGACAGTGATATTGTAGTAATCGATGATAGATAGGAACCGAAACAGCAGATTAGCTTAACTCCATAATCACTTATTTTCAAAACAGCTTATTTCAGAATCACTTATTTTAAGCACTTGTCTTCTTAAAATCGAACCAAACCAACCCCCCCCAATTCGATTTCAGTTAGTAATAATTAAGAGTCCTTGAGAGACGATATTCGAGTCACCTTACCGTCGTACTACAGTTTTACAAAGTACTCGTTTTTGACCCGCGCGCGACAGCGGATCAAACGTGTTTGAGTGTTTAGTTTCTATTGAAATGAGCTTGAATTTAAAATTCGAATTTCAAATTTTCTTCAAAATTATAAGTTGTTACAAGAGTGGTATAAGCATAGTAATGGTTCTGAATTCGTGTCTCTTTGTTGCTGAAGCATGCTACTTCATTTATAAGCAATGAAGTGCTTTAAATTGAAGCTAAGAAGCATTGATGATCTTTGTTGAACTTTTGAATTCTTTAATATAAAAAAGTTTGAATTCTTGACCATGGCTTGATTTTTCTTCAACCTCTTGCCCTAGGCCTGTTTTGTACCTCTCTTGCTGCAGAGTTGAATCATTCTTGGTGGCCTTAGCTTAAGAATCAAGCATTGCATCATTATCCTTCACCATTTCTTTTTCAATTTAACTTTAAATGTAATAAAATTAAACCAAAAAAGAAATAAAAATGCTATGGGCCTTAGGTTGGTCGTGGGAGGCCCTTAACATTGTTAGAAGCATGTTTGGATCATGAAAAATTGGCCCCTTTTGGAAAAAAAAACTTTTGATCAATGTTGGTTACATGCATTTTCCCAAAATATAGCCAACTTCAACAAGGCATAAATCCCTCAATTTTTATCATATGAAGGAGTTCTTGTACTTTTTAGAAACCTCAAGATGTCCTCTACAAGCCACTTTGGAAACTTTTTTTCATTTGGAGAAGTTATCTTGATGTTATGGCCTTTGACAAAAAACCACTTTTTGTTGACTTTGAAAATGACCTGTAATGTCTGAGCTCATATTTTTCAAATGGTGAATCCAATGACCATGGGATCAATTGCATTTGAAAGATATTTGAATTTCCTTCAAAACAATCTTTGGTTGGAATTTTTTGAATGAATGAGGAGAGAGTAATGGTCAGTCAAAGTTCAGTTGACTTTTTAGGAGAAAACCCTAGTTTTGAAACTTAGGGTTTTGTTGATTTTTGATCTTTCCTTGATGAATTATGATCAACCAATGATCAAATGATGAATCTTTTGACAAAATATGGAGGTTGACAAAAAATTTCATTTTTGACTGTCTGTTGACTTTTTGGTCAAACTGGTCGTCTGTTGACTGTTTGAGCTGCTGACTGTGCGTCTGAGCGAATTGAAGTTTGAAAATTTGTATGGTGGTACTTTGAGATATATGGAGGTCCATGAAATCCATTTGAGGTCTCAAAAAAAAATTGTTCTCCTGAAAAAAAAACAAAAACCCTAGTTAGGGACTGTTTGTGTAGGAGACAGTTAAGCGTACCTGATTTTTGTGCGGTGCTGAGTCTCTGCTGATCATGTGATTATCAGAAGACTTCTAGAACAAAAATCTTGGAATTTTGAAATGCAAAAGATTGATTTGATTGATGGTACAAAACACGAAGAATTGCACTGTCAGTAGGTTTGACTGTTAACTGACTGTTCAGGCATTAACGTAGCAGTTAAAGTGAAAATTCAACAGTTAAAGTTAATTTTTTCTTTTTGTTTTTTGTTGTGTTAATGGTGAAAATTTATTTACATGAGTTTAAAAAAACACAGACATAACAAATAAATAAAATATACTGTACGCGAACGAAATTACCGATAACAACCTTGAAAAATATTTAAGGCACAGAAAAATAAATATTTAACTGGCAGAAAACACACAAAATATTATCTGGATAATTAAACTACAGTACGACAGATAGTACGACATTTAATACTGATAGTACAAATATTACATAATATAATGAACAGTACGACAAATAAACGGTACATTATTTGAAAACAAAAGATATGACAAACTTTAAAAATGACGATTAAAAACCCATGCTATAAATAATAACATATAGATGATTGGGAGTGTAAACAGCCCAGGTCCGCATTTTTCAGGACTGTGCAGACAGAAAAAGGACATGATCACCACCACAACGGTGATGACCATAAGAAAACACGTATCCATCCACTTCGCCATTTTTGCCGGGGAAGAAGAGAAAATGAATATGAGGTAGAAATTTGAGAGATGAGTTAAAATTTGATGTGAGAATTTATGGAAAAAATGAGAGGTATTTATAGAGTGAAAAGAAGGATAGAGACGTTGGGGAATGAAGTGATTCCGTACAAAAGAGGAAAATTTGAGTGGTAGTAGGATTTGAAAGAAAGCGTATGGTAGGGTTTGAAAAAAAGAGATGTGTAGAATAAAGTTAGGATTTGATTTTGAAAGAAAGAGATTTGAAAAGAAAGGAAAAGATTTTGAAAATAATAGAATATAGTACAAAAATTAGTGGGAAACAAAAACTAATAATAATTTACTTGTTACAAGTACAGTCTGAATCCCCGGACTCTGCGCCTGCAAAATTTAATTCTGTACCAATTGCGTCAGTACTATTTATCTGCAAATAAATCTCAAATAAACAGCGTGTGTGAAGTGTTAAACAGTAATTGGCGTTTGTGTAAGAATAAATTCAACAGCGAACCAAAATACCGTATAAGAAAAATTCTAAAAACCGAGTATTCATAAAATCATGATATTTATGGAATAAAATCCAAGATTATATGAAACTCCCAATTTTTAGACAGAAGTCTATTGTCTTCTTTCTGAAAAAGATGCGGGCAAATTTTGGGGTATAACACCACCACCTGAGAAAATAAAAACTAAAGGCGGAGTGAAGAGGAAAGGGAAGAAACCAGTTGGGTATGATGTTTATAGGGATCCTTCAGGTTTTGAGTATGCTGATCAGGCATCTCAATCTTCACAAAAACAATCGCAAGCATCACAAACTTCCAGGAAGCAATCACAGTCAAAGAAGCAATCACAATCAAAGAACCAGGATTTCACTCTTCAGTTTCCTTGTCATATTAGGCCATATATTACCGAGATTGTTAATGTTGTAGCAGATGTTAATTATGGATTTAGAGCCATTGCGTCGTGGCATGGGTATAGTTAGGATGGTTGGGCAATGGTTCGTCCTGACTTGGACATGGAATTAAGAGAAAAGAAGGACTTATATGAGAGATTGTTCGGTCCAAGTTTATCCGAAGTGAGAAATGGATTGTTGATAGATAATGTTGGTTTTCAACCACCGGAGAAATGGTTGACACTACTAGAGATGGGCTATTTGATAGCGAATCGGTATAACGTCATTCTTGTGATGCTTGGTAACCCTTGCTTGACTTTTTTTCCCATGACAACAACATTTTCTCCAAGTGCTCCTACATATTGCATTGGCCTTGTCAACAAGAATCATTTTCTTCGGGTAACCTTTATATATATTTATTTGTTTATGTATTTGTTAAATTATTTATTTATTTAATTACTTATTTAATTATTTATTTAATTATTTTTTTGTTATGAAATCAGGTTAATATGAAAGAAGGCTTCCCACTGCCACCCGTCACGTTAGATTGGATGAAGTTTCGTCTTCAAGTGGCGGCATCTTGTATGTTAGGATTTGCTGGACGTCTTCAACATTGGCACCATCTTACGCCTATGTTACCATCAAGTGTTAATTTCGATTAAGTGACTTTTATTTATACGTAATATTTTAACTAAAAACGTCATAGAATATAGAACATCTTTTATTTATATAGAACATTAACATTAAAACATGATAACATAGAACATAGAACATAGAACATTAGAACATGATAATAATAACATTAGATAATACAACATAGAACATAAAGCATTAGCCTCTTGCAGACGATTCTGGACGCACCAGCATCTTCAGAACATCCTCAGCAGACCTTGTTAGGTTCACCTCAAACTCGATCGGTCCCTTAGTTATCTTACGGCGGTGTGATTTCCACATGTCTTTCATATTAGAAATCGCACTTCAACTCCACAACATTATAACTTATCCTTCCATCAACGTCCATGCTCCAGTTTTCACGGTACGAGATTTTACTCACAAGTCGGTTATCAGTTTCTGGCAATGCTTCATTCACCCAACTTTTTAATGCCTCAAGTCTCTCGCAATCGTTAGGTATTGGAAGCTTCATGGGATCCTTAGTTCCCGTATAGTAAACAATTGTGTCAACCATAAAATTATAAAAAGACATTCTGAAAAATATGATATTTTTTCTCAACACCAGGAGAACCTATTGATAGGCCATCAATGCAATCTTATCCACACAACACAATCCACTAACTCTGCAATCTTATCCAAATAAAATCTTATCCAAATAATATAAAAATAAATATACCATAAAATATAAAGTAGAATATACCATAGAATATACCATAAAATATACCATAAAATATAAAGTAGAATATACCATAAAATATAAAATAAAATATAAAATAGAGTACAATCATAGTCAATGCTCATGGGCGATGCGTAACACCTCAAATAAATCAGCATATGTGACATCATCCTCCTCTACCTCTACCTGCCGGAGATAACGGTGAACCAGTGTGGAGGCACGAGCCCAATTCGGATCAGCTTGTCCTGCATCAAAGACAGGAACTGCAACCTCTCTACGCGCACTAGGTGGGGGAGGCACCACCTGAGGATGCGACACGCGGTAATACCACTCTAAATATCCATCAACCGTCTCATTAGGGTATCCCACTGGCCGTGTATCTCTAATCACATCTGTCACACTCTGGACATAGGCAATCCACTCCACAACAATCTCATCATTGTTGAGCGTATCAGCAGGAGGTGCAGGCGGAATATACTGGCGATAACCAAACTGCCGAAGACACCTGTCAGGTAAGTATGGCACATGTAACTCACCCTAAACAAGAAAACCTCTGTACAGAGATAGCTCGTTAAAAGCTCGATGAGGTCTATGATCATCGAATGGGCGCCATATGACATCTATAGGTGTCAGCTGGTCCAATATCGGTCTATACGCATCCACCTTGATGGCTCCTTGCTTGTAGGACCATCTCATCGCCCGCGGAAGCCCAAGGTTCTCAGATGGCCGCCAGTTTTCTCCTTTCCTTCCCAGTGTAGGAAAGTACTCATGTATCCAACACTGTTAACAATATAAATAATATAAATAATATATATATATATATATATATATATAAAATAATATAAATAATAATATATGAATTAACATACAATTAATTAAAAATAACATAAATACCTGTAGCAGAGTAGGATATCCACCAAGCTGCTTGCAACTAAACATAGATGCATCCCCAAGGTGGCGATAAAGAGTGACCAGGGCAGCAGATGCCCAACTGTAGGAATTGAGCCCACGTAGGTCTCTAAACAGTGTCAAATACCGAGCCTCAACCAAAGTAAATGTATTATCTGCAAAAATGGTAGAACCTACCAATATCATCAGCAGCACGGTACTCCACAAATCTGTCATACAACCATTACAGTGAGTAATAAGCTCCCCTACATGAACGCACATGCTCAGCCATGGCATGTCTATCCACTCCCAATAACTCGCAGCCAAGATCAACAGCCACCTTCTCTGTGACATGCTCATTAGGATACCAGAACATACCCCCGATAGGAAAATGTAGCAGGCAGGCAACATCATCTAATGTAATCGTCATCTCACCAAATGGCATGTGAAATGACGATGTCTCAACATGCCACCTCTCTACAAATGCTGATATGAGGTTAACGTCTATCTTGGTCAAGCTACTTCTCTGAAGAGAAGCCAGACCTGACCCACTCACGATAACCTCAATCTCTGGTGGGAGAACCATAGGCACTCTTTCCTGGAGCTTCGTCCCATGTCCTGCGACTTTAAGCTCCTTTTTAGGACCTCTTTCCTGAAAATTAATAAAGAAATCACATTAGATTATATAATAAAGAATTATTTTTAAAATAAATAAATTAATTTTAATTAATTAGTTTTACTTACCTGTCCGTACCATAAACGGCGAGCAACATGGTCTTGGTATCGAACAAGTAAAGATAGATCTGATGGTCCACCAGAATATCCAACTGGCTGCGGTGGCTGCGGTGGTGGCTGTGCTGGCTCTTGAGGTGGGTTAGAGGGAACAACTTCGTCACGGCGGCGGTGGGTATGTGGCCTCCCATCTGGTCCTAATGTACGCATTTTCCTGAAAAAAATTTAAAAAAATTAAAAAAAATTAAAAAAACACCAAACCGGAACAATTCCTAAAAGGGTTCCGGTTCGTATTGCAGATAAATCGGAACACTTAACAAAAGGCATCCGGTGGAGATGGCAACAAACCGGAACAACTTACAAAAGCGTTCCGGTGTGAATCGAAACAAACTGGAAGAGTTTATAAAAGCGTTTCGGTGAAAAATTATGTAAACTGGAACAATTTCCAAATGTGTTCCGGTGATGATTTTGTAAACCGGATCACTTACCAAATGTGTTCCGGTTTGGGGGGTTTGTGAACCGGAAGAGTTCTCTAGAGTGTTCCGGTGTGTGTTTCGTAGAGAGAAAGGAGAGTGTATGCTTCAAAACCAGTAAAAAGTTGAAAATGAGAAAAAATTTACTTATTTATATGAGGGTAATTTCGTCCAAAAAATTTGATTGTAGGGGTATACGGGCAATTGTAGGGGTAGGAAGTAAATTTTTCGTGTGCACGCAGGGAATCAGTGTGAGCCCAGGGGATGTTTGATCCAAATCTTTATTATTTCAACTCAATTTTCTTGTTTCAATGTTAATGAACTAATTATGTCCATTTAATCACAAATCAATTCTGATTACTCCTATTAACAACACTTATTCTGGCTAACAATCTCAATTAACATAAACACAGAATCAAAAGGGGATTAGGGTAGAAATTGTGACCATTGGATTATGAAGAACTTCTCCTCCCTCATCTCCGAGTACTCAAAGGCGCGACGCAGCCGTCCTCTTCTCCGACGAACATTCCATCTCCGTTCTCCGTTCTCGATTTCACATCTCCGGCGAGGAACTAATGCTTCGTTGCCACGAATAACTACCGGATCCGAATCCGGTCTTCAATCATCGTGAAAATAGATTTGAAATTCAGAGGTTTTTGCTCAGGTACGCGTCTTCGTCTTTTACTCTTTGTTTTCTCCGATTGACATCATCTTCCTCTTATGCTTCGGCGTTCTTTCATTGAACCTTTTGCATTGTTCGTGTTCTGGAGATATAGTGTTGATGTGGTAGCGTTGTTGTTCTGAAGTCGACGACGGTGATGATAAATATCGTCGTTCTCAGATCCGAGGCGAAATTGGCGATGATATGAGGTCGAATCGGAGATGATGATGTTGTGCTTGGAAACGGTAATCGGATGGAGATTGAAGTTCTTGCTGCTATGGTGATGAAGCTTGTTGATGAAGAGAGAAGGATGATTGTTGATGACGAATGCGATGTGGTTCTTGCGATGATTCGTGGAGGTGATTTATCCGTGATTTTGCGAATGATTTCCTCAGTTCAGGCTTGTTATCTTTTCCTTCCTGATTCTATTCGCGATGATTGAAGATGGAGGTAGTGTGAAGATTATGCAAAGTTCATGTATGGTTTTCTGAGTTTTTTTGAAGATTAAGGTTGATGATTCAGAGTGAAGATTGAGAAGATTGAATCGGTGGTGGTTTTCTGTTATGGTTAATGGTTGAAGATATCAATTCGATGAGGGAGAAGAGTGAGGATTGAAGAGAGGTCATGAAGATTCAGAGGTTCTTGAAGTTTGTTGAAGCTTGGAGAAGAAGATCGAGAAAGAGAGAAAAAGTTTGTTACGTTTTTGTGAGTTGTTTGTTATTGGTTTTCGTTCTCGATCCCTCTTCTCTTTTGTTACGCTTTTTTTCTGTTATATGTTGTTGGCTTTTGTTTTCTTTGAACCAATACGAATCGGTTTTTTCTGGTTGTGTACTTGCAGGTCTGGTTTTGAGGTATGCGGATTGAATTTAATTGCAGGCGGTTTGATGATTGTTGAGCTATTACGTGCAACATTTGGTGCAGCTGAACCGGCTTGGTGATGACGGTTTTGCAACAGGATCAGCTCATGTGCATTTCCCTGGCTTGGTGTACATGGAAGCTGACTTTTTTGTCATCCAAATTTGATTGACGTAGACTTTAGTATAGTTGTAATGGGCTTTTGAATTTTTGTAATGGACATCTTGGAGAATTTTATTTGTGATATTTGGATTTTGTTTATGAGCTTTGTGTATATTGTTTTGTAATGGGTTTTGATGAATATTGAAGTGAAATATGGTGAACTATTTTTTATACCAACAAAACAACATGAGTGAATTTGCTTCTCAATTCAATCCAAATCAACTTGCAAGACCAGCAACAACTAGTAGAGGTAACTATAGTACTTTGATCACAATATGAGTCTACAATCATCATTCTTGCATCATGACTTGATCTTTGCACCTCGGACCATAAATTTTTTGTCTTGACGAAGTCTTTCTTCACTCGATGCTTTAATGCAACCATAGTTCCCCGAGAATTCGTTGAAAATGAGTAAGACTTATGATTAAACTGATACCTGGAGCATAGAAAAGGAACATGACCACGAAATCCAATTAATCTCTGCTAGTGAACATTTAACAAACTCCAACACCATGAACGAGAACTCTTTATTATTTTTCTTTGATTTTTGAATGACGAGATAAATGTCGTTAATAACTTATAGCTCAAATAAAGAGGGCAAATTTTAGGGTGCAACAACTGTGACACCCTGTCACAAAGCACAAAAGGTAAACACGCACAAACATGGCCTCCTAGAGAGGACTTCTAGCTAAGAGATGAATGTCTATCCTACTTCTCATGGCAATAGATGATGCAGAAAGAGAATAAAAGGGAACGAGGGTTGTTACCTAACGGATAACAAATCCTTAATGAGCCAGCAAACGAAAGCAATAAACCCAGAAAAATTCGCGTGAGTTGTCACCAATAATGAGACGAGTTAGAAACTCTAATCATCCAACATAAGTATCAATCATCGGTGTGAAAGAGAATATCAAGTTGGAATGTATGTTTGTACACATCGAAACAATACACCTGTAAGTAAATTGCAATCCTAACAAACAATATACAGTGTATAATTGCAATAAGAATGTGTCGTGTCCCGCAAATAAAGCGGAACACAAAGTAACCACATTTTTCAAAGTCTCCTTCAAAGCCTTGCACAAGCTAACAAACATGTTAGAAATAACAAGGAGGTATGGACAATGATCAATGATGAGCAACAGAAAAGCAGTGGAAGCGTAGAGCATATGTACAAGTTTTAACCAAAAAGCAAAAACACACAGTGGTAACCGGTTACATCCAGGGGGTAACCGATTACATCAGCTTCAGAATTAAAGTTTTTGAGAAAACCTTCAGTTGTAATCGGTTACATCATCTGCAACACTACTGGAATTAAAAAAAATAAGTGGTAATCGGTTATAGCAAATCAGGTAACCAATCACATCAGAATTTTGCTCTACAAAGATTTGGGAAAAAGGATATGTAAATGGTTACATGAAATATGGTAACTGGTAACACCAGGCATGTAACTGGTTACACCAGATGTGGTAACAGTTACCACTGAGTTAGAAGCAACACAAACTGAAGAAAAAGGCATGTAACTGGTTACGCCACATGTTGTAACCGGTTACCACTGAGACAAAAGCAATAGAAACTGAAGAAAAAGACATGTAACCAGTTTCGCCAGACGTGGTAACCGGTTACCACTGAGTCAGAGGAAAAAAATAGAAAAAACACCATTCAAAAGCACTCAACTTATGCATCAACCAAGAAATCTTGACAAGTACGAATTTGCACTAATTTGCATAGCATTATGAACTTCAAGTAGCCACAAACAAGCAATAATTTCCATGGATCTCATGTTATTAACATCAATTATCATGGAACAACATTCATGCAAGCATTATCACAAACACATAGAGCACCGATTTGCAACAACGACTAGATCTAGCAACCGAATCCATGTTATCATTAACAATTAATAGATCTAACAATTTGAATCAATATTTAATCATAATTATCAATCATCAATCAACAACAATTAGATCTAGTAATCGAATTCATGTTATCATCAATAATTAAACACTTAATCAAGATTCAAACACTTACCGAAACCGAAGATCCAATCAAAGTGCGAATATGAAGAAGTAACAGAGACGAAATTGCGAATCTGATGGAGAAGAGAGAGAGGTATGGCGTGCTACACTAGGAGGAGGAGGAAGATTCTAACACAATCCGAAAAATTTCTCTTCGTGTTCTTCACGTTCTTTGTGTTCTTGATGAAGTTGTTAAAGAATTTGAGAGAAGGAAGATGTTTGATCTTAGAGAGAATGAGAGGAGAAAATTTTGAGTGTTTTTGGTCGAATTGAAGTTATGAAAGTCCTCACTTGAAAATGAGAGTGAAAAGAATATATAGTGAGTCAAATATGCGATTTTCCTAAATTTCCCTCTTAAGCTCCTTTAAGCTCAATTTCTAAGGAAAAGCGTTTTGGCGCACAACTCGGAATCGGGACCAATATCAAATCGAAGATGACGAAATTTGTGAACCGTAGCCACCTAAATTGGCTCAAATGAATAAATGATGAAAGAGATATGTGTGTCTGAACAACGAGAAAATCAACTGGTCATCTGAGGCGGAAAACTTGCGACGTGCAGAATTTTCGTGCGCATCTCTCAAAGAACGCCATGAAACTCGATTCTCTAATCAAAATCCGAACTCGATGTCTGAAAATAAATCAAAGCCAACAAAATTTCAGAGAGAATTCCGCAGGAATGTTCTCAAACGTTTAAAAATTGAGGAAGTTATGCCATTCTGAATCTTGTCAAACAGTGCTGGAAAATGCTTTTCAGCACATAAATCTTGCTGCTTTTTAATTTTTCTAAGATTGCTGGTGCAGAAGTAGCCTTCGAGCAGAACATACGAAATGTCTGGTACATCAAGATAGAACTCCTATTAAAATTTCATCCAAATCCGCTAAACAGTGCGAGTTATGAATTTTTTAGCGTCCAAAAGACAGCGGTTCAGCATAATTTCCCACTGTATTTCCTCAAGTAAATTGCAAATTCAGAGATCTTTTCCAAAGAATTAATTCCCGCAACGAACACATGAAATATAGTAAACCTCAAGACTGAACTTTTGGCGCATGGCTTGCCTCAAAATTGTTTAGCGGACAGAAGTTATGAATTTTCAAACCTCCGGAAGACAGTGGAACGGTAAAACCGAAATATTAGAAACAATTAATTCCTGCTACTTTCCTCAATGAATTGGCCTCTAGGCCGAACACGAAAGATATTTAGAATTTAAAACTTCCACTGTGAAAACGGACTTCTGCACCGATCGGTCTCAAAACCGTGGAAACTCTTGATATAAAGCAACACCGGAGTGAGAGAATACTTGTTGTGATGTGGATTTGATTGGTCACTGATTAGAGACCTTGAGAAAATATGCGGCCCGTAACGCATCTCAAGAAACCTAAATTCTTGTTCATTGTATCAGATGACAGAACAATCACTTATAATGTATCTTTTGAAAGAGTGGAACCATGATCTTGTGACCCGAGAGCCGATGACATGTATATATGCATATGACATGATGAAAAGCCTAAGCCAGACACCAACGTCGAGTTAGAAAGCTTCCAGAAATCCTCAGGATGGGAGCTGACTTCTACTGGGAATCCTCAAGATGGAAATGCTTCTACTATGGAATGCATTTTTATTTAGTAACTAACGGGATACCCGTGCGTTCGCACGGGTACCGGTGTGGTACGCTCATTTGTTTTAAATGATTTATTTTGTATAGAAAATTAAATATGATAGTTTAAAAATTATATGAATAAAATAAATCGGTGTCTATAATTCTTTCAATATATAAATATATTCAAATCAATAATATATATATATATAATAAAAATAAAATGAAATATTTTATAAAAAGATAATAAGTCGATGGATATAATTCTTCCAATATATAAGTTGTTCTATTAATATTCAATATTTTGATCAGTAATTTCATGTTCCCGTTAATATTCAATAATTTGATCTGTAACTTCAGGTTCCCGTTAATGTTCAATATTTTGATCAGTAACTTAATATTTCCGTTAACATTCAATATTTTGATCAATAACTACATGTTCCCGTTAATATTTAATATTTTGATATGTAACATCATGTTCGCGTTAATGTTCAATGTTTTGATCTGTAAATTCATGTTCCGGTTAATATTCGATGTTTTGATCAATAACTTCATGTTCCTGTTAAGATTGAATAATTTGATCAGTAACTTTATGTTCCATTATTGATCAATATTTTGATCAGTAACTTCATGTTCTCGTTAGTATTCAATGTTTTGATCAGTAACTTTATGTTCTCGTTAATATTCAATACTTTGATTAGTAACTTCATGTTCCTATTAACATTGAATAATTTGATCAGTAACTTCATGTTCCTGTTAATGTTCAATATTTTGATCAGTAACTTCATGTTCTCGTTAATATTCAATGTTTTGATCAGTAACTTCGTGATCCCGTTAATATTCAATAATTTGATCACTAACTTCATGTTCTGGTTAATATTCAATATTTTGATCAGTAACTTAATATTTCCGTTAATGTTTAATATTTTGATCGGTAACTTTATGTTTCCGTTAATATTCAATATTTTGATTAGTAACTTTATGTTTCCGTTAATATTCAATATTTCAATTAGTAAATTTACGTTTTCGTTATTATTTAATATTTTGATCAGTAACTTCATGTTTCCGTTAATTTTGAATATTTTGATAAGTAATTTAGTATTCCCGTTAATATTCAATATTTTGATCAGTAATTTCATGTTCTAATTAATATTAAATATTTTCATTAGTAACTTTATGTTGTCCTTAATATTCAATATTTTGACCAATAACTTCATGTTGTCATTAATATTCACTAGTTTGATCAATAATGCCATGTTCCCGTTTGTCATACCCCAAAATTTGCCCATCATATTTATTCATATTTCAGTCCATCTGACTTTCAAATGCACAAAGATACACAAGAAGGAAGCATGCAGTCTCTCTCCTAAACAACAGCCTCTAACTAGGGTTTTGTATCTCTCCAAGTAAAATCAACTTCTGATGCTTCAAGTGGACTCCATGGCATGTCATATGCTTCAAAGGATCCTCATGCCAAGTTTCAAGCTTTGATTGCTCAGTCAACAGTTCAAATGGTCGACAGTCGACCAGCTTGACCTAAAAGTCAACTATGGTCAAATCATAGTCAAAACTCCTGATTTTTGGTCAAAATCAATATTTTGAAGTATCATTCATCATTTGATCAATGATTGATCATGAAAAGCTCAAAGATCATCAAAAGCACCATCATTCTCTACAACTTTGATGTTAGGCCCAAATCCAAGAAATGCACCATTTGGGATATATGAGCCAAAACATTATAGGTCTTTCTAGGAGATCACAAAAAGCAGTTTACTGTCAAGAGCAATATCATCAAGATAAAATCCTCAAATGGAAAATATGTTCCAAAGTGGCTTGTAAATGACATCTTGGGCTTTCCAAAAAGTCCTAGAACATGGTCACATGACAAAAATTGAAGGAGATATGAGGATCAGAAGTTGGTCAAATTTCAAGAAGTGCATGAAACCTTAATTGAATAATTTGGTGTTTTTGAGCTAATGGGCTTAGATTTTGGACTACAAACATACATATGACGCAAATAAGAACCTATAAAACCATTCTTATATTTTTGGCATTTTTATTTTATTTATTTGAATTTTATTCATTTAAATACAAAATAAATTAAGTAAAATACCAAAAATGATGAAATAAATTATGGGGCATTGTTTTGGATCATATGAAGGCCCAAGAAACATTATGAAGACCATGGAATTTCGTTCATGCTTGGCTTGGATTTTTATTTTTTTTATTTTTTTATTTTTATTCAATTTAAATCATAGAAAAAATAAAATAAAATAAAATTGATGCATGATTTGATTTTTCAATCAAATAATCATTCTTGGGGTGCAAGCCAATCAAATATTTGATTGGGAAGAGATTGATTGAATGAAAATAGAAAGGTTTCATACAAAATAAATCAAATTTTTCAATATTCTCAAAGTCATCTGTAATGCGGTGAACTGACTTTTTATCGAAATGTCGCGGTAAGCAAGAGTCGCCACCGACTTTTATTTTATCCAATTGGAAATGCAAAAAGAACAGGAAAGACCTTTGAAAAGAGATTGAGTTCGGGGGGTAGGTTATACAAAGGGAAGGTGTAAGGCACCCTTTGCATCCATGGTTATCCATGGGCTCTTAATTGCTTAGCTCACTTGTTTGTTTGAATTGTTTGAAAAGTGTCGTGTGTGAATAATAAAAAGATTTCGTTAAGGACTTTAGCTTGTAAATAAGTGTAGCCTTGTTTTGAACAGTTTTGAAAGGAGGTGTGAAAAGTATTTTGAATTTGTTTGAATTGAGCAAGAAATTGAGAACTACCTACCCTAAGTTTGTCTTTCGTGTTCTTTAAGTCTTTTGGGCGAAAGGGTCTATCCATACCATGAGAGGGCAGGAAGTCTTTCAATTGGATGTGCGGGTCATCAAAGGGTCAACGAGAATAATCATTCGCCATAAGACTATCCCTACCATGAAGAGGGCAGGCAGTCTAAGGGAAGGATATAATAGTCATTTAGGCAACAGTAAGGATACCTTAGCAATCGAAGGGACTATCACCATTTAATCGAGGGACGAGATCATATTTATCGTAGGAAACTTGAAGGGACTATGATCTTTTATCGGAGGGACATGGTGATTTGGAATCATAGGCAGCAGGCTAAGGTATCCCTACATCCGAGGGATTTGACTATTTTTTGAACGAGAAGGCAACCAAGAGGGATTACCCGAAAGGTGGGTCTGTGTAGCAATCACGTGGTTCAAATTCAATTATGTTATATTGATTTAGGTGAGCTATCATTCAGTTAATTAGTCTTGTCACTCCCTATATTACTAACCACGCAGTTAATATATTTACAGAAAATAAATTGCGAAAAGTAAATATCCTACGCTATTACAAGGCTTCGGGATTAGGGGGTACATAATCAAAATGGGGAATGCGGAAAGTAAAAAGCGAGAAAGTAAAAGCCCTAATAACTATTACATCCAAAAATGTGCAACCTATACACCTTCTAGAATTTAAAAGACGGAAATTAAATAATTTAGTAAAAGCATAATTAAATAAAAGCATAATTTAAATGAATAGCATAATTAAATAGCGTAATTTAAATGAGAAAAAAATTAAAGCACGCATGCGACAATCATAGAGTGGAGATGAGAAAGAAGATCGCGAGAAATGGGAGTTGAGTGAAAAAGTTCGATTTAAAGAAATTAAATGAAATCCTAAATTAATTACTAAATGGAAATTAAATTAATTGAAACCTAATTACTAAATTAAAGTTAATTAATTAATTAAGAGAAAAAAATGTCAATCCTAATTCCCTAAATTAATTATCCTAATTTTAAATTAACTAAATTATCTAACTAATTAAAACTAATTTAAAAATGACGAAACTGATTAAAATAAACTTATATTAAAAAAGTTTTGATTTTTGTGAGTGTGAAGAAAAAAGTTTAATTAATTAAATTTTTTAGAAAAGGGATTTATAAAAGAGATTTAAAAGAAAAAGTAGTAAATAAAAATCAATAAAAATAAATTATTTAAAAAAACCTTGGCAACTGGATTTAATGAAGCAGGTCTGTGAGAGTCCATGGTGTGCGGCGTGTTCCTGAGCGTCAGATCTGACCTTGATGAGATCCTGTAGTTGATGCCTGAGGGTCCATCATGAGCCTCGTGTGAATTGCCTGCGCTGGAATCTGAAAGAAATTGTAGCAAAATAAATAAAGGAGACCCAGGGATCGAACCCAAGTCTTCTATGTTAGAATGTCTCTTTTTTACCAAGCCAGCTGCACATTGTCATTCGTTAATAAAACTACAACCAATTAATAAATATTAAAGGAAATAATTATAATGGATTCAAACGAAAAGTATAAGTGGGCCCCTGTGGAATCACGCGCAGCCAATGATGGATGGGAAGAGAGTTTGCCAAATTTGACCAGCCAATTGCGTTTGGAGAGAGGGTCGGATTCGCTGACCCACCAATAATTTTGTGCCACGCGTAGGGTCAGAAATTTGATCACCCATTCTTTTCCTTCAACCTCCGCACCTGCGGATTTTTCTGCGGAAACAGGTGCGGCTTTTCCTGCGGATTTTGCTATACCCACCCTGCAAATTTTAAAACCTGCGAAAAGCTACATAAACAAACATAAAGAACGCTACATCTCCTATTCAAGGCATTCTGAGTTCAATGGTATGATTAGTTTGGTCCAAAAAGGCTTGTATGCATGAATACGAAGCAATAGTTCTTATGCCTTCAACAATGGCAATTTGCGGTTTAAAGCTCAAAGTTCATGTATGGCGCGTTGGACCTGTACTAAATCACCTTAGGAACATGTTAGAAACATCGATTTCAGCTACAACACCATAATAGTAAAAATACGAACTTTTAAAAAGATGGAATACGATGATCACCATGTGTGTTTCTTTCAAATGCTTTAAAGTGCCTCCAATGATCAGTACTTACTCTTTGATATCCTAGGAGGAGATTGGATCGAATGGTTTCGATGGAATGTTGCTATAATCCGAGATCTTGTATGCCCTAGTTTGATTAGAAAATTAGGAGTTTTGGAGGTTTATGGAGGCTAGGATTCGTAACCTAGTGCTCTGCTATCTTTATGCTCTTATAGGAGAGTGTTTTTAGGTCAAAATACTGAATCAAATCTCCATTAATCAAGAGATTGGAATTTGATCTTAATGGAATATTGAAAGTTTCTAAACTTGGCTCAAATCTTGTCCATCTCTTTTCAGCCTCCCTTACCACGAAAATTGACTCATATATTTGATATTTGGATGATTAAAACTGATTGGAAACAAGAATCAAATCAAATCTCCAATATTTTCTTCAATTTATTTATTTAAATCATCCTTTAAATGAATAAAAATCCAATAAAAATCAAGCATTCATGATAGATTCGTGGAATTCAGATTTAAGACTCTTGGATACTTGGGAGACAAGTTTGGGCCATAAAAAGTTGGGCTCCTTTGCAAAAAATCTCAATTTGAAGCCTTTTGTTTCATATTTTCCCTCTCAAATTTGTCCAACTTTGACAAGGCATATCTCCCTCAATTTTTGAGGTATGGAAGAGTTCTAGGACTTCTTGGAAACCTTGAAGAGTCCTCTAACTAGTGTTTTTGGTCTCATATCAAAATAATGTTCCATGCTCCTTGTGTGTTCTTTTGAAAACAGTGACTTTTGGTTGACTTTTGAAAAGGTCCTATAATGTTTTAGTCCATATCTCTTAACTGAAGCATTTTTAGACTTGGCATGTGAGAGACAAAGTTGTAGAGAATTCAATTTCCTTCAAATTGAGCTTTGGATGGAAAATTTATGATGTTCCAAGTAGGAGTTATGGCTGGTCAAAGTTCAGTTTACTTTCTCCTATAAAAACCCTAATTTAGAAACTTTTTGAATTGCTGATTTTTGATCATTCCTTGATGAACCATGATCAATTCTTGATCAAATGGTGAATGATACTTCAATATGAGGATTTTGACAAAAAATTCAGGAGTTTTGACTGTACTTTGACCACAGTTAACTTTTATGTCAAACTAGTCGACTGTTGACTCTCTGAGCAATTGAGTTACCAATCTTTTGTATTGAGCCCTGAATTTTGTTATGGAGATAGTGTGGAGTGTCATAGGCCATATGGGATGCCTTAGAGCCATTGATTCATTGATTTTCCTTCAGAGCAACAAAACCCTAGTTCTCTGAGCCTTGTTTAGGAGAGAGTGTCTTTGAGCTATGTACCTTGATTTGAACTTGAATAGGAGAAATAGTATGGGAAAATTTTGAGGTATTCCAGCTGCCCCTGTTCAATTTTCTTAAACCTGAAGATGTAGAGTGGTTTGTACGCCAGTCGGAATCTGAAGGTAGAAGAGGATTGAACACTAGAATACCCAAAAATTTGACCTAGCTGAAGTAGGGACTTTTATCAGAGATGGGCTTGAAAATGCCATCTAGGCTGAGTGTCGTCGGAGATGGGCTTAAAGATGCCATCCGGCTTGAGAGAAAATTTATTGGAGATGGGCTTAAAGATTCCACCCGGATTGAGAGAAAGTTTATTGAAGATGGGCTTAAAGATGCCATCCGGATGTTGAGAGACTTGATTGAGATGGGCTTAAAGATGTCATCCATCTTGATAGACTTGAGAGTCAGAATACGTCGTACGTTAGACCGTATCTGAAGAATATACTTAGGATGAGTCGTACGTTAGACTTGAGGATGAGTCGTGCGTTAGACTGAATCCAATTTGCATCCGTAGATGTCTGGAAAGCCGTGCGTTAGGCTGAAGGATGAGTCGTGCGTTAGATTGAATCCAATTTGCATCGGTAGATGTCTGGAAAGCCGTGCGTTAGGTTGAAGGATGGGTCGTGCGTTAGACCAGATCCAATTTGCATCGGTAGATGTCTAGAAAGCCGTGCGTTAGGCTGAAGGATGAGTCGTGAGTTAGACCGAATCCAATTTGCATCGGTAGATGTCTGGAAAGCCGTGCATTATGCTGAAGGATGGGTCGTGCGTTAGACCAGGTCCAATTTGCATCGGTAGATGTCTGGAAAGCCGTGCGTTAGGCTGAAGGATGAGTCGTGCGTTTGACTGAATCCCACTGTATTGAGGAGTATTAGTTGGAGATTGCTCGTGTCAGCACCGTTCGTAAACTGAATTAGACTTTAGGGGGGGATGATCGGGTCTACACCGTTCGTGATGATAGAATTAGATTTCTGAGAATTGACTGTTTCAGTACCGTTCGTAGTAACTGAATTAGATCAGAGATATGATCATGTCTACACCGTTCGTGATGATAGAATTACATCTTAGAATATTGATCGTGTCAGCACCGTTCGTAGTAATTGAATCAGACCTTGGAAGGATGATCGTGTCTACACCGTTTGTGATGATAGAATTAGATCTCTTGTCGTGTCAGCACCGTTCGTAGTAACTGAATTAGACTTTGGAAAAGTTGATCGTGTCCACACCGTTTTTGATGATGGAATTAGATCTCTTGTCGTGTCAGCACCATTCGTAGTAACTGAATTAGACTTTGGAAAAAGTTGATCGTGTCCACATCGTTCGTGATGATGGAATTAGATCTCTCAGAGTTTGACTGTGTCAGTACCGTTCATAGTAACTGAATTAGATCTTCGAAAATTGAAGATTTTGTTCATCTGCTTGTACTTGTGTCCTGAAAAAGGTAAAGTTGATCTTTATGTAATGTCATGATGTATGTATTATGTGACAAGTCTCTCAAAATAAATGAGAAACTTGCGTGTTATGTATGGATTCATTACGAGGTAATGCATGCAACGTATGAATATGTTTATGGCATATGATATGTGAATATGACTTATGTTGTCTTGATTGAGAAAATAAATCTCTATGTCCTTGTGATTTTGTGGTCTGATCTTGTCTTGAAGATGCTCAGCTGGGGATTTACGATTTCTGCTTAAGGATGAAAGCGATTTGAATGATTGATCTTGATGTACCCTGATTGGGGATAAGAGAGATGAATAACCCTGTTTGGAGAAGAGAAAAGTGTCGGGGAACCGGCGGTGTCGATTTTGTAAACTTTGTCTGGGAACTAAGTCTTTGTTGGGACGAGAACATTTGAAGATATCTTCTTTATGATTACTCTGTGGGGATATGTTCCCGTGAAACCGGCTTTGTGGGAAGGCATGAATGCTTCGAATATTTCCCCCAGTGATTTATAGCTCTTGCTATTCCTGGACTTATATTGATTAGGACACACCACCGAGTATGGATCAAGATGTCGAACTGGACTTGCATAGATTTGCCCCTGCCAGCATGGATTTCGGAAAGATTCGCCTCGCGAGGACTTTGTGAGATGTGCATTATGGGCGACATGCCCCTAGTAATCATGGGCCTAGGACAATGTCTCATGTTGATTGGAAAGTAGTTGTAGATCCACTTGGGTGTATGCCCCTAGTTGTTTGGAATCTTGAGAGATTCTTGGAATCTTGACCTGATTGCCCCAGATTGATTGGCATCCTTTGAGAGATTC
This sequence comes from Vicia villosa, assembly GCF_029867415.1. Classification (NCBI taxonomy): domain Eukaryota; kingdom Viridiplantae; phylum Streptophyta; class Magnoliopsida; order Fabales; family Fabaceae; genus Vicia; species Vicia villosa. Next base: position 132,425,546 of record NC_081182.1, read on the forward strand.
TCGGAATCTTGACCTGATTGCCCCAGATTGATTGGACAAAGTACGTTGTGCCCCTTGTATTCATTGATTTCTAATCAACTGAGTCAGTGTAAGAAGTGTTGTTACTGAAGTAGTTTCGTCTGTCGGGATGACTTTTAGTCATTAGTCGTACCCTGTGCAGATTCTTTCTGATGCTAACATTTGAAATTATGTAGCAGGATATGTTTAATAACGTATTCATGAGAAGCAATGCGTATGTCTGTCTTGAGTTTGTTGAAAAACATTAAAACAGGAGATGTAAAAGCGTGATATTTGTAAAAACGTGATGTTTGTAAAAACGTGATGTTTTGTAAAACGAAATATCAACTCAGCACTTGTAGTAAACCTTAAGGAGTCAGGATACCTTTTTGGCGACAGTATGCTTTTTGAACTAACCATGCTTCAGTTAGGACTTTCAAGGGTTGTAACGTGGCTTGGTTCACGGTTCAAGAAACAAAGGATAATGGCTCAAGAATTTATGTATACCCATCCCAATCTTCGTGATGTTCTTCGATCCTATGCTCAGTTAACTTTGCGTTTTAAGTTCTAGCAGAGTTTTGAAGTTGTAATTTTGACATTTGATGATGGTTTAAGTAATGGAAGTTTATTTGGACAGGCAGTCGTCCTTTTCTGTTTTTGTAGTTCTTTTCCTTTTGTCGAGGATTTTTTTTTACCACTTTTTTGACTTTGTTATCCCTAACTTTTGCCCGAACTGTTTATTTTGAGATTACAGTCAGCGGGATGTTTCAATTTTTGATACGTCTCCTTCATAGGTTTTGGCTTAATTTTTATTTTTGTTTTGATAGATGTTGACTGTCTGACTTAATGGTTACAGGAACCCATCATTATTTGTGAAAACAGCAGCTAGTATAATTGAGTTAACTGAGTAACTACCCTGCCCCAGGTTATGATTAAGGGTTTTAAATTGTACAAGAAAGAAAACTCCTACGCCTTAGGCTCAAAGGGGTTGACGAGGGATTAACATCCCTATATCTCCACAGTTTAGGAATTGAAACAATGCCTTTACATCGTCAGCATAGTCTGTTCAAAAGCATACTGTATGAGGTTGTGGTATCATTTTCGTCATCCTCCCTCAAAAGGCATACAGCTTTAGCAGGAGTCGAGTATCACAAAACATATGCAAAGTAAAGACGCAATTTAAAGTGAGTGATAGCGAAATGATTTGTTCAAGACAAACATATGCAATGCACTGATGATGATTATTAAAACAGATAATATCTATCATGAGTCAAATGTTTAAACAAACAGAAAAGAAACTTGCAAATGAAAGTAGATCTAGTGATCCAAAAGTTCTTCAGTCTAGACGTCAATCAGTCTTGTCATGACTAGGCATGAGAGCGGTGATCACCACAAGATTTTCAAGAGGGTTGAATTTGATTTCTCCGTCATTGATCAGATCTTGAATCTTATTCTTCAATGTCCAACAATTGTTTGTGTAATGTCCAGGACTGTTGGAGTGGTACGTGCACCTCGCACTGGGTTTATATCCAGGAGTGATGGTGGTAAAATTCTTAGGAACATCCCTCAGAGTAATCAATCTGATCTTCAACAGATGTCCTAACGCTTGAGCTAGTGACAAATTAATCTGGGTGAATTGACGCTTAAGCGTGTCTAGCTTGCGTCATTGTTATGGAAATGGTGTAGAGATTCAGAGTATCCGGGGTTCGAGCTTCCGGAATGCGTATCTGATAAGAATGTTTCAGAAGTCTGGGGGTCAAGCTTCCAGAATGTTCATCTGATTGGAACTTTCAGAATGCCCGGGGTTCAAGCTTCCGGAATGTATATCTGATTGGAATGTTTCAGAAGTCTTGGGGAAAGGCTTCCTGAATGTTCATCTGATTGGAAATTTCAGAATGTCCGGGGTTCAAGCTTCCGGAATGTATATCTGATTGGAATGTTTCAGAAGTCTGGGGGTCAAGCTTCCAGAATGTTCATCTGATTGGAACTTTCAGAATGTTCGGGGTTCGAGTTTCCGGAATATATATCTGATTGGAATGTTTCAGAAGTCTGGGGGTCAAGCTTCCAGAACGTTCATCTGATTGGAACTTTCAGAATGTTCGGGGTTCGAGCTTCCGGAATGTATATCTGATTGGAATGTTTCAGAAGTTTGGGGGTCAAGCTTCCAGAATGTTCATTTGATTGGAACTTTCAGAATGTCCGGGGTTCGAGCTTCCGGAATGTATATCTGATTGGAATGTTTCCGAAGTCTGGGGGTCAAGCTTCCAGAATGTTCATCTGATAGAGATTGATTTGTTGATGGTATTTGTTTGACCAGTTGGTCGACTTGAAAGGCAAAGTTAGTTCTATGTGATGTTATGAATGCAAATGCAGTCTTTTCAAGGATCTTTAGGAATTTAGTTAGCAATTTTAATGATTTGGTCGCGTCTTTGTCTAAAGAACTTTGATCCTTGGATGTCCTTCGATGGGAATCAAACTCACCATATCGAGGGGGTCATCGCCTTTGATTCAGGATACTTCTGAATTTGAAGATACATGGCTAGAGGAAAATAAATCCTCTTGCCCCTTAATAGGTACGGTGTCTTTGAATTGGAAGGTGTGTGGCCAGGGGAAAATAAATCCTCTTGCCCCTTGATAGGTACGGTGTCTTTGATTTTGGTAGACATATGGCCAGAGGAAAATAAATCCTCTTGCCCCTCGATGAGAATTTAGTCCTTTGATAAGGGCACCTGAAATTATGCGCCCTAAATTCCTAAGATCCTTGAAAGGGTCAGTTAACATGTGGTGTTATGATGTCATGATGTCATGATGTCATGCACATGTAATGCAATAGGTAAAGCATAAGGTAATAAGGACGAATAAGTCCTACAAATAGTTCCTGCAAGGAAATGAAGGGTTAGTAGCACACACACAAGCAAGTCACACAAATGTCCTTAGGTTTAAAGGCTTGCATGAAGTCTGACCAGGTAACTACCCTTCCCAAAGGTACTTCTAAGGATAAGGATGATATCAGCAATGGGTTCTACTAGTTATTCAGAATTGTCAGCCCTTCTAAAGCACCCTCGGACATGATGCATTTGCACCATGCAATGATACTTTGAGAGAAAACCTATCTGAATTGTAGCATCGGGTAGCGACTAGTTCTCAACATTTGTCAAGAGTAGTCCCCCCACTACGTTCCTAAAGGCCAAGATGGGTTAAAGGGTAACTAAAGGTCCTTGAGCTCCGACGCACCCAAAGTTACATACATAGACCTCCCTCATTTGAGAAAGGTGTGCATATATCTATGGAGTCCTAACTCAAGCGTGAACTTCATATTGACTCATCTCCCACATATGTGAAAGAGGTCGCCATGACTATGCCACTCCTATCTTAAGTGTACTTGAATCCGGGTATAGGATTCGTCCTTCATGTAATTCCCAAAAACAACCCTGAAAAATAAAGCAAGCAAAACAAACATTAAGTGATCCTAAACTTTAAGGTAACCCCTCTTTAAATCGAAAGCATCCCCAGCAGAGTCGCCAGTTCTGTAATACTGTGAACTGACTTTTTATCGAAATGTCGCGGTAAGAAAGAGTCGCCACCGACTTTTATTTTATCCAATTGGAAAGGCAAAAAGAACAGGAATGACCTTTGAAAAGAGATTGAGTTCGGGGGGTAGGTTATACAAAGGGAAGGTGTAAGGCACCCTTTACATCCATGGTTATCCATGGGCTCTTAATTGCTTAGCTCACTTGTTTGTTTAAATTGTTTGAAAAGTGTCGTGTGTGAATAATAAAAAGATTTCGTTAAGTACTTTAGCTTGTAAATAAGCGTAGCCTTGTTTTGAACAGTTTTGAAAGGAGGTGTGAAAAGTATTTTGAATTTGTTTGAATTGAGCAAGCAATTGATAACTACCTACCCTAAGTTTGTCTTTCATTTTCTTTATGTCTTTCGGGCGAAAGGGTCTATCCATACCATGAGAGGGCAGGAAGTCTTTCATTTGGATGTGCGGGTCATCGAAGGGTCATCGAGAATAATCATTCGCCATAAGACTATTCCTACCATGAAGAGGGCATGTAGTCTAAGGGAAGGATATAATAGTCATTTAGGCAACAGTAAGGATACCTTAGCAATCGAAGGGACTATCACCATTTAATCGAGGGACGAGATCATATTTATCGTAGGCAACTTAAAGGGACTATGATCTTTTATCAGAGGGACATGGTGATTTGGAATCGTAGGCAGCAGGCTAGGGTATCCCTACATCCGAGGGACTTGACTATTTTTTGATCGAGAAGGCAACCAAGAGGGATTACCCTAAAGGTGGGTGTGTGTAGCAATCACGAGGTTCAAATTCAATTATGTTATCTCGATTTAGGTGAGCTATCGTTCAGTTACTTAGTCTTGTCACTCCCTATATTACTAACCACGCAGTTAATATATTTACAGAAAATAAATTGCGGAAAGTAAATATCCTACGCTATTACAAGGCTTCGGGATTAGGGGGTACATAACCAAAATGGGGAATGCGGAAAGTAAAAAGCGAGAAAGTAAAAGCACTAATTACTATTACATCCAAAAATGTGCAACCTATACACTTTCTAGAATTTAAAATACGGAAATTAAATAATTTAGTAAAAGCATAATTAAATAAAAGCATAATTTAAATAAATAGCATAATTAAATAGCGTAATTTAAATGAGAAAAAAATTAAAGCACGCATGCGACAATCATAGAGTGGAGATGAGAAAGAAGATTCTGAGAAATTGGAGTTGAGTGAAAAAGTTCGATTTAAAGAAATTAAATGAAATCCTAAATTAATTACTAAATGGAAATTAAATTAATTGAAACCTAATTACTAAATTAAAGTTAATTAATTAATTAAGAGAAAAAATTTCAATCCTAATTCCCTAAATTAATTATCCTAATTTTAAATTAACTAAATTATCTAACTAATTAAAACTAATTTAAAAATAACCAAATTGATTAAAATAAACTTATAATAAAAAAGTTTTGATTTTTGTGAGTGTGAAGAAAAAAGTTTAATTAATTAAATTTTTTAGTAAAGGGATTTATAAAAGAGATTTAAAAGAAAAAGAAGTAAATAAAAATCAATAAAAATAAATTATTTAAAAAAACCTGGGCAACTGGATTTAATGAAGCAGGTCTGTGAGAGTCCATGGTGTGCTGCGTGTTCCTGAGCGTCAGATCTGACCTTGATGAGATCCTGTAGTTGATGCCTGAGGGCCCATCGTGAGCCTCATGTGAATTGACTACGCTGGAATCTGAAAGAAATTGTAGCAAAATAAATAAAGGAGACCCAGGGATCGAACCCAGGTCTTCTATGTTAGAATGTCTCTTTTTTACCAAGCCAGCTGCACATTGTCATTCGTTAATAAAACTACAACCAATTAATAAATATTAAAGGAAATAATTGTAATGGATTCAAACGAAAAGTCAAAGTGGGCCCCTATGGAATCATGCGCAGCCAATGATGGATGGGAAGAGAGTTTGCCAAATTTGACCAGCCAATGGCGTTTGGAGAGAGGGTCGGATTCGCTGACCCACCAATAATTTTGTGCCACGCGTAGGGTTAGAAATTTGATCACCCAGTCTTTGTCTTCGACCTCCGCACCTGCGGATTTTTTTGCGGAAACAGGTGCGGCTTTTCCTGCGGATTTCTCTATACCCACCCTGCAAATATTAAAACCTGCGAAAAGCTACATAAACAAACATAATTAGTTTGGTTATTTTGGTCCAAAAGGGCTTGTATGCATGAATACGAAGCAATAGTTCTTATGGCTTCAACAATGGCAATTTGCGGTTTAAAGCTCAAAGTTCGTGTATGGCGCGTTGGACCTGTACTAAATCACCTTAGGAACACGTTAGAAACATCGATTTAAGCTACAACACCATAATAGTAAAAATACGAACTTTTAAAAAGATGGAATATGATGATCACCATGTGTGTTTGTTTCGAATGCTTTAAAGTGCCTCCAATGATCAGTACATACTCTTTGATATCCTAGGAGGAGATTGGATCGAACGGTTTTGATGGAATGTGGCTATAATCCGAGATCTTGTATGCCCTAGTTTGATTAGAAAATTAGGAGTTTTGGAGGTTTATGGAGGCTAGGATTCGTAACCTAGTGCTCTGCTATCTTTATGCTCTTATAGGAGAGTGTTTTTAGGTCAAAATACTGAATCAAATCTCCATTAATCAAGAGATTGGAATTTGATCTTAATGGAATATTGAAAGTTTCTAAACTTGGCTCAAATCTTGTCCATCTCTTTTCAGCCTCCCTTACCACGAAAATTGACTCATATATTTGATATTTGGATGATTAAAACTGATTGGAAACAAGAATCAAATCAAATCTCCAATATTTTCTTCAATTTATTTATTTAAATCATCCTTTAAATGAATAAAAATCCAATAAAAATCAAGCATTCATGATAGATTCGTGGAATTCAGATTTAAGACTCTTGGATACTTGGGAGACAAGTTTGGGCCATAAAAAGTTGGGCTCCTTTGCAAAAAATCTCAATTTGAAGCCTTTTGTTTCATATTTTCCCTCTCAAATTTGTCCAACTTTGACAAGGCATATCTCCCTCAATTTTTGAGGTATGGAAGAGTTCTAGGACTTCTTGGAAACCTTGAAGAGTCCTATAACTAGTGTTTTTGGTCTCATAACAAAATAATGTTCCATGCTCCTTGTGTGTTTTTTTGAAAAAAATGACTTTTGGTTGACTTTTGAAAAGGTCCTATAATGTTTTGGTCCATATCTCTTAAATGAAGCATTTTTAGACTTGGCATGTGAGAGACAAAGTTGTAGAGAATTCAATTTCCATATATTTGAGCTTTGGATGGAAAATTTCTGATGTTCCATGTAGGAGTTATGGCTGGTCAAAGTTCAGTTGCCTTTCTCCTATAAAAATCCTAATTTAGAAACTTTTTGAATTGTTGATTTTTGATCTTTCCTTGATGAACCATGATCAATTCTTGATCAAATGGTGAATAATACTTCAATATGAGGATGTTGACAAAAAATCAAGAGTTTTGACTGTACTTTGACCACAGTTGACTTTTAGGTCAAACTAGTCGACTATTGACTCTCTGAGCAAATGAGTGACCAATCTTTTGTATTGAGCCCTGAATTTTGTCATGGAGATAGTGTGGAGTGTCATAGGCCATATGGGATGCCTTAGAGCCATTGATTCATTGATTTTCCTTCAGAGCAACAAAACCCTAGTTCTCTGAGCCTTGTTTAGGAAAGAGTGTCTTTGAGCTTTGTACCTTGATTTGAATTTGAATAGGAGAAATAGTATGTGCAAATTTTGGGGTATGACATCATCAATCACACAATTTCTTTCCAAAACAAATGACCTAGTCTCTCCCTCTATATATACCTAACTTATTCAAAAGCAAGAGGACGAAAAAAATTAGGGGAAGGAGGAGAAAACACTAGGGTTTCCAAGCTTTCAAAAATCCATCAAGCTAGGGCACGACCTAAAACTCTTGCTAGAAAGCTTCGATCAATTCAAAACGGTGATTCATCCTCTGGAGGTTCTCAGGAGTCAGTTTGTATCATTCTTGAAGGGCAAAACACTTCAGGTCGGCCTCCTTCATCTTCAACGTTTGGTACACGTTTTTAAATTTCAAAGCTATAAATCCATGCAGTTTAAATGAGTTTTATAGATAAATATGTATTCATAACCATGCTTGGATTCGTTTAGTACCGTTTCTTTCAAGTCTAGACGCAGGTTTGTGATATGCCATTGTTAGGGCTTCACCATGCATAGTTTTGGCACCCCTTCTACGAGCAGTTTCATGTCACGAAACATGGCCCATTGGATTCGCAAGGTTGAGATTAGTTGATCTGGGCAGGCTCCTTCCTTCATTAGTGTTGGTATTGCAGGTTCCAAATCGTAGCATTGGAAAGAACGAAATTTGCAGAAGAATCCGCAGGAGAATTCGTAGCAAAAATCGTGGGAAATTCCGCAGGTCTGCTGAAGAAGACGATGAACAGTGATAAGGACTCTTGACTCGTATGCGTGGCATTTGGAAACATACTCATTGGCTAGTCAATTTCGCCCATCTCTCTCTCCTACTACGATTACTGGTGAGGGGATGAACGTGAGTTTGAGTCCCACATGCCCACTTTAAATTTTTTTTCAAAGATTTTCCATGAGATCCGGTACATGCAGACGTAACGCCTCCCATCATGCACCCCTTCAATCTCGCCGTTAGATCTCCATGCTTCCAGATCTGAGGACTCGAGAAGCGCACGCCCATGGTACACTCTCCAGACGCACCTCACAAGATCATTCTCGCCCAGGTTTTTTATTCTTTTATTATAGTTTTTTTAGTTATTATTTCTTTGTTTGTTATTCTATTCTCTTAATTATTTCTTTTAAAAACTCAATTTAATCTTTTTATAGTAAATTTATTTTAATAGAATTTAGTTTAGTTAATATTTTTAATTAAATAATTCAGGTTTAATTAATTAATTTTTATTTTAGATAATAATTTAATTTTAGGCTAATTATTTTTAGGTTTTAATAATAATTGTTAATTTTAGGTTATCATTAACTTTGCACCTAACCCTAAATCACATATTATTTGGTAGGTGTTGTCCGTCAACTAGGATTTTACCCTTAGGTTTAACCATTAAGGGTTTAGGCTTACCCTTTTTGTAATCAAATTGAATTTTCTTTCAAAGCGCGATTTCTTTTCTCACCTCATGCTCTGTGATTGTCGCATGCCTTTTTAAATTCTTTGCCTCTATTTTAATTTATTTAATTACCTTCATTATTTTTCCTTATTATTTATAATCTTGTCTTTATTTTTATTGCTACGTGTCAGGGCGCATTATCTACTTAATTATTTCTTTTAATTTTTTCGTAAATTTTTTACCATATTATGTAACTGTTCACAGGATGTAATAGTTTAATTAGGGTTTATTTTATGTTTTTTAACTTTTCCCCTTTTATTTTTAATTTTGGCCCTTTTAAATTCCGCCTTTAAATTTCTGCCCACAAGTGTTTATTGTAATAGCGTAGGACTTGTAAATTCTGCCTTTTAAAATTCTGTTTATTTTAAACTGTTGTGGTTAGTAAATTAGGGAGTGCAAACCATGAACTGGATCTAGAATGAATAACTTTACAAGATAAATGTAATAAAAGTTAGCCACGTGATTGTGCACCCACACACCTTTAGGGTAATCCCTCTGTTGCCTTGTTGCCTTATTACTGTTGCTTTATTGCCTTAATTTTGTTGCCTAAAAATAGTCAAGTCTCTAGATTCCGAGGATACCTAAAGAAAATGTTGCCTTTAAAGTTATTGAAACTCCCTCGAGGTTGCCTTATAAAGAATGATTGTCCCTATTGCTAAGGTATCCTCGCATGATGCCTAAAAAGATTAAATGACTATTTTATCCTTCCCTTAGACTACCTGCCCTCTTTATGGCAGGGACAGTTTTATGGCAAACGATAACCTTCGATGACCCTTCAACATCCAATTGAAAGACTTCATGCCTTCTTATGGTATGGATAGACCCTTTCGCCCGAAAAGCTAAAAGAACGATCTTTCAAAACTTAGGGTAGGTAACTTTTAATTGCTTGCTCAATTCAAATTCAAAATCTTTTTCCCACTCTTTTCAAAATCAAATTCAAAAATACTATGCTTATTTACAAGCTAAAGTTCTTCTTCGAAATCTTTTCTTATTCAAAATCTTTTCAAACAATTCAAACAAACAAGTGAGCTACGCAATTAAGAGCCCATGGATAACCATGGATGCAAAGGATGCCTTACACCTTCCCTTTGTATAACTTACCTCCCGAACTCAAAATCTTTTTAAAAGGTCTTTTCCTATTCTTTTAGCCTTTCTATATATTGGATAAAATAAAAGTCGGTGGCGACTCTTGCTATCCGCACATTTTGATAAAGTCAGTTCACCGTATTACACCGTTAATATTCAATATTTTAATTAGTAAATTCATATTTATGTTATTTTCATACCCTAATTTTTGACCCTCTGAGATGTCACATCTCCAGACATTTCATCAACTCAAGACAAGTACCCAGAGCAGTCTTTTGTATGTCCAAGTACTCAATCGAGGGTCTGCAAGAATAGAGAAGCTCAGGCAAAGGATCAATCAATAAGAAAATGACCTCTAATACAATCATGGGACTCAAATGATTCATTTATCCACCTATTTTGATTAGACATCAGTCATCAGGGATCAGGTTTACTCAGGACACCAGACTAGGGTTTTGAGCCCATCAAGGACTAAAATCAGGGACCACATTTGGGAAACCCTAAAAAGCTCCAGAACATCACACAAAGAGTTCAATTACTTTCAAATGATCCCTATGGAAATATCCACTAGGCATTGTGCCTCAATTCAAGATCTACAATCATCAATTTCATCTGGTCTACAATTAGGGTTTTTTTGACCTAATTCACCTAGACAATTGACTTTTAATCAGGACATGGATCCACAACTCAAAACATGGCTCAAGAACTTCTATTACCTTAATATAATCCATTCATACCATTCATTTGAGGAGGAGAGCTTGATTCATCACAAAAGTCTAAGATTTCACTTCATCTGGAAAAAGTCAATTGTATAAAATCACCTTGACTTTTAGAATTTTAGGTCAAACCATGACTTTTAAGGATCAATATCATAAAAATATGATTATTGAAGTCATTTGACCAAAGAAAATGAAGAAAATTCATCAAGAATCAAAAAGTCAACAAAAAGTCAAACTTGTGCATTTTGACCTAGTTCATGGATCTCAAAATTTCACCTACACAACTCAAAAAACTTCCAACATGAAAGTTGTAGATCTTTCAAAATAAAATAACTTCTCACATTGGAAATTTTTTCAAGAGATCAATCATTTAAGAGATATGAGCTTTGGAAGTTATAGGTCATAAAAACTTAGAAAAAATTCTAAGTGTTTTTAACCTAGTTTTCTTCCAACTTTAGGCCCATTTTACACAATTTTCCCAAGTGATTTTGAAGAAACTCTAAACTAATGAATTGATGTACATGTCAAGGGTTTCCAAATTTTTCTCAACCTTCTCCAAATTCATTTTGAGCTAGGAGTTTTGCTTGTTCAAAGTTGGCCCCATGGAAATTATAGGTCATGTACAATTTGGAACTTTGCAAATTTGTGCAAATACCTCTACCAATTGATGCTACACGATCCATAACACATAAGTAAATATGCCATGCATTCATTTTTATCATTGCATAAGGATTGAAGAATATTCCCAAAAACAAAGGCATGTGATTATGTAATGATTATATTTGAGAATTAATGGCAAATGGATGAATCACTTAAGGAATCTTCTCCCAACCAATTGAAGCTCTCCTCTGCATCAGAATTGTCCCCTAAGATCAGAAGAGATCAATGGATGGGGAGCTAGCTCGAAAATGCAATGATTACATTTCCAAGATTCCTTGAATTTCTTCATGGCCAAGAAACCAAAATGACTTCACTAAGCAAGCTCACACCTCTGCAATTACACTGAACTCTTTGCCTATAAATACAAGTGCATACCTCAGTATTCAACACACCAAAGCAACTCCAATTCTTGATTTCTCCTTCTCTCCTTCATGCTTATGGTTTTCAAAAGTTCTTTGGCAAGAAGAATCGAATTCTTCAAACCAGAGCTCTTCTTTTGAAAGTAAGCCTTCTAACATCTCAAGGAGGTTCATTAGAAGTGATCCAAGCACCTGGATCACTTCTGTAAGTGGAGAAACACCATAGCCACTTTAACTTTGGAGCTTAAGCAGTTGGAGGTCTGCAGAACAATTCAGAGGGTGTCAAACAAGTCCAAGCATTCAAACATGTTCCTTAGGGTGTAGTGAAGCTATCCAGATGGTCGCACCCTATCTGTAAATGCAGAATCACAATCTTCCATTTTTACTTGTAACTCAAATAGGAGGGGTCAGGTAGAGCAACTCTGAAGCATTCAAGTTGCAATGAGTATTCAGTTGGCATCACTGAGTCCCCAGGAAGCTTTTGTGATCATTTGTCCATAGCCAGAAGCCCTCCACTATAGCTATCGACCTCCACTTTCAGAGGTATTTTTTCAAACTCTAACTCTCCTATTTAAGTATTCTTTTTAATATATCTCGATACCAGTTTGTTCAGCATCATCAGAGGATTAAAAACCCTCTATCATCAGTCATTTATTCATCTTCATCATCATTTAATTTTAAAATTAGGGTTTATGTGTTCTTCGTGTTTTCTGAAGAATTAGATAGTTGTAGTTAATATAAATCAATATTAGTTACATATCTGGATTCGTGAGGAAATTTAGAACGTATTTCATGTTTACATCATCCCATTTGGTTGAGAGATGAGCAAGTTCTGAAATTCAAAAATTGAAGAGCTTGAGGTTGAAGACGAAGATGGTGGTGGCTCCATTTTCAAATATTCAGGGACAAGTTTAATATATTTTTATTACAAGGCGTATACTTAACGAATACATCGTTATAGCCCAGTGGTAAAGAGAGTTTGTGTGAAGTGCGTGCCCAAGGTCTGGGGTTCGAATCCCTTTCGCCCCAGACCTTTTGATTTTATTTTCTTTTTTCTTCCCTATACACTTGACAACACACATATGGCATTGGGGTTATCTGTATGACACCACGCGCGTTGGCCCAATGGTGTTATTTTGAGCTGGTAATTGCAAGGGCGTGTGTTCAAACCATGGTGGAGACAAAACCATATCTTTACCACTTTTTCCTTTCATTTTTATTTACAACTTCATATAATTAATTAACCTATCAAATTAAATCATTTTCACTTGATTTTTTACACACTTGTCATTAAACATGTCTATTTTATGAATAATCAAAAAAATAACAAAAATATTATTTATTTGATATATTTTTATTAGGTTTAAAATGGTGTATTTTTAAGTATTTTAAAATACTTTTAATACATGTTTTCCTTGATTTTTTAAAACCTAAATCTCTTATAAATATTTTAGTAACAAAACCCTAATCATTTAGGTCTTAATTATGTATAGACTTTGTCTTTACCCTAATTATGTTGACTTTTGTCAATTTTCAAACTGTTTTCAAACTTCTATTAAACAGACGATCAGGGTTTTCAAACAACAAAACTTTGTATCATTTTAGATCTCTTCAACTGTTTTCATAATAATCAACCAGTAAATTATTTTTACTGGACCTCTAATAGAGTGTAAGTCCCAACCCTTTTTCTTCCTTTTTTTTAACATTCAATTTATTCTTTTCAAACAACTGTTTTCATAACAGTCAACCAATATTATAAATACTGGGCCTCTAATAGAGTGTAAGACCCAACACATTTTTCTTTTCATAGTTTGTTTTTCAAAACTGTATTTAAAAATCTCCTCATCTGTTTTCAAAACATTCTTCTGGTATTTGAAGGGCATTATTCCCGGTGAAACTCTTTAGATACCTATGTGACCTAGTGTCCATCTTCACTTCTTCTGTTTTAAATAAAACATTAAACTGTTTACAATTAAACATTCAACTGTTGCCAATAAACAACCAAACTACTGGTAAGGCTTTATACATACATCTTCAAAGGCCTCCACTCCATCCAGGTTAAGATTTATAGCTTTCAATTTACAAGCTTTCATTTAAATTACTGTCAAGTATATACTGTATATATATACTGTTTAGAACTTTGTCTGAGTGTAAACCTTAGGACAAAAAAACTATATATATATATTATAGGACTATGGCCTAGGATTGAGAATATCTTCCCAGTGAAGGCTCTTTCCTAATTAGAGATCTTTAGTTCAAACCTCAAGATGAATTATTCCCGGTGAAACATCTTGAAAGAGCCTTAGAACCAAAAATAGGGCACATCCACCCAAGAGGAATTATTCCTGGTGAAATCTCTTACCCATTTTCTTAGAGACAAAATAAGTTCAAAACCACATAGCTTTCTCTTGTGCTATAACAAGGACCCTCGATGACCTTCAAGTAGCCTCCTCTTGGGCTGTACAAGGACCCACAGGCTTCTTAAAAGCATTCCCAGCTTCCTCTTGCGCTTGTATACAAGGACCCATCATGTTTCTTATAAACATAGGAACATGTCTTTAGTCACCTTTTAGCCTACCCTGGTGAGATTCTTCTACTCTTTAAACCAGACTTTAAACAAGCTAAGATTGTCTCAATCTCAGTATTGAGTTCACCTTTTGGAATGAGAGACATGGACAGTCTTTGTCACCTTTATCTTCAAATCTCCAATAATTTTCCTCCTTAGCATAGTCTAGGTTCCACATCTGTCTATCCTCAGTCAGAGTCAGCCTTAATCTTGGGCTTTAAACAAGAAGTCTCAATCAATCCTTTCATCCTTTAATAATCAATGGAGTGCTACCCAATCAATCATTAAGCACAAAATTCCCTAGAAAGGGTTAGCCTCCAAAATCAATCCTTCAAATCCAAATTCACTGGAAAGGGTTAGCTTCAACCAACTTTCATTTAAAACTTCAAAACTCCCAGTTGAGTCCCACCTAGGTCAATCACTCAAATAAATTCCCCAATAAGGTCAATTTTCAAACCTGGGTCTTTCATTCATCAATTCCTGCTTAACAAAAGCATAATCCCCATAAGGGTCAACCTTTAGTCTCTAAAACAACAGAGTAATCCTCTCTAAGTCAAACGATCCCACACTGGTAGATCTTTCCCCATTTAAAATTCATCCTCAACCTTGGGCTTTGTACAAGGCACATACTACCCTTAGAGTCAAAACCCTACTCATAGATATTCCCCTATTCAGAGTTAGCCTCAACCTTGGGCTTTGTACAAAGCAGATAATAAAATCTCCACAGTGAGTCCTTCACCATCAAGTAGCCACAACCTTGGGCTTTGTACAAGGCAGATAAACCACATTCCATGTGTCAAAAGATTCCTAACCTTCAGGATCTTTTCCCCAAAGAGTCATCCATACTCAGTCTCCTCAACAGTAGCCACAACCTTGGGCTTCATACAAGGTAGAAAATAATGACTTCCCTAGCTAAGAGTCAGCCACAACCTTGGGCTTTGTACAAGGCACAAAATAGAGTCTCCCTAGGTAGAGTCAGCCATAATTCCGGGATTTGTACAGAACACTAAATAAAACTCTTCAATCCATTAAATAAACACTCTCTAGCTAGAGTCATCCTCAATTCTGGGCTTTGTACATAGCACAAAATTTCTTAGTCTAAGTAAATTCCCAATGGAGTCATCTCCCAGAGTCATTAAAAAACCTTTCAAAAAGCATCAAGCTTGGGCCTCATACAAGCCAGCTAAAATCAAATCTTTCATACAGTAGATAGACATAGCTTATCTCTATAGAGAGATATTTCTCCTATAACACCACATTCAAACAAACAAACAAACATTTCAATTTTAATCATTCTCCCATTTAGGATTTTGAATGACATGCTCTGGCCAGTTAACCCAAGCATGTGTAATTTTCCCTAATTTGGTTGAGAATCTTTCTTTCATTCAAGAGACATTTGACTGGTATACTTGCACATACATAAGTAAGGTCCCTCTCTTAATGAAACAAGTTTAGCTTTTCTGTCACCTTAAATGTTTGTGGTATAATAGTAGAAATACCTCTCTGTAAAGATGATTTCATGTCTCTTTACTGTAAACAGAGATTTAATTCAAGCTTCAACCTTGAGCTTCAAGCAAGGCACCAAAAATAATTAATTTCCCTAATTAGTTCCCCGAACTACAAAAAGCTCAGACTTTCATTAGGGATATGTAGGCATGATGTTCACAAGTAATCTCAGCGAGCTAATCAAAAACCAAAAATAGTCTGTCTGTCTGTCTGTCTTTTTCAATTCAATACAATTTTCCCTCCTAATACAAAGGAGAAACTTTCCCAATCAATTAAGCAACAAACACATAGACACAGAGAAGGTTCCCGTAGAGTACTACCGATATGTAGGGTGCTTAAAACATTCCCTATGTATAACCTACCTCCTGGACTCCAGAATTTCTAGTCTAGGTGAATCCCCACACTTAGCAAACTCCTAGGGTTTATTTGAGATCTTTTTCCCCTTCCTCTTTGTAGGATAATTAAAAAGTTCGTGTGCTATCGTAGGAAGAATTGAAATAAAATTCATCCCGCCACGGGCGCTTTCTCCTTCCAAATTGCGCGTGAAGGGTCTAGCGTGTCGTCCTCCCAAGTGAAACGGGGAGGTAAGAAAAACGACACCACAGTTATTATTCTATATATTTATCAGTAACTTCATGTTCTCGTTAATATTTAATATTTTGATCAGTAATTTAATATTTCATTTAGTATTTAATATTTTGATTAGTAACTTCATGTTCCCGTTAATATTCAATATTTGGATCAATAACTTCATATTCCCGTTAATATTTAATAGTTTAGATAATTTATAGACGGGAATATAATATTCAATATTTTTAAAACATAGGTACTAATATCTAAATAAAAATAAATAAATTATTTGTGGGTACTAATATTCAATATTTTTTAAAACACAGGTACTGATATGGTACACATATTATTCTATATTTAAATAAATAGCTTAATATACGTACCATATATGCGTATCATGCTATCATATTAGTACCTATGTTTTAAAAAAAGGAAATTAGGATTTGAATCAAAAATATCTTTTTCCCGTAAAAATAATGCAATAAATATTATTTTTATTTTGACATTAATTATAGAAATATGTGAATCAATAGTAAACTTAGTCCCCTTTGTAAAAATAACATTGTTAAAAAATATTTGATGATAATTAAAAAAATTTATAATAATTAAAATATTTGATGATAATTAAAATATTTTATAATAATAAAAATATTTGATGATAATTAAAAATTTGATAGTAAAATTTTGACATTATTTTATAATGAGTGTACCATATAATTACCCGCTTGTATCTGTCCTATATCATTTCGTATTTGGATGGAATTGACCCCCTTAAAGTTTTAATTTTAATATTTCAATTATTTTATATTATTTATAGATAAATATATATTAATCATTGATGAACTTATTGTTAGAACACGATTGAGAATCTATGCTCATAATCTAGTTTTGATGATAACAAGCATATATTTTGTGAGTAACAATTTTATTACTAATGGTTTCATTAAGTGTGCAGGCTTTATGCTATACGCCATATACAGGATTCACCATAAGAAGAGCACAACAACTACATCAGAAAGTTCGTCAAAAGCTTCAAAGGAAATGAACAAAAATCAAGAACGAGAAGTCTTGCAAATCAGAAGATCACGCATATACATAATATCAGAAGTTCTGAAGTTACAAATATCACAATGCAGTGACTTACAAAAGATAAACAGCAACAGAGTCACATGTGAATCAGAAGATAACCTTCAGCTCAGCTAGCAAAATCAAATAAAACACAAAGGGTCGGAATTAAGAAGAAATTTGTTACAAACATCATCATTAGCAAAACGGCTACAACAACTAAAAGGAACAACTCCCAAGGATGATTGAAGAAGCAGCCTACATGCAGCACATTGAAGAAAACAAAAGCATGATGGAAACACGTATACATTTATTACGCTTTCCGAAGATCAAGATAACAAACATATTTGATAGCTATAAAAAGAAGTAAGATCTCTTATCAAGCGAGAGTTTTTTCTTCGCAAGAAATGATGGAGAAGAAGTTCAGAAAAAGAAGAAGAATCAAAGAAGTAACTCTCAATAAGAACTGATGTTCTTAATCTGCTTAAGAAAGAAGATTAGAAGAAGGATCAAAGAAGCAAATCTCAATAAGAACTGATGTTCTTAATCTGCTTAAGAAGAAGATTGGAAGAAGAATCAAAGAAGCAACTCTCAATAAGAAGTGATGTTCTTAATCTGCTTAACAAGAAGAAGTGAAGATGAAGAACTACTTGAAGAAGCATTCTACATATGAAGCTGAAGCTCTTACTCTGCTTACCATCAAGAAGCAAAGATCTTGTTCAGAAGATGCAAAAAAGTGAACTTAAAATATTATTCACCCACTCATGAGTGACTACTTGTCATTGTTTCGCATAATATGTACTTAGGATAGGAGAAAATCTTCTTAACTAAGAAGCACACTTGTAATATCCAGATGATTGGTTATGATATCCTTAGAAGTTCCAAGCTTCAATCTGCAAAACTGTACTGAACTCGTCAGGAGTTCTGATATCCTTAGAAGTTAAAATGAACATCTTATTGGTTATGTATTCATCATGCTTCCGCAACATCAAAGCATAATCCAAAATATAAGTAAACAAAAGAAAGAAAAGACGCTAATGAAAAGAAAGGGATTTTAAATTGATAAAGAACACAATTCAATCCCCCCCTTTCTTGTGTTTTTCTCCACCTTCACTTGTCCCGTTAAAATTTTAAATTTCGTAAAATGACAAAAAATTGTATGATTAATAAAAAATATCATACAATTTTGATTTTATTTATTCATACATTACTTATGTTTCATTTTATTACTATTTATTCATACACTACTTATGTTTCATTCGATTACTTATGCTTATTAACACCCATAGTTATTTTAAGACATTTTTTAAAGAAAAGTAGTCAATAGTTCTAATATATTTATTTTATTTAATAATCTTTAAAAAATTTCATTTATATATATATATATATATATATATATATATATCATATTTTATATTTCAAATAATTTAGTATTATTAGTAAGAAATATTATTAAAGTGAAATTATTTAATAGTAGTTAGCTTTTCTATATAAAGAATTATATATGAAGTACGTTTAATTTTACTAAATATTTAATATAATGTACATAGGAATCACTTATTATATAAATAAATTAACTACGGGGAATGCTACATAACTAAAATCAATATATCATATAATATATATTAAAATATTCAAAAAATATGATATTTTATTTGAAATTTGTAATTATTTATTTGTAATTTTATAATTATTTTAAGAAGTATGGAGGCTTGGGGATCTTTAATCTCCATTTGTGGAACAAGGTGTGTTTGAGCAGGTTGCTGTGGAATATTAGCAGCAAAGCAGATACGTTGTGGGTTCGATGGGTGCATATGTATCATGTAAAAGATGCAGAGGTAATGCTCATGGACATAAAGGAGAGTGGGTCTTGGATCCTTAAAAGAATCCTAGAGCTGAGGAATGAGGATAGGATGTTCCATCAGTGGGATAAGCTTCAGCAAGTGAAAAATTTCAAACTCGAAATTTGTATAAAGAGTTTGTTCAGCATTACCCTAAGGCAGATTGGAGTGGAATGATATGCAAGAATAGAGCTAGGCCTCGTTCCGTTTTTATGCTATGGCTGGTGTGGTGTCGTTTTTTTACCTCCCCGTTTCACTTGGGAGGACGGCACGCTAGACCCTTCACGCGAAATTTGGAAGGAGAATGCGCCCGTGGTGGGATGAATTTTGTTTCAGTTCTTCCTACGATATCACACGAACTTTCTTATTGTCCTACAAGTAGGAAAGGGAAAAAAAGATCTCAACTAAACCCTAGGAGTTTGCTAAGTGTGGGGATTCACCTAGACTAGAAATTCTGGAGTCCGGGAGGTCGATTATACATAGGGAAGTGTTTAAACACCCTACATATCTGTAGTACTCTACAGGAACCTTCTCTGTGTCTAAATGTGTTTGTGCTGCTAATGATTATTGGGAAAGTTTCTCCTTTGTATTAGGAGAAGGAATTGAATTGAATAAAAGAAAGACAGACAGACTGACTGACTATTTTTGGTATTTTATTAGCTCGCTGAGATTCCTTGTGAACCTCATGCCTACATATCCCTAATGGAAGTCAGAGCTTAATGTAGTTCGGGGAACTAATTAATTATTAATTATTTTTGGGTGCCTTGCTTGAAGCTCAAGGTTGAAGCTTGAATTAAATCTCTGTTTTACGGTAAAGAGACATGAATTTATCTTTACAGAGAGGTATTTCTACTATTCCACCACAAACATTAAAAGAGTGACAGAATAACTGAATTCATTTCATTCAAGAGGGGGACCTTACTTGTGTATGTGCAAGTATACCAGTCAAATGCCTCTTAAATGAAAGAAAAATGCTCATCCAAATTAGGGAAAGTTACCACATGTCTGGGTTTTACTGCCAGCTCATGCCTTTCAAAATCCTAAATGGGAGACTTGATTAAAATGAAATGTAATGTTTGTTTGTTTGAATGTGGTGAGATAGAGGAAAGATCTCTCTATAGAGATAAGCTATGTCTATCTACTGTATAAAAGATTTGATTTTTAACTGGCTTGTATGAGGCCCAAGCTTGAGGCTTTTTGATTAATGTATTATTTATTGACTCTGGGAGATGACTCCACTGGGGGTTAATTACAAGGAATTTTTGTATTCTGTACAAAGCCCAGAATTGAGGCTGACTCTAGCTAGAAAAAAAAATATTATTTTCTGCCTTGTACAAAGCCCAAGGTTGTGGCTCACTGAGTATGAATGACTCTAATAGGGAAAAGATCCTAGATGTTAGGAATCTTTGACACATGAAATATGGTCTATCTTCCTTGTACAAAGCCCAAGGTTGTGGCTACCTGAATGATGAAGGACTCACTGGGGAGACTCTATTATCTGCCTTGCACAATGCCCAAGGTTGAGGCTGACTATTAACAGGGGAGTTTTATTGTTTTGCTGCCTTGTATGAAGCCCAAGGTTGAGGCTAACTATTTTTGTTGGGTTTTGACTCTACTGAAGGATTTATTTATTAAAAGACTGATTTTTTTTGGAAGCTAACCCTTTCCAAGGATTTTGACTCAGTTGGAGAAATTGTCTGTTAAAAGACTGATTTTTGTCATGTTTTTGGAGGCTGGCCCTTTCCAGGGGTTTTGACTCTTTTGGGGAAATTATCTCCTAAGAGAAATGAATCTTTGGTTTTTGAAGAAGTGATTTTGGAGGCTAACCCTTTCCAGGGGTTTTTGTTAAAATGATTGGCAGAAAGATTATCTAGTGGAGACTTCTTGTTTAAAGCCCAAGATGAAGGCTGACTCTTGCTGAGGATAAGCAAACATGGATCCTAGACTCTGCTAAGGAAAATTGATGAAGATAAGGGTGACAGAGACTGTCCATGTCTCTCATTCCAAAAGGTGTACTCAATGTAAAATTGAGACAAACTTAGCTTGTTTAAAGTCTGGTTTAAATTGGAAGAAACTCACTAGGGTAGGTTAAAAGGTGACTAAAGACGTGTTCCTATGTTTATAAGAAACCTGGTGGGTCCTTGTATACAAGCTCAAGAGGAAGCTGGAAATGCTTTTAAGAAGCCTGTGGATCCTTGTACAAAGCCCAAGAGGAGGCTAATCGAGGGTCATCGAGGGTCCTTGTTATAGCACAAGAGAAAGCTATGTAGTTTTGAACTTATTTTGGCTCTAAGCAAATGGGTAAGAGGTTTCACCGGGAATAATTCCTCTTGGGGTGGATGTGTCCTATTTTTTTGGATTCTAAGGTTTTTGCCAAGATGTTTCACCGGGAATAATTCATCTTGGGGGTTTGAACTACAGATCTCTAATTAGGAAAGAGCCTTCACCGGGAAGACATTCTCAATCCTAGGTCATATTCCTATAATATATATATATATATATATATAGTTTAACTGTCCTAGGGTTTACACTCAAACGTAGTTCTAATATATATATAAACAGTTCTATATTTGACAATAATTTAAATAAAGACTGTAAATTGAAAGCTTGTAAAGCCTAACCTGGATGGAGTGGAGGCCTTTGAAGTATGTACAAAGCCTTACCAGCAATTGATGGATAACAGTTGAATATATATGATAAACAGTTAATGTTTCTTTTGAAAACAGAAGAAGTGAAGATGGACATAGGTCACATAGGTATCTGAAGAGTTTCACCGGGAATAATGCCCTTCAAATACCAGAAGAATATTTTGAAAACAGAAAGAAGATTTTGTAAATACAGTTTTGAAAAACAAACTATGAAAAGAAAAAGGTGTTGGGACTTACACTCTATTAGAGGCCCATTTAAAAATGATTTACTGTTTATGAAAAACAGTTGAAAATGATTGAAATGATATAAGGTTTTGTTATTTGAAAACCTTAATCATCCGTTTAATTGGAGACTGAAAACAGTTTTGAACATTGACAAAAGTCAACTTAATTAAGGCAAAGATGAAATCTAGACCTAATTAAGACCTAAATAATTAGGGTTTTATCATAAAATTATTCACAAAGTAATTAGGTTAAAACAAAATGAATATATATATTTTCAAAGTATTTAAGAAAACACTTAAAACATAGTATTTTAAACCTAATAAGAATATATGAAATAAATAATATTTTTATGATTTTTTTGATTATTCACAAAATAGATATATTAAATGACAAGTGTGTAAAAAATGAAATTAAAATGAATTAATTTGATAGGTTAAATAATTGTTTAAAGTTGTAAAGAAATCAAATGGAAAAAGTGATAAAAAATATTGTTTTGTCACTACCAAGGCTTGAACCCACGCTCCCATGGTCACCACACAAAGCAAAGCCAACTGAGCTACACGCTCAGTGTGACTAAAGAGGGATTCCAATTGGTTATCTATAAAACACGCGCATTAAAATGAAAAATAAAAACAAAAGGTCTGAGGGGGGGGATCGAACCCCAGACCTAAGGCATGAGAAAGTGAGAGGCGCTTGTAACCAAGTGAGCTAAACGTTTTAGTCGTTCAAAACACGCTTCCAATTGATTATATTTTAAACTTGCTTCTGAGAATTCAAAAAAAACGCGCGCAAAGCAACTTCATCTTCAACCTCACGATTTCAATTTCTGGAAATCCTATCTCCCTCAATTCTCAACTAAATTCAAAGATGTAAAGATGGATTTTCCTCGTTTTTGGACGAGGATCATGATGGTGTCCTTTAATTTCATTTATTCTAAGTGTAACATAAAATTCGCAAGCATGAACACTAAGAACCCTAAAACTGAAATTAAACATGAAATACTATATATGCATGATTTGATGCAATTGGTTGAGGGCTAATGATCTATGAAGGTGAAGAAACCAATTGGTAACTTCATTTTAAATTTATCATGCGTGAATCATAGAGTTTGAAGCTTTTGAAACTTACCTGAAAAATGAAGATTTGGCTCTGATCAAAGTGTGTTGCAGAGTTGTTGCAACGATCCAGATAGCTTCAGTGATCCTCCTGGAAGGTGTTGAGATGCTTAACTTGGACTGAAAGTGCCCAGAACCTCTTGCTCGACCCCAACTGCAACAGCTCCAAGTGAGAGGTGAAGATGATGATTCCCCACGTACAGAAGTGTTTCAGAGGTTTGGATCACCTCTAAATGACTCCCCTAAGGTGTTTGAATACTTAATTCCAAAGGAAGAGCTCTGGTTTGAAGAATCCGAGTCTTCTTGCCAAAGAACCTTTGAAAACCTTAAGTATGAAGAAAGAAGATAGAAAGCAAGAATTCTGTTGCTTTGGTGTGTTTTTTGAATGAGAAAAACCCCTCTATTTATAGGCAAATGGTTCAGAGCAGTTGAACATAGCAAGCTTGCTTAGTGAAGTGAGTTTGGTTTCTTAGCCATGAAGAAATTTTGAAAATATCCCAAATGCAATGATGCATTTTCGGGCTAGCTTCCCCAACCATTGATCTTGTATGATCTTAGGGAACATTTTTGATGCAGAGGAGAGTTCTAATTGGCTTAGAGCAAGATTCCTTGATGATTCACCATTTGCCATAA
Source organism: Vicia villosa (assembly GCF_029867415.1). NCBI lineage: Eukaryota > Viridiplantae > Streptophyta > Magnoliopsida > Fabales > Fabaceae > Vicia > Vicia villosa. The sequence continues at coordinate 132,449,253 of NC_081182.1, forward strand.
ATTCAAAAATGCAATCATTACATAATCACATGCCTTTGTTTTTGGGAATCTTCTTCAATCCTTATGCATTGATGGAAATTGATGTATGGCATGCTTGCAGATGTATTAGAGGTCGTGTAGCATCACTTAGTGAAGCTAATTGCACCAAATTGGAAAGTTCCAATTTGTACATGACCTATAATTTCACCTTATGAGGCCAACTTTGAACAAGCATAACTCCTAGCTCAAAATGAATTTGGAGAAGGTTGAGCACAATTTGGAAAGCCCTAAACATCTACTTCAAATCATTAGTTTGGGGTTTCTTCAGAATCATTTGGGAAAATTGTGAAAAATGAGCTCAAAGTTGGATGAAAACTAGGTTAAAACACTTCGAAAAATTTCTAAGTTTTTATAACCTAAAGCTTGAAAATTCCAAATCTCTTAAATGGTTGATCTTTTGAAAAAAGTTCCTATGTAAGATGTTGTTTTATTTTGCAAGATCTACAACTTTCATGTTGGAAGTTTTTTGAGTTGTGTAGGTGAAATTTTGAGTTCCCACAATGCCCTCAAAAACCCTAATTCCCGACTTTTTGCTCCTTGATGATTCTTCTTGAATTTCTTTGGTCAAATGACTTTAATATCCATATATTGATGATATTGATCTTTGAAAGTCATGGTTTGACCAAAAATCTTAAAAGTCAAAGGTGATCCCATACAGTTGGCTTTTTCAAAATAAAGTGAGATTTTGGACTTTTGTGTGGAATTAAGATCTTCTCCTCAAATGAGTGATGTAAATGGGTTATATTGAGGTAGTAGAGGTTCTTGAATCATGTCTTGAGTTTTGGATCCATGCCCTGATTAAAAGTCAACTATCCAGATGAATTAGGTTAAAAACCCTAATTGTCGACCAGATGAAATTGATGACTGTGGATCTTGAATTGAGGTGTGATGTCCAGTGGAACTTATTGTATGGATCATTTGAAGATGTTTGAAGTCTTTAATAGATGTCTTGGAGCTTTTTAGGGTTTCCCAAAGGTGATCCCTGATTTCAGTCCTTGATAGGCTCAAAAACCCTAGTCTGGTGACCTGAGTAAACCTGTACTCAGATGACTGGGTGTCTAATCAATCATAGGTGAATATAAAAGTGAAGCTTTTAAGTCCTATGATTGTGTTAGAGACCAATCCTTCTATTGATTGATCCTTTGCCTGAGTTTTCTTGTCTTTGAACATCCTTGATTAAATGCCAGATGAAGAAGTGACTGCTCTGGGTACTTGCTTTGACCTGATGAAAATCCTGAAGATATGTCATCTCAGGGGGGTCAAAAATTAGGGTATGACAGCTGGCTTGTTATAATAGGCTTGCTACGAAGGACCGGCTGGCTAAGTTTGGTGTTAAAACGGACCTTAAATGTGTTTTCTGTAATTGCTCAGAAAATAGTCAACATTTGTTTTTTGAGTGCATCTATATGAATAAGGTTTGGACAGAAGTGTTGCAATGGCTGAACATTCGACATACTGCACAAGGTTGGAATCAGGAGGTTCAATGGCTGCTGAAAGTTTACAAAAGCAAGAACTGGCGTGGAAATAATTTATACGATTTGGTTAAATAGAAACAATAGAGTGTTTAAAAGTGAGTATAATGATAGGCATATAGTGGAAGACATTATAGAAAAAATTGTTAATAGAGTTTGGGTGTTTCCTAAGTATAGAGATAGAATTGCTCAGCTTTTGATGAATTAGGTTGGTGTATCCTTAGCCTAGAGGTGGTTTCCATTTCCTGTAGCTTGTTGGTTATAGTCATCCTTTGGGTGACGGATGCTGGACCATATGGGTCGCTTTGTACTTAATTGATTTTGGAAATATATATAATTTCTTATTCTTCCAAGAAAAATTTATAATTATTTAAATTTTAATGTAATTTTAATTATTATTTTATGATTTTATTCATACAATACTTATGTATTATGATACATTATACATTCAATGTATTTAAAAAATTTTATGCTATAAAATTTTCCTCTACATTCTCTTTTTAATCTATAATTTTTCACACTTATTTTATTATGCCATGTTCTATTACTATTTGTATTAAAATTAATTTAATCAAAATAAAATTTATTATAAAAATTTACAAATTGATAAAACAAAATTAAAAATATATGATCATATAAAAAATTCATTTCTCTGAACATACCATAATTATAAATTATTTTTATCATCATACAAATTTAGTATAATTTAATTCATATAATAATTATGGCAATACAATTTAATTTATTAATGTTAATAAATGTCTCAATATATAGATATCATATAATAATTAAAGCATCAGTGGTGGTAGTTTACTTTAAGCAGTATTTTATTTTATAAATTAAAATATATAAATTTGACTTAAAATTACAAAAAAAATTATTTATTTATTTATTTATGAGATTTTGAAAATTGATTATGAAAATTGATTACGAAGATCGTAAAAATCAAAATATATATAATGTATGATTTAAATATGAACCTATACATATTCCAATATCACTTGTTAATTTTCAATAAATAAGAAGGAATAATATATAAATGGATAAATATTTTTAAAAAGAAACTATCCATTATTAATTAGTTTAATTTTTTTTTAATATTTTCTATTTTTATTAAACGATATTGATAGTATAATCAAATTTTTATTTTACACATAATTAAAATAAAATATGAATACATAAATTGACTTTTATTTAATATAAATGACACTCAAATTTTTCTCATATATATATTTTTTTTATTTTTTGACATAATATGTAGTTCAGAAGTTGAAAGGTTAAGATTTTTGTTAAGCACTTCATTTCATCTTTTGATTATAATACAAACAAATTATCCACATCCCGAATCAACAACTTACGTGCATGATGCATGTCCATCACTCTCCTCAAGTTCTGCTTCTGAATATCAAAGTGCATTGCAATCTCAGTAAAAAAATAAAATATCTAAAGAAAAACACCGCGTTCAATTTTTTTCTCATATCACCTGTGTAGCTAGCAATGATTTCTCATGTCTAGAGGCATGATTATTGGGACGGTGGAAAGATTAAGGGGTTTAGGGTTATAAATATTAGAGGCGTGATTATTGGTAAGATGGAAAGATAAAGGGGTTTGTGAAACTGTTTTCTATTGAAAATATGGAGGTTGAAAAGTTTGTGAGAGATGAATGAATTTAGTTATGTAATTGTCAAGTAGTATATGAATGGAAACTGCAATTCATAACGGCCCATGAATGCATAAGAAACATTTTTTTTAATAAGCAATAGATTGATGGGGAGTAAAAGGGTTACTCCGCCCCGAGAACACAAGGAAAGCTCCTAAGCCTCAAAACACGAGAGCGGAAGGATATTCCATTGATAAAAATTACAAAAGTCTACCTATTTATAAAATGAATTGAGCCACCTCCAAGAATTGAAAACTATCTCCGGCATACAATCGGTAAAACTAAATGCCTCATTTTTGAAAACCTTCGCGTTGCGTTTGAGCCACAAACTCCACACCGTCGAGAGCGAAATCACCACTCTGATAGACCTCATATTGTTACTCTTAATCTTGCTACAATTGTGAAAAAAATTCACAAAATCCTCCAAAGACATTGTTGTACCAAGATTCGTCCAACCAAAAACTTTCCTCCAAATTCCTAAAGTAACCGAACAACCCGCGAATAAGTGAACAAGAGTCTCCTCCTCCGATTGGAAAAACACACAAGCAGTCTCAATGCCTTCTACTAGAATACCCCTTCTCGCCAATTGATCCTTTGTGGCCAATTTTTCAAGAATCAAACGCCACCCGAAGAATAGAATTTTGAAGGAGATTTAATTTTCCAAAGATGACCCAACGCTGTTACCTTATCATGACTTAAGGGAGGGCCGGACAGCTTCTCCTTGAAACGATTGTAGCATGAGCTGACAGTGAATACTCCATCGTCGCACAACTTCCACACGAAGCCATCCGAGTTGCTGTCGCGAAAATCCATCCCCTGCATAAGAGAGTGCAGTTCGGCTAGCAAAACAAAATGATGCTGCTGCACTACACCAGCACTGCCCGCAGCCACCATATTATCGACTCTCCAATCCCATCTTCCGTCACGCACAGTACCGACATTACATACAACCTCCAAGTGATTTATAGCAAAATGGTACAGCTCCGGGTATGCCTCCATTAAAGTCTGCGGGCCTAACCAACAAGCATTCCATAGAGGAATATCTTCTCCATTCCCAACCGAACAATCAATTGCTCCCGCGAAATGCTTGTTTTGAAGGTTCTCATAATTGTCCGATAAAATTAAATCTCTCCACTAAATTGAATCTTTCCTACCCAACACCGAATTATCCCCGACTAGAACCTTAAGTTTAGTATTACCATATCTAGCATTAATAATATCCCTCCAAATCGCTTCCTTTTCCACAAGCAAACTCCACTTCCATTTTCTAATCAAGGCGACATTCATTATTTTGACATTCTTTACTCCGAGACCACCCTCCTCACGAGACTTGCAAACCGTGTCCTAAGGCACCCAACTAATAGACCTTTTGAGATCCGACCCATTCCAAAGAAATTTACTATGAATAGATTTAATCTCGTTTAAGACCTTTTTAGGAGCCTTAAAAAAGGAAAGAGAGTAAATACGTATTGCATTGAGAACGACATTGATCAACACCACTCTATACGCCATATTAATATATTTCCCTTTCTAAACGGCCAATCTACTTTTCAACATCTTCAATAAATCTTTCCATAAAGAGGTCTTCCTTGGATCTCCGCCCACCCTTACACCAAAAAACTTGAAAGGAAAAAGACCCACTTTACACGAAAGAAAAGAAGATGCGGCTTCCATGTATCCATCACCCACATTCACTCCATAAACATTACTCTTATGAAAATTATTTCTAGAGCCGGACATTAATTCAAAGCCCCTAAGAATAGACTTTATACACCATAAGTTCACGGTATCTCCTTCGGATAAAAATATTGTATCATCCGCAAATTGAAGTATATCCACCTCTATATCTTCCTTTATCTTGAACCCTTGGAACTCGCCTATAAGCTTTGACTTCCTCACTAATGTGGTGAGCACCTCCATGACTAGAACAACAACAAAAGGAGATAACGGATCTCCTTGTCTAAGGCCTTTCTCTACCGAGAAATCCTTCGTAGCACTTCTGTTAACGAAAATAGATAAGTAATTGGTGAAAATACTCCCCTCCATCCAACTCATCTAACGATCACCAAAACCCATCTTACGTAAAACATATCGCACAAAGTTCCAACTAACTCTATCATATGCTTTTTCAAAATCTACCTTCAACACAACGCAACTTCTATTCTCTCTTTTTGCTAGGTCCAACGCTTCATTCACCACGAGCACCCCATCCAAAATATTTCTCCCCGAAATGAAAGCCGTTTGATTCCTTGACACCAAGTTCCCAATTACTCGTCTCAACCTAGCCGCCATCAATTTTGCTAGGATCTTGTACAAACTACCGACTAGACAAATAGGCTTAAATTCACTCAAGGATTGAGGATTAGACACCTTAGGAACAAGCGTAATAAAAGAGGATGTACAAGCTTTAGTAAGAGTAGCCTTCCCATGAAAATCTCTCAGAAACAACAACACATCCTCCTTAATCACATTCCAACACACTTTGAAAAATTCCAAAGAAAAGGCATCCGGCCCGAGACTTTTGTTGCCATCGCAAGACCATACGGCCTCTTTCACCTCCTCTTTCGAAAAACTTCTTTCCATCCATCCCACTTCCTCCTCGGTTAATCTTTTGAAATCTAAACCTTTCGGCACCGGTCTAGAGAAATCATCTTCCTTGTAAAAAGATTGGAAATAATTTCTAACCTCCTCTTTAACATTATCCACACCTTCAACTAAACCATGGACCAAAGGATCAATAAGCCCACCGATATTATCCACCATTAACCTATCCAACTTATTAATAGTCTCCACCTCCTCCTCCATCTTTAGATCAATCCATCCAAAAACCTCCCTATTCCAAACCCGGAGTTTCTCCTTTAAGGCTTTGAGCTTTGCATACAAGACAAAGTCTCCCCGCCCCTTAAAGCTCAACTTCCCCCATTCCTCTTTGATAAACTCCATAAACCCCTCTTGATTGAACCAAGCATTATTGAACCTAAAAGGTTTAGGTCCCTAATCAATTTTCCCAACATTCAAACGAATAGGCGTATGATCCGATATGTCCCTCCTCTCAATACGTTGATCAATCACCTCATACTCTTCAACGACGTTCCTCGATAATAAAAATCTATCTAGTCTACTCATTGCTTTGCCATTATCCTTGAACCATGTAAACTTACCACCCACACAATTAACATCAACCAAAACCATATCCTCCACAAAGCCCCGAAAATCTTCCATACCCCTAGCATGCTTACTTCCGTCCACACCTATTCTTTCGTCCGCATGCAACACTTCATTAAAATCACCCACAATACACCAATCCTCTAACCCTCAAGATGTCTATAATGTAACAAGGAAGACCACACCAAACACATCTCTAAAACATTACACGGAGCATTGACATTGACCAAATTATATCCCTTGTCCTTCCACAAAACATAGATGCCTATGAACCTATGCCAACGAAACTGAAATTAACTGTAAAAGCGCCCTTCCTCCATAGAATCACCATACCACCCGCTGCCCCCAGGGAATTACACGTAGTCCATTCCACATCACTACTTCCCCAAAAAGCCCCTGCTAAAGAATCGTTGAAACTGGATAATTTCGTTTCTTGAATGAAACAAACGTCTATGTTATTGGATTTGATCAAGTAACTGACTCTCTTCCTCTTAGAAGATAGCCCCCCCTCTAATGTTGTAAGACAAAAGATTTATGGCAACATCCTGTTATTCTCCCTCTAAACAGACACACCTTCCTTGTCCCTCAACTCCATTTGCTTAATCTGCTGCTCTATAAAACTATTCTCTTTCTCACTCACCACACCCAAATTAGCAATAGAGGACCAAATCTTACTCCCCACGAAAGATTTACCCACCAGCCTAGAATTGCATCTGGCGATATCGGATTCATCAACAGAGTGACAGAAGGAAACTGAATCACCTGGGGAATTCAGATCTTCAATTGAATCAGAAAAGGAACGCACATCATCGTTCTTCTTCAGGGCTGAGACGTTTCTTGGACCGATACAAGCGAAATAGGAAGAAGAGATGTTTACATTTTCCCCTAGACAGCATACCATCTTTTTTTTTTTGTTTCAAATGGGCCTTACAAACTAAGCTGCAGGCTTGGTCAAAAGAAATTGGTCCTTTTAAGTGGGCCTATAACTCAACAGGCCCAAAAGTTTTTAAGCCTTTTTCCATACCCCACAACCCCCATTAACCACGAAATTATTGACCTCCCACTTGTCACAAGACTCCCCCACTCTACTGACATCACAACTTTCCACGTCTGATACAACATCATTAAAAGCCATCTGCTTTTCTGCCGCGCTAATCTCCACACCCCTTGATTCATGTAAGTCAAAAACCACCTTTTTACTACTAGCCAAATAGCCCTCCTTGTTACGAGTAAGATCCTGATCTTGGACCAAAATCTCTGCCACCGCTTCTTTACTTTTACCTGTAGTCCCATCAACTATCTCTTTCATCTCCCTGCCCCTAACCTCTAAGGGATAAGTCATAGCTTCCAGAGCATCCGCGTCGTCTTCATTCGTGGAAGATGAATCTCGGACTCTTCCAAGTCCCACGAAAAACCACCTCTCGGACGATCGAAAAGCACCCCACTATCTTCAATCACGCCAATGGTAAAGGATTTACCAGCAATGACAAGTTCGAAAGAACCATTCAAGGAGACCTTGCGTTCCGTTTTGATTAAAATCCTGGCCTCGTCCATTCTGGATTTCGCCATAGTTTCTTCTGCGCTTTTAATGTAAGTCCCACGACATTCAACAATGCTTTTGAATAGACTTGCACCCCAAGCATGACACGGAATCCCGATTAACCGTAGCCATGTAAGCCTCTCTTGATCCACATCAGTTGCTTCCCATGGTTTAATAGAGCTAAACCATTGAGACCACCATACCTTCTTTTCCGCTACAAACGACTCAGTTTCACCTCAAACCAAATCCTCCAACAAGCATAAGTTAGGACCCAAAGTCGTAACTCTTATGGAAAATAGGCCTTCTTCCAAAAACTTCCTCTTAAAATTAACAACTTCTTCTAGTTGGGAAACCACAGCTGTATAAGCACTCTTATACCTCAAGATATCATCGTTATCAGAACTAAAGTGCACGACATTTTTTGGTTCCCCCATCCCATCACTGCTCTTAATGCTGTTCTTATTTTGAAGAACCTCCACAAAGAACCTATTGCCAATCCATCCACCAGAACCATTACCACGAAAGGAACTCCCTTCAGCCCCACATACCTTCCCAACATTAAACTTCCTGCTCCAACCTCCCGTCTTTCTCACAACCCTCCCAGTCTCCCTAGATCCTCTTTCAAACCTCGGAATATCAGCGAAAATCATCCTACCATCTAACACCATATTGTCCATTTTTATGGCCAAGAGTTTCACATCCTTCACATATAGGAAGCGAACGAAGTCATACCTTCTACCATTTTTGTCTCTCTTAGGTGGAATAACCACCTCATCAATATCACCAAGATCTTTGAACTCAAAGAACAAATCCTTCGCTTTTCATTTATCGCTGAATTCCGTAATGAAGAAAGAAGTGTAAATCTTCTTCAAGTCACCTTCCTTCAATGGCTCTCTTCTACGCCCTTCTATGTCCCACTTCCCACCATTTTTCCAACCATTCCTATTGCGTTTTTCTTTGGTCCACCCCCTATCACCTTCCTAGCCCTAGCTCCATGAAGAGAGAAGGGAGACTTTCTCTCTCTAAAAATATTGCGTTTGAACCTTTGTTAATTAGTCAATGCATAAGAAACATGCAATGTTAGAGAATTGATTAGGAAAACAAATGAAGGTTAAGTGTATTGGTGAGGAAAAGAAATAAATGAAAGAAGGAAAAGAGGGAGGTAGGGTCCAATTAATAAATTGGAATGAAGAGACATGTAATATGATTTTGAAATAACAATATGGATGAATGTGAGAAGAGTAGAGTGAGTTTTCTTAGATATTAAACTAATTTTAATTAGACGACGTCAATTTACACTAAATTAAACATTTCATCTGTTGCTGAATGTATAAAAATATTACGAAATTATAAAAAGATATTTTAATAATTAATAAATTATATTTTATTATATAAATTTAAACATAAAAATAGTAAACGATTCTATTTTCGGATAGAGTAAAATGACATTCTTATTTACTAATAAACACATTAAATTTATAATTTTTTCTAATTTATTATTAAATTATGTTTCCATAGGCAAAATTAAACATAATAATAAATTAATAATTTTAATTTCTAATAATTGTATAAAGAAACTCTTAATTAATAATAAGCAAATTCTTAATTTGAAGTATTTTTCTATATTATCATCAAATTATATATTTTAAACTAAGTTAAAGATAACAAGAAATCAAGCATTTCATTTGATGATAAATCTACAAAGGCATTATTAACTTATATTAAACCTATGTTGAATCTTGTGTATTTTTTATATTATTATTAAATTTGCTTTTATCAATCAAAATTAAACATGATAATTAATTACGATTTTATTTTCCAATAATGTGAAATGACATTATTAATTAAATTAAATACATATTTAAATTATGAATGTTTATATATTATTATTAAATTATTTTGTCAGACAAAACTAAACATATATTATGAATTTATATAGTATATTAATAATTGTATTTGCCAATAAACGGATAAGGACACTCTAAACTAATTACAAACTCATTCTTAGTTTTAAGTATTTTTCTATATTATTTTAAAATTATATTTTATGATACAAAGTTAAAGATAACAATAAAAAAAGAATTTCATTTGATGATATAAGTGTAAAGGCATTCTTAATTTAAAACAAACAGATTCTTAATTTGAAGTATTTTCTATATTATTAGTAAATTATATATTTATAGACAAGGTTAACGATAACAATAAATTAAGCATTTCATTTGATGATAAACCTATAATGGCATTCTTAAATTATAATAAACTTTTTGAACTTTGCGTATTTTTATATTAGTTTATACTAGTTAAAATTAAACATAATAATAACTATTTTCCGATAATGTAAGATGACGTTATTAATTAGAATAAACACAGCTTAAATTAATTATTTTTTTATATTATTATTAAATTAATTTTGTTAACCAAAACTAAACTAAACATAATAGTATATTAATAATTTATTTTGCCAATAAACGGATATGGACACTGTTAACTAATAACCAAAAATATACTCGTCAAAAAAAAAAAATTTACTATATTATTATGAAATTATTCTTTTATCATACAAAGTAAAAGATAATAGTAAATATAATCTTTATTCTTATAATATTCTTTTACCATAATAATAAATCCCAAAATACAAATATATTTAAGAAGTACCAAATATATTATAAGAAATACCAACTATAAAAAATAGAATTTTATAATGTGATTAAAATTAAAAAATATTATATGAACTATATAAATAATATATTTAAACATCGATTTTTCAACTTTCACTTCATGGTTTGGCAAAAGCAAAACAAACTCGCTTCAAAGAAAAATACTCTACAAGAAGATAGAAGCTAGAGAAGAACTCATGGTTTCTGTCTCACCATCATCTGCCGGTGAAAACCAAACTCTTAGAGTTGGGTATTTTCTCAAACCTTCCATCCATGATTTTCATTTCCTTCCATCTCATTTTTATAATTCCTATGAAACTAGCACAAAATTGCCACTAGAAATAAAATACAATGGATGGAGACCACCCACAGAAGAATGGAAGACATGGGTCAAAAAGCTACAACCAAAGTTTGAATATTTATGGATACAAACCGGAATATACGGTGCAATCAAAGCTTCTACATATGAAATAAAAAGGGATGATGAGTTGATTCTTGAACTTGCGAGTAGATGGTGTTCCAAGAGAAATACGTTTGTTTTCCCATGGGGAGAATCAACATTAACATTAGAAGACACTAATGCCTGTTTTGGTTACTCTCTTTTGGGTTGTTCTGTTTCTAACCCTCTTATGAACAATGAACAAGTAAAAGCAAAAGAGGATTTAATGGAAGCAAGAAGAATGTTTAATAGTTCTAAAGCTAAAAAAGTGAATCAAAGGGCATGGATGATGTACTTCATGAAGACTCAAATTGAAAGCAAAGTGGAGCACGAAGCTTTTCTAGTTTATTGGTTATCAAGGTTTGTTTTTCCTGCAAATGCATATGATACCATTTTGAAAAGTGTTATTCCTATTGCAATACATTTAGCTCATGGAAATAGAATAGCTCTTGCACCAGCTATTTTAGCTAGTATTTATAGGGATTTGAGTTTACTTAATAGCGTCATTACAATAAATGCCATAACAACCATGAAGAGTTCAAGTGTAACTACTATTTGGGCTCCTTTTCAATTGATTCAAATATGGGCTTTAGAGAGGTTTTTAGCTCTTAATCCACGCCCATATACAATAGGACATGGTTTACCAAAGGTGGCTAGATGGGGTGGAGTTAAAGTATTGAAAAATAAAAACTTGAAAAACGACTTGGATTGTGCTGGATTTGAAAATGGTTTTTTATGGCAACCGTATGCGAATTCACTCTCTGTTGAGGCGGCTTATAATGAAAATGACATGTGGAAATGTTATAATCCTTGGTGGAAGCAATCGAAATCAAACAACGAAAGAGATAACAAGAGAGTGAAGGTTGAGCAACATGAAATGTAAGGTACTAATCAAGAGGGTGATTTATCAAGTTCTGATTATGAGGATGAAGTAATTGAAAATGGAAAAACCTTTTCTAGAAATGAAGTTAATGATTTTGTTATAGATTTGCATTAATGAAGATTTTGTATTGATAATATTAATCATAAACATTATTTCAATTTGCTAATAATGAAGTAGTTGAGTTTAAGTACTGCATTATGGTGTCGGAGACTAGTTATTTATTCTTTAAAGTTGATGTGATTTGATGGTGAGTGAAAGTTGCACTAGTTTTATAAATTTTATGCATGTGAATATCCAAAAATATTTTCTTATATTTCGTAGGCGCAGAAGAGACCAAAATTTATATTCTCTTATTTACACTACTAGAAATACTCGAATTTCCTGCGGATTTACCTGCGGAATTTAGCTAAATTTCCGCAGGAAACATGTTACCTGCGGATTTTCCTGCGGTTTTGCGTCCCCAGCTAAAACCTTCGTGGGTAATATTTTCGGCAGCTAAATCCGCAGGAAATATCCGCAGCTAAATCCGCAGGAAAAATCCGCAGCTAAATCCGCAGGAAAATCCACATTATTTATATCTCAAATTTATTAAGATACTTCATCCTCATCCTTGCTTGAGCCTCACAGTTTCACATCACTATATGGTTTTTATTGAGCTCATGTTTTTGAAGTTTGTGATGCTGGAATAGAAAGTGGTGGTGGAGTTGAAAGAAAGAGAAAGAAATAGGAGCTTGAGAACACAAATGAACAACATTAATGCAACATCACTGGGCATAATCTCTAACCATCAGGGTTCAGAACAGAATGATATGAAAACATAACACTAGGAAATCAAGCAAAAGAACTAAATTACCTTTTCCAATATCTTCAATATCAAAGACTTTAGCTGGACATTTACTTCCTAGTTCTTCGGCCAAGTCATCCTTAACTTCTATATGAGGACAATAACTAATTATATGATTGCAAAATCAATAACTCATACTGAGGTTTTCAAATTCATTAGACCACGTAAGTTCATGGATTTAAGCCAACAGCCATCATAAAATTATAACTAATAATGATGTTGCCATGAAAAAAGAAACCTGAAAAACATTTTTGTAAGAAAAAATAAGGCGAACATAAATGGGACAAGTCAGCTATACCTTTTCTTTTGTAGAACTCTTAACAACATCAATAAGTCTTGGAAGGGTCCTTGAAGTAGCCAAATATTCAATTGCAGGCTCATAGTATGACAAGAGCCATATGCAGAGACATGTTTCATAAAGAAGCTGTTACAAAGGAGATTATCAATTCAGTTCCCGACAAACAGGTGTCATTCCATCAGTGTTCTTCAAATAGAAGTTAGTATTTGGCTAGATGCATGAAGCATATTTAATTTAACCATATATTACCATGTGCAATACAAGCATAGCTAGATATACTATTATTATGCAGGCACCCATGTAGAATACTTATTCACATCTTTGGATTTAACATGCATTTATTTTCATTCACGTGAAGCAACATCTTATGAACCAAATATGGACACTTCTCCCAATGAGGATCTACACTGTGGATCGCCACAAGTGGGGGACAAACATCTTTTGCAAGACCCAGCCCCCTTTGGTAGATCAAATGTGACTCTTATAAAGTATAATTGATATTCATATAACAAGATAGCACATATTTGATCTAACAAGCTCATAATATTTCTTTCCCAGGTAAACATATTTCTCTTGCAAAGACCTTCTTCGCATATCTCAAATTGATAGTACCATTTACAATACCAAGATTATCAGCTAATGACTGAATTTGGGTTAAGATCTATAAACATATTCAACTATCAAATAATAAAAAACACATTTAGAATAAAACTTAGTCCACCTTATTTAAGTAGTTAATATTTCAACCAAAACCAAATATATTTCTAATAGATCTTCTACCAGTATTTGATAGGACACTTTAATCAAGGAAATATATATATGCACCAGAAACAGGTAATTTCATAACTGATGAATTCAATTTGTAGGCCCATCAAATTTGGAATCCATTGAGTTTTTTTCTTTCTCTCAGTATCAAAGGTGCAGCAGGGACCATATATACATGTTTCTTAAAATAGTGTCTGTCACTGTCTTCGAAAATAGGGACCATACATGCTTACTATCTTCTCTTCTCCTTAAAAGAAGAAATTAGATCAAACAGTATTTTAAAATAATCTCAATTAGAACAGCTATTGAGAGAATACTTCTATTAGGGAAAGAAAATAGGTTTCACAAATGTCTATCTTGTGACATATACATATTTACAGCAGTTATTTTTCCAACCTCATACCAAAACCTCGTAATTGGCATCACATGAACCCAAGTTAGAATGACAAGACAACGGAGAATACTGTGAGGCTGAGCTGTGTTTGTGACTCATTGGAAAATTGCAAGCTAAAAAACCCATATCAACCTCATCACTCTCTATCTCCACAAGTGCCTCACAGAAGAAATCAACATGACAAGGAAGACATAGAGGACCATCATTTCTATATCCATATTCATTCTCAACATCTTCTAAAAGTATTTTAAACAAAGGGTGATTGAATATTTTGATCTTGATTATAAATCTCTGTCACTCATCTCCAACATAGACACTTCTCCCAATGAGGATCTACACTATGGATCGCCACAAGTGGGGGACAAACATCTTTTGCAAGACCCAGCCCCCTCTGGTAGATCAAATGTGACTCTTATAAAGTATAATTGATATTCATATAACAAGATAGCACATATTTGATCTAACAAGCTCATCTTATAAACCAAATATGGACACTTCTCCCAATGAGGATCTACACTGTGGATCGCCACAAGTGGGGGACAAACATCTTTTGCAAGACCCAGCCCCCTTTGGTAGATCAAATGTGACTCTTATAAAGTATAATTGATATTCATATAACAAGATAGCACATATTTGATCTAACAAGCTCATAATATTTCTTTCCCAGGTAAACATATTTCTCTTGCAAAGACCTTCTTCGCATATCTCAAATTGATAGTACCATTTACAATACCAAGATTATCAGCTAATGACTGAATTTGGGTTAAGATCTATAAACATATTCAACTATCAAATAATAAAAAACACATTTAGAATAAAACTTAGTCCACCTTATTTAAGTAGTTAATATTTCAACCAAAACCAAATATATTTCTAATAGATCTTCTACCAGTATTTGATAGGACACTTTAATCAAGGAAATATATATATGCACCAGAAACAGGTAATTTCATAACTGATGAATTCAATTTGTAGGCCCATCAAATTTGGAATCCATTGAGTTTTTTTCTTTCTCTCAGTATCAAAGGTGCAGCAGGGACCATATATACATGTTTCTTAAAATAGTGTCTGTCACTGTCTTCGAAAATAGGGACCATACATGCTTACTATCTTCTCTTCTCCTTAAAAGAAGAAATTAGATCAAACAGTATTTTAAAATAATCTCAATTAGAACAGCTATTGAGAGAATACTTCTATTAGGGAAAGAAAATAGGTTTCACAAATGTCTATCTTGTGACATATACATATTTACAGCAGTTATTTTTCCAACCTCATACCAAAACCTCGTAATTGGCATCACATGAACCCAAGTTAGAATGACAAGACAACGGAGAATACTGTGAGGCTGAGCTGTGTTTGTGACTCATTGGAAAATTGCAAGCTAAAAAACCCATATCAACCTCATCACTCTCTATCTCCACAAGTGCCTCACAGAAGAAATCAACATGACAAGGAAGACATAGAGGACCATCATTTCTATATCCATATTCATTCTCAACATCTTCTAAAAGTATTTTAAACAAAGGGTGATTGAATATTTTGATCTTGATTATAAATCTCTGTCACTCATCTCCAACATAGACACTTCTCCCAATGAGGATCTACACTATGGATCGCCACAAGTGGGGGACAAACATCTTTTGCAAGACCCAGCCCCCTCTGGTAGATCAAATGTGACTCTTATAAAGTATAATTGATATTCATATAACAAGATAGCACATATTTGATCTAACAAGCTCATCTTATAAACCAAATATGGACACTTCTCCCAATGAGGATCTACACTGTGGATCGCCACAAGTGGGGGACAAACATCTTTTGCAAGACCCAGCCCCCTTTGGTAGATCAAATGTGACTCTTATAAAGTATAATTGATATTCATATAACAAGATAGCACATATTTGATCTAACAAGCTCATAATATTTCTTTCCCAGGTAAACATATTTCTCTTGCAAAGACCTTCTTCGCATATCTCAAATTGATAGTACCATTTACAATACCAAGATTATCAGCTAATGACTGAATTTGGGTTAAGATCTATAAACATATTCAACTATCAAATAATAAAAAACACATTTAGAATAAAACTTAGTCCACCTTATTTAAGTAGTTAATATTTCAACCAAAACCAAATATATTTCTAATAGATCTTCTACCAGTATTTGATAGGACACTTTAATCAAGGAAATATATATATGCACCAGAAACAGGTAATTTCATAACTGATGAATTCAATTTGTAGGCCCATCAAATTTGGAATCCATTGAGTTTTTTTCTTTCTCTCAGTATCAAAGGTGCAGCAGGGACCATATATACATGTTTCTTAAAATAGTGTCTGTCACTGTCTTCGAAAATAGGGACCATACATGCTTACTATCTTCTCTTCTCCTTAAAAGAAGAAATTAGATCAAACAGTATTTTAAAATAATCTCAATTAGAACAGCTATTGAGAGAATACTTCTATTAGGGAAAGAAAATAGGTTTCACAAATGTCTATCTTGTGACATATACATATTTACAGCAGTTATTTTTCCAACCTCATACCAAAACCTCGTAATTGGCATCACATGAACCCAAGTTAGAATGACAAGACAACGGAGAATACTGTGAGGCTGAGCTGTGTTTGTGACTCATTGGAAAATTGCAAGCTAAAAAACCCATATCAACCTCATCACTCTCTATCTCCACAAGTGCCTCACAGAAGAAATCAACATGACAAGGAAGACATAGAGGACCATCATTTCTATATCCATATTCATTCTCAACATCTTCTAAAAGTATTTTAAACAAAGGGTGATTGAATATTTTGATCTTGATTATAAATCTCTGTCACTCATCTCCAACATAGACACTTCTCCCAATGAGGATCTACACTATGGATCGCCACAAGTGGGGGACAAACATCTTTTGCAAGACCCAGCCCCCTCTGGTAGATCAAATGTGACTCTTATAAAGTATAATTGATATTCATATAACAAGATAGCACATATTTGATCTAACAAGCTCATAATATTTCTTTCCCAGGTAAACATATTTCTCTTGCAAAGACCTTCTTCGCATATCTCAAATTGATATTACCATTTACAATACCAAGATTATCAGCTAATGACTGAATTTGGGTTAGTGAAAGGAATGAGTTTCAGTATTACACACCTGCTCACAAAGCCATTTTACCAATCCTATCAAAACATCATCAATAGAGGTAATTGACTTCTTTTCATTTGATGCTCCTCCATTTGAAGCACTGCCATTCTGATTTTTTTGCCTGACACTACAATCAGAAAAGGTTAAAATTTTGCAATAACTGAAAAATTAACTTAAACAGCCCCTTGGTTGATATAATTCCAATAACTTTTTGAATTAAAATGTCAGAATGTCAATATTTTCCAACCTGTGTCAAACCAAGGCTAACTAGTAACTACTATTTAATAATAACTTGTAATATATTGTAAGGCAGAAAATGTTGCAACAGTCAAAAGTTATGGATCACTCACTGAGCTTTTAACTGAGCCTCCTTCTCTTCTAAATCAACAAGTTCTGATCGAAGAGACTCTACTTCTGCAGCCGTTAATTCAACCTACAAAATATAATTAACTTTGGTAAGATATAAGAGCCTTCATCAAAGACAAAAAGCACATAATGCAAAAGCTACTCTGCTTTTGCAACAAGTCCATTGATACGAATTTTGAATCTTCATATTCTCTCTGTGAAGCGAAATGACCATTAAAAGATGCTGGTAAGTTCTAAGAAGCATGGATTACGATATCACACACAAATGCATGCCAAGACAGAAGAATAAATATAATTGATTTGCAATTCAATCAGTTTTACCTTCATTGCTCTACGATCTTTGACAAACGATGGTTGCACCTTATCTTTCAAATAGTCAATTTTCTTTGAAAAGTACCACTCAGGTGCTCGCGGTTCAATTGCATATTTCGTACTGAAAGGAACCCATTTCCTAGCAAATTCTGATGTCTCAGCAAGAGCCTCAAATGTCAACATAGCAGCACCATCATCAGAGACATAACAAGAGACCTTATCCACTGGGTAGTCAACAGAAAGAATTGATAGTTACACTTACAACACCCCCAAACATTATATAACAAATCGATTATGCAATAAGCGATTAATTAGAGATGATTATTAGTAGTAGAGTCCTCTTGAGTCAATGCTAGATCACCGTGAACATTTGACTCAACGGATGCTGTTTTCAGTTTAAAACCACATTCCATAATCTCAAATTAGACAACAATCATTCAAATAATTTAAGTGCAAAATCAATATAAAACCAACACAAATTTAAGTCAACAAAATAAACATAAGCCCCTAATTTGATCCTAAGATTTTCATAACAGCTACTGAGAACAAATTGATGTCATTCAAAACATACAACCAAATAAACAAACCAATTAAGTAAACCAAGCAATTTATTTTATACTAATACATGCTAAGACTAAGAGCTTGGTTGGGACTTTTCATCAAACACCTTGTGTGTAAGATGAAAAACTCTTCACTTTGAAAGCTTTCGATAGGAAGAACTGAGCAACAATCATCAATGATAAGACAACTACGATTAAGAAACCAAGAATTGAACAGAAGAGAAGAAAGGAATTCAAAAACGCGTGAATACTTGCCTCACTAGATTTGTTGACGGAAACGCGAGAACAACCTTGGAACTCCACCACGCACCTCCACGGTTACCTCAAAGCTCCGCTGCACCTCTCAATCTCGATTTCCCCGCCTCCACAAACCGAACGTGCCGCCGGAAACGTCCCCTGCCGGAATCTCGTCACCTCCTCATAATATATTTCGCCGGTAATTCCTTCTCCTTCTTTAAGAGTGAATCAATTGATTGATTATTTGTTAGCATTGTTTCATGATGAAGGAGAGTAGAGAGAATGGCTTTTGAAAATAAGTGTTTTTTTAGAATGAAAAAGCACTTCTCATAAGTGCTTATGGAAAGAAGGCATTTTCACGTTACATGAAAGCTACGATACTCCATGTAGTTTTATTCTTTCCTTTTTCTTTGTTGATTATTTTGTTTTATTTTTAATGTAAACTGCCAACATCATTGTTTTTTTGGTTATGTTAATAATCAAGTGCATTTTTTTTTTTGGTTATGTTTTAATTATAGAAATAATCAAATGCATTTTTTTTAATAAATTATAGAATTTAATTATATGTCAATGAATTAACAATTCTTATTATAAATCACTATACTACAAATTACATAAAGTATTATATTTATAACATCTATTGTATAGTCTCTTAAAAAAAATATCTATTATATAGTCTACTTGTTTATTATAATATTATTATTTATAAATTATACTATTATTTATAAAATCAATTAATTAATAATGAACAATATTCTATGTGCCTATTTATGCTAATAATACTAAAGTGAATTAAAAGCAAAAATTAAATTGTTAGGTTAAAATAGTCATATTAATACTTTCCGAAATATGAAGATTCATCATAAATTCCAATCCAATTTTAATCCTTTTTCCGATGCGTGCGAAAATAGAATTCAGTCAATATTGAATATACACCCTTTTATTTTCTCTACAAATTATAAAAGAAATAGTGTGATTTATTATATTTAAAAAATATAATGAAAAATATATAATATCTATTAAACTCAAATAATTAATAAAATAGAAAAAATAATGATTAATTTTTTTTATAAATTTTAACAAAAAATACTATTACTTTAAGAAAACATATAAATATATTACATTTGCAGCAAAATCCGCAGGAAACGTTCCTGCGGAATTACCTGCGGTTTTTGTATTACAACTTGGTTTTACTAAAAATATATATTCGCAGCAAAATCTGCAGCAAACTTTCCTGCGAAGTTACCTGCGAATTTTATATTTTAATTAGTTATTTTGTTTGAAATATATTTTCCGCAGCAAAATCCGCAGGTATTGCTGCGGAATTTTCTGCCAATTCTCTATCCGCAG
Organism: Vicia villosa; assembly: GCF_029867415.1. Taxonomy (NCBI): domain Eukaryota; kingdom Viridiplantae; phylum Streptophyta; class Magnoliopsida; order Fabales; family Fabaceae; genus Vicia; species Vicia villosa. Next base: position 132,469,379 of record NC_081182.1, read on the forward strand.
GGAAAATTATTTTATTTAATAAAGTCCTAGAAAAATCTGTAGGAATACCTGCGGAATATTTTCCGCAGGAAATTCCGCAGGTAAATCGTCTATTTCTAATAGTGTTAATTTGATTATAAAATGATACAAATTTATAAAATGATAAAGATTATTTTAATGAATGTATTAACGAACTTTAAACTATTTGCCAAACAATACTAGAAATTGTTTAGTTTATTTAGTTATTATTAAACTATATATATGTTATGACTTTTGAGAATTTTATAATATGTAGTGTATATTCTCTAACTTTTATTGAAGCTTTTTAAATTAGATAAAAAAAAGGTTTATGTAGTTTTGATCGTACTTTTGAACTATTACTTTGAAGACGAAAAAATTGATGAAGTTGTTGTTTATTTAAAAGCGCAAAACGTAAAGAATCAAGAAGAACTTGCGCACTCGATCGAATCAGAACAGGAAGAGATCTTACTTTTAATGGCTTTGAGCAATAAGAGAGATGAAAAGTTAAGATAACTACTTATTAGTGTTCTAAGGAATCAACAACCAACATTATCATCATCTTTTTAAATGGCTTTTTTTCACATTTGGAGCATGGTGGGTGTATGATTTTCATGTTATTGGTTATGATAGCGCGCAGAGTTTTGAATTAATTTTTTTTAGTCTATCATACTTTGTAGTATATTTTGAGTTGTTTATTTAATAATATTTACTTTTTTTCTTTAAAAAATGTTGAAGATATAGATTTTGAAGTGTGAAGAACCTTAGATTTGGACTGCAATAACTTAATAGATTTTACTGAAATACTATTTTCAATGTTAGAGTTGTTATTTATATTTGATATAAATACAAAAAAAAAGGGAAAAGTGTGGCCATTCTGTTATAATAGTATTCTTAAGTAATGTAATAATATGAACATTGTGGCAGTTTGGACCGTCAATATTTACTTAACTTGATAATGAAAAGTAAATGGAAAACGCACTCACTTTTTAATTTGCTTTTCTATTTACACTTTCTTTTTTTACCCTGTTATTAAAAGAAGAAAACCCTTTTACTCTTATTTCATTTAGGGCCAGTTTGTTTCAGCTTTAAAAAAATGGATTTTTTCTTTGTATTTTTGAAAATAGATTTTCTAAAACCGTTTTTCAAAATATTACAAGTTTTTTATATTCGTTTTTTCTAAAATAAAACACTTAATTTGACATCCTATAACATAAACATACATAATTGAAGACCAAACTTGGTCAAAATCATAATTTTTTTAAAAAGTTGTATTTCAAAAATGATTTTTATGAAAATCTATTTGAAATAGCTTCAAAATTAAGTGATTTTTTGAAATTTTGATATCCAAATTTTTTCTCCATAAATAGATGAAATACCTAAAATCATATTTTAAGAATAACTATTTAAACAGATTTTTCATTTGAAGCTTTTATAAAAAGTTTCTTTGTAAAAAAATTTTTCGCAAAATTTGGTAACACTATAAAAATCATTTTTAAAAAAAGCTAAAACAAACGGGTCCTTACTCTTTTACAATGTGATTTTCATTTCACTTTCTCTATTGTATAGGGAATTTACATCTCTTCCCCTGCTCTCGCATCAACCTCCCGTATCACAAAACTTACTCTACTCGCTGTAAACTTTTTGCTTTATCCTCTATTCAGTTCAATCATCACTTGTTAAGAGGAATTCTTAACTACGTTATGCTCCATCAGGTTAGGAAAGATGAATCTATTAGAATTTACAAGGACTTAACTATGGGAAAGATAAGGATAATTTCACTATTCCTCTAAAATTTTATTTTCTTTTACCTTTGAACCATTTGTGTTTTAGTTTCAGATTCAAATTCAATTGCGTTTTTGTGAATGATGACATCACTACAATAACTAACATTTTTTATGACGAAACTTTCTCCTCAGCTAGAAAAATCTGAGGTATCAGGTCAAGGCGAGCCATGTTATATTTTTTTTATAGAAATAAAAACAACATAATTTCTCGGTTTTTATTAAAAACCGAGAGGAAAAACAAATCAGGACACGCTTCAAATCTCACTTAAGGGTGTTGATGTTTTTATTTGTTTATACGTGAATTCTTTATGATCTAACTCTTCGGTTTTCTTGAAAACCGAGGGATTGCATATTCACATTTTACTATGAAAGCACTCGTTAAATAGATTTTACCCTAATCCTAAATTATATGTTACTACCCCAAACTAGTACGCATCATTCTTTGGGATGGATTACAAGACAGACAAAATCTCCAACGTTCTTATACCCTTGAACAAAACATTATTTTTGCACTTGCAATCCATCTCGCATAATGGTGTTGATGTTGTATTTTTGGATCAACTCTTTGTTTCCCTATGATATATTGCAAGTGCAGAAAATCATTCTTGCTTCCAGGTTAAACAAATAAGGTTGTTCAACCTTTGAAAAGATATATGGAACAAAATTTGAAATTGCAGCCATGACAATGAATCTAGATTTTTTTAATATTCTATGTAAACAATGTTATTTTTAAAACAAAAATAGATATCATTCACCTCAGTTTTATTCTAAAACCGAAAGGCTTACTTATTTTATTTGGTTTTTTTATTGAAAATAAAAAATTTGTTTCCCTCAGTTTTTCAAAACAGAAGGAATATGTTACACAACTACAACAACAAATCTCTATCCTACATTCTTAAAGGAACAACACTCAAGATATTGCCAAGACATCAATCCACTACAAATTATCTACATCCACCACTATATATCTTTCTTGTAAAAGCATTTTCCTTTATAACAGTTGCTCGAGATAATGAAATTTCATAACTTAAAAATGTTTAGAAAAGTTCTCAATGATGAATTGCAAGTGCAGAAAAAACATTTCAAATGTTTGGAACTGATATTTCCTTACTCGGGGTAGATAACTCATTAAAATTTGATTGCATGCAGTTCATATAAGTTTAAAATAATGAGCACAGAATGTATCCAACAGGATTTGACTTAGAGCAAAGATGTGTTGTTCTCCAACAACAACATCTACGTACTATGATAACAATGCATTTGTTGTAATTATGTAATTTAATATTAAGTGTAAATAATATAATATAAAAAAAAAAGCTTTTACACCTTTTACCTTGGTTTTTGTTAGAAATCGAGGGTATTATTTTGGCGTGATAATTTAGAATGTTGATCATCATCCTTAAAAAAAGTTGTGTCATCCATTTCATGAGTATCAACGTTCAAGACATTCCCATTAGTGATCCGTGTGAAACCTTACAGACATCCATTATTAAAGCATTATGAATATCAATAATTGTTAATGAAACATATAACATGAAAATTTTGAAGCATAAAAAACTTGGTAAAATTCTTTACGATGGATTGCAATAGCAGAAAAAAATAGTGTTTAAGGTTTGTGTTCTTCAATAATTAGTTTTTTTACGGTGTTCATCAATAATCATCTATTCATTCATTTAACTAACCCTTTCCTTGTTTTACATCATAAAAAAGTTAATGCAAAAAAGATCTGGAATATATTGCACCCAACATTTTATCTTCTCCGACATTTCAATGAAATGAGGATCCAACATCTGTCTTCACCATAAGTGATGACGATAAATCAGATTCAAAATTTTATATATATATATATATATATATATATATATATATATATATATATATATATATTTACATAAACATTTTGTGTAAACAATGTAATGTTATTGGGTAAACAATTATTTATAAATATTATATAATTTGTCACGAATTTTAAAAAATAACAATCTTACCTCTCAGTGTTACTGATGCATTGAGAGGTTTGATGCGCTAGATTAGAAAATATTAAAAGTGTAGAAGTTGGGGTTCAAATTCATGTACATAAGCATTTTCACCTCGGTGTTATTCTTGTTGTGTTTGTTGTTGCTCATGTTGTTGTTATTGTTATTGTTGTTTTTGTTGTTGTTCTTATTATTGATTTTGTTGTTGTTGTTGTTATGTTAAAAATATTTAATATTATATATTATCACGAAAGTTATCAATGTAGTTAGGAAAAATATTTGGAAAAAATGAAAATTGAAAAACTGACCTTTCACCATGATTGTTTATTACAATTGTGGTTATATGTATCGTGTTTTCTAGTATATTACCACGACCAATAGACCGTGGTTTTAAATATCCTACTTACAACCACACGCTACCTTACCCCGATTTTTCAACCATGATTATAGGGTTTTCACAATCATGATTATTGGTGTTTTTAGTAGTAGAGAACCCTCATTTGATACTAACCTCTTATGATAGACAACCACTAGCCAGGATAACAAGGTTACTAGAGAATGCACAAGCACAAATGTAATCTCTCCATTTATCATTAAACCCAAATCTATAAAGCGCATAGTCTAGAAAAGACCAATTAACAGAATCACAGGCTTTCTTGAAATAAACTTTAAAAATGAGGACACATGGTTTTTTACTCTTCTTGGATAAATTCAGTAGCTGGTTCATAGCCACCACCTCATCAACTAGGAACCTACCTTTGAGGAAGGCTCACTTGTTAGGGGAGATAAGTTTACTCGTAAATGAAGAAAGGGAGTTATGAGGCGAACATTATCCTCCTCAAAGAGAGAACAAAAAGACACCCCATCTAAACGAAGCAAGCCATTATGAGATTCTCTAAAGTGATTAAAAAAGTAATCAACCATTACTTGTCAGATATCAGAAACCCCTTAAACCAAATCATTTCCAACCTTAAGAACTAAAATAGCATTCTTTCTACTCCTACTATAAACACATTAGATAAAGTGTTTCTAATTTTTGATAACTAATTCACATTCTGATTTTGTTTTCAATTTTTAACTTTAGATGATATTTTCTTTTCAATTTTTTTCCTCTTTTTCATTTTTCTATTTTCAGGGAAGTTTATGGGTTGAATATAAAAACCCCTATGTAATGTTAGCGAATTCAGGTTTTAGCCCCTCGTAAATTTTTTTTTAAAAAACTCTCGTAGTATCTAGATTCCCTCATTATAGCCCCTGATTGTCTCAGATTCTAATTTTAAGTGACCTGGTAGTCCAATTGGATTTTTACTTAATTTTTTCAGTCATGTGGATTACTTAATTTTATTATATTTTTTATTGTTTTTTTTTTTACTTTTTTATATTAGTTTTTATTTTATTTTATTTATATTATTTATTTTTAAATTAATTATTAAAAGAATAATTTGGGGCTCAATATTTTCCACAAAGCCCATGATATGTTCACTTAGCCCATTACTTTCAGATTTGAGAATAGTTGAACTAAAGAGGTTTATAAATACTTGGATTTGATCACTTTTTTTTTCAATGTGGGACTCTAAAATCATACAACATACATGCAGATCCTCTTGTCTTTCTCTCCATTAGTTGAATGCACTTCATCTTCACCGCACAACAACAGTAACATCGCTCAAACCAACCCAAATGTCGATGGAAAGTGGAAGCAGCATCATCAACAACAATGCAGAAGAATTCGCAGTGGGTTGAATTCGCGGTGGGTTCTTTACTCAACGGCGATGAATTCGAAGCATTAGGATTTTAAGTGTTGATTATATCAAAGTTTCACCTTTTTGGGTCAAGGTCATGACCCACTTCCAATTGATTCTCACCTTGACCTTCATACTCTTCAATCAAGGGAACTACTTGCCATTAGGTATCCTAAATTCGTTTCAAATTTTATCTTCATTTTCCAAATTGATTTTTTTCCTATGATTTTGATGTTTGATTTTTAATTTGGGGTTGTAGACAAGCAGAGGCTGAAGCTGAGAGGATTGGGGTTGGTGTTTCTAGTGAGGCACAAATTATCTTTGATGCTTTGTCTAAAACATAAGTTCCGTTTCAAATTAACTCAATTAGGATGTATGGATTAGAGCATACTCATTATCTTACTAATGTTGTTTGATATACATATATATATATAAGTTTTAGATTTTTGTACAATCCTAGACTTGGTGTTATGATTCCACAGTTTGCAATTTTACCAATATAAAACATTCTTTCCTTCAATATTTCCAAATCTTCTTAGCTGTGCAGTGATTTATTGGATTTGTTTAGCAGACGGTGCTTTTGTTCCTCTTCTATATAGTCTGAGTGTTGTTGTGGTAATTTGAATATAGATTGATGAAGAAGCACTGTTGAAGTATACATGAAGGTAGAGGTGTTATTGTTCCTCTTCTATTTAGTCCCACATCGATTGGTAATAAAACAAAATTAGTATTTATATACCTATCAAACCTATAGATTTATGAATTAAAAGTAAGGTGAGAGTAAGTAAGAGGCTATTGAAACACAAATGGGTCTAGGCCCAAATATATTATTTTGTTAGATAATTTAAAAAAGTAATTTCTAAAAAATATTAATAAAAATAATTTAAGAATTTAAGAAAACGTAAGAAAAAATTAATATAAGAAACTAAAAAATTAAATTAAAAAAATTAGTAAATTGCACGTGGCCGAAAAAAATTAAATAAAAAATAAAATCGAAATCCAACTGGACTGCCAAGTCACTTAAAATTAGAATCTGAGACAATCAGGGGCTATAGTGAGGGAATCTAGATATTACGAGGGTTGTTTTAAAAAAAAAATTTGATGAGAGACTAAAACCTGAATTCGCTAACATTACATTGAGAGTTTGTATATTTAAGCCTATTTTATTTGAAAAAGATATCTCCATGATAATAATATATTCCTCTTTTGTTTATTCTTTATATCTCTATGTTCATTTTTAATAATTTTTTTTCCAGGGAGATGGATATTTTATTGGACTTATAGAACAAAATATGAGATATGATGTTGACAAACTTGCCATTAATTGATACTAATGCAAGCATAATACTTATGTTACTGATACAAAATTGTATTAGAGTAAACCATTTTCACATGATGTTGTTTTACCACTATATATTTTGATCTTTCCGAGCAGAACAGGTGGCCAGCAACGGTGGAGCTTGAAATCCGGAACGGTTGGAGGAGAAAAAGGTGGTTGTACCTGCAAGGCACTCCGATACCAAAGTAAGCGTTTGGACAGCAAGGTACAATAACAAAGTGAGAGATTTTGGGTGAAAAGGAGATTACCTTGCCCTATAGGGTTAGAGGGCAATTTGTTGGATTGTTCTAAGCGGAAAGGGCTCCACCTTTCGAGGCGCTAGGCCAGGGAACGTGCGAGTTGGTTGTTGCCGAGCGCGAGGCTCTAGCGTGCTCGGTTATGTCTTGTGTTTACCCGGAGTGAGCTGGGGAAGGCTGTCGCGCGTGTGAACCAGAATGCCTTGGGCCGAAGAGTGGATTGGCCCAATTGGAATAATTGGGCCGGTCTAGAACAAGAGCCCCCCAAGTCGTTGCTTCTTCTCGTGGGAGCGACGACTTTGAGGATGCTAGGCAGAGGAGTTCTGCCGGGGATAAGGGTTTGATGCCTCTGATGAGAATTGCCTCGGAATTACGGGGAGAGGGAAGGTCAGGCCGAGAGCTAGGAGGCGTGTCGCTACAGAGTTGTCAGTTTGGGAGACGTGTCGCATTTAATGTATGATGATGGCTAGTCTATCCGTAGGCCACTAGGGTTAATAATGACTATCCCATTCCCAGAGGTCGCATGTGGCGCACGTGACGTCTTTAGGTGCCTATAAATACTTGGAGCTGTCACTCTTTCCAAATTTTTCAAATTCATTCTCTGCATTTTTCTCCCTCCGTCGTTGACCGTATGTCCCGCCGTGACGTTTCATCATCAATAGTCGTCTTCTTCCTTAGAGTCTCACTCGTAAGTTTGCTCTTTCCCTTTGTTCTCTGTTTTTACGCTTTGACCGCTTAGAGATTGCACAAATGTGGTTAGGATAGGATTTTTAAAGTAATATTGGGTGTGAGTTCAAAGGTTTGTTTGTGGTAGACGGTGGAGACGACTAGATTCTCCGCCGCTGATGGCTACGGATCGTTAGGTTGTTAGCTCTGAATTTAGTTCTTTCTTCCCTAATTATTTTTAAGGATTTCAAGTTTCCTTTAGTGCGTTTTTAGGTTTTCTTTTGAAAGTGTATCCCCTCGGCGCAGTATGCATGTTCCGTCCGAGTTAGCACGAGTGACTCTCTGCCTGACGGCCGATTCCTCGGGAAGGGGCATGGTCGGCGATCTCTCTGTCCCCAGATCATTTGCGCGCCCTTTCACTTTGAACAGTGGTGGAAGAGTGGATTTGATTGTACTGTCGAATTCACTATTCTCCCATGCTTTTCAGGCGATTATGGCCGATCCAGGACGTCCTTCTACTTCGGGCTCGTCGTCAACGATGCTCCCGACCTAGCGGGGGGTGTCCCCGAACTCTTGGGTGCTGAAGGAGGCGCTCGAGATCGAAAGTTATTTCGTCGAGGACACATAGAATATTTTCCTGGAGATCGGGGGCCACATGGATCCTGCGGGGGACGTGGCTAAGAATGGGTGATCCGTACTTATCCCCGGGGAAGAAGACTGGGTGTGCGATGTATATGCCCCCGATCTGATCCCCATGTATGAAGTGGTGTTTTGGGAGATGGGCTTCCACGTGCCTTTCACCGAATTCCAGATTGATGTGTTTAACCTCCTGGAAGTGGCACCTGGCTAGCTCCATCCTAATGCTATCGCGTTTATCCGGGCATTCGAGCTGACTTGTTCATTTTTGAAGATAGCGGCGACCATTCCTCTATTTTTCTATATCTTCTGTGTGCAACGTAAGGTTGTTGATGGTCGCTTTGGCTGGGTGTCCCTGAAACAGTCGAAGAAGATCTTCAAGTCCTATTCTAATTCCTTGAAGAATTACAAGTCGCGCTTCTATCTCATTCGTCCTCAGTCCAAGGAGGCTCGTGATTCTGTTTTCTCCCGGGTGCCGACCCTGGACGTGCATGGTCGCCCGGTCCCTAACAATATAGGAGAGCCCGTTACCGCTCGAAGGCGGAAGTTCAGGTTTTTCTGTTCGCGGGACCATTTTGCGTACGACACCGATCAATATATTACTAGGGTCGGGGATCTGGACGAAGAAGGTCGGGCTGATTTCGCCGTTCTTCAGAGATTTATGCAGGGCCTCCCACCAGTCGCGAAGCTGGATCGATCGGGGAAGCCCGTAGTTGATGATGGCGGGGAGGCTATTTCAGAGCCCCGCCTTATTAGCATAAAAGATATGTCTAGCTTACCTTGGTATCTGCCCTTTGCTTTTTATTTTACGTGTCTAACCATGTTTGTTTTGACAGGCTGACTCATGTTTGTTTTGTTTTTCAGATAGTTGTACACCGGGGTCATTCAGTAGGACGCGTCCCCGATCGTATTTACGTGCGTCATTCCGATCGGAGATTCGGTGCTGGGTCTGGGTAATATCTCTTGGATCACAGACTTATTACCCCCTTTTTCCTTGTGCTGGCCAGTTTTGATAGAACGTCTGCTTGGCAATTATGTTCCCTTAGAATGAGCCTCACCTTGGCGTTCTTGAACCGGGCCATTCTTTCGCGTACGAGACTCAAGTATTTAGCGATGTGGAAATGGTCGCTTTTGACTTGATATTTACCCGAGATGTGGAACGCCACCAGCTGGGAATCGATGAATAATTCGACCTCCTCGGCTTCCAGGTCGTTGGCGAGACGTAGTCCCTCGAGCAGCGCCTCGTATTCTGCTTGGTTATTGGAGGTTGGAAAGGAGAAGGAGGGTGATACTTCTATCAGAGTTCTCTCTCTGTTTTCTAAGATAATACGTGCCCCGCTTCCAAACGAGCTTGAAGCTCCGTCTACGTCTAAGGTCCATTTCCGGGCGTTGTAGGTCGTTGTCTCGGGGAAGGCCATCTCAGCCACGAAGTCTGCTAGGACCTGCGCTTTAAGAGCTTTCCTTCCTTCGTACTTTATGTCAAATTCAGAAAGTTCCAGCGACTAGCGGAGCATTCTTCCGGCCATGTCAGGGCGTCCGAGCAACTGCTTTATGGGTTGCTCGGTACGCACGACTATGGTGTGTGTAAAAAGTAGTGACTTAGTCTTCTGGCTGCAATGATTAGTGCGCGCGCGACTTTCTCGATCTACTGGTATCTTACCTCGGGCCTTGGAATGCTTTGCTCGTGAGATATATGGGTCTCTGTCCCTCTGGGGTTTCTCGGATGAGAGCAGCGGTCACGGCTTCGGCGGAGACGGCGACGTATAAGTAAAGGGTATCTCCGTTGCCGGTCCTCGAGAGGACATGTGGGCATGAGAGAGCTAGCCTGAGATGGGAGAGCACGCGTTCTCATTCGTCCGTCCATTCGAACGCAGCTTCTTTCCGCAGAAGTTTGAAGAGGGGGAGGGCATGCTGGGCGGACTTAGCCACGTATCTGGACAGTGATGTGAGCATTTCGTTTAGGGATTGGATAGATTTCTTCGAGTTCGGTGTGGGGAAATCCGAGAAGGCTCTGCATTTGTCCGGGTTTGCTTCGATTCCTCTTTCTGTTAAATAGAAGCCGAGGAATTTACCAGCTCGGACTCCCAAAGTGCATTTTTCGGGATTATACCTCATTTTGCATTTTTGGGCCTGCTCGAAGACTTTTTTGAGATGGACAGCGTGATCGGTTTCCTCTTGGGACTCGACCATCATGTCCATATATACTTCGAGCATATCGCAATTTCCTTTCGGAATACTTTATTCATCATCTGTGGTACGTTGCCCCAACATTTTTTAGGCCGAAGGGCATTACGTTGTAGTAATAGTTTCCCGATTTAGTCATGAAAGCCGTATAATTCTTGTCCGTTTTAGAGACGAGTATTTGGTTGTATCCAAAATACGCGTCCATAAATGATAGTAGTTTAAAACCGGCGGAATTATCTACTAATTTGTCTATGTTCAGTAAAGGATAAGCATCTTTTGGGTAAGCCCTATTAAGATTGGTGTAGTCAATGCACGTGCGCCATTTTCCATTAGAATTTTTCACAAGTACAACGTTGGAGAGCCAAGTAGTATACTTGGCTTCCGATATGAACTTAGCCTCTAAGAGGTCCCTAACAGCTAATTCGGCCGCGGCCGTTTTTTCTGGGGACTGCTTCCTTCTCCTCTGAGCGACGACTTTGCAGGTGGGATCGATTGTCAGATGGTGACAAGCTACTTCTGGGTCGAGACCGGGCATCTCAGCTGCGCTCCAAGCGAATAGGTCGGCATTCTCCCAGAGGCAGGCCTTAAGTTGTCTTCTGGCCAGTTCGGGTAGGTCTGTCCCCATCTTAACCCCCTGGTCGGATCATCTCCGAGGGTTATCAGCTCGAAGTCTCCGTCTGGGATTCGTCGTAGACCTTCCGCCGACGTCTTTGTATCTGCTTTTCCTTCGGATTCTTTGCGGAAGCGACTGTCTAGGTCCATGGTGTCGATGTGCGGCATTGACTTGTGGGGCTCGGAACTTGCATTGGTTGCCGCTTTGTCTTGAGAGGCTGCTTTGATCGAGCTGAGGCCTTTGGCAGAAGCTTCGAAACATCTCCTGGTTGCTTCAATGTCAAGCGTGGCGACTTGCCCTTTAGTTGTGTAATATTGGAGTTTGAGGTGCACGGTCGAGGGGACGACAATTAGTTCAGCTAGCGTGGGTCGTCCCAGGATTCATTGGTAGATTGAGGGACAATCAATGACTAGGAACTGTACTTTGACGGCCCTCGCGGTTTCAGATGACCCAACCGAGACAATAAGTTCGACAAATCCCCACGGTTTCGTCACAGTGCCGTTGAAGCCCTGTAGGTTGGAGCCTACGTAGGGGGTGATGTGGCGGTCATCCAGTTGCAACGTTTTGAATAGCTGGGAGTACATAATATCCAGCGAGCTCCCTTGATCGACCAGAATGCGGCGTACGTCGAAGTGGGCCATCTGGGCCCGGATGAGAAGAAGGATGGTCGCGTTAGGGGTGCCACCCGGCAGTTCTTCCCGATAGAACGCTATGGGGAGGAGCGGCCCTTGGCGAGGTCGAGGGTAGCGGCTTTGCTCGAACCTACAAGAATTAGCTCGTCGAACTTCCGTTTTACAGATCCGACGGTGAGTTTGCTGAACCCTCCTCTAGAGATAACCATGGCGGATGGGAAGAGCTTCCATGGGCTGTGAGGAGAGAGGGGGAAGACATTCTGGCCCAGTCGGGGAGGTAAAAGTCCTCTGGTCTGGTGATATTCATGGCAACCTGCATGGCGGGCGTATCCTCTGCTGGTTTTTCCTCGACGACCGGCTTGGCTTCCTTGGCCACCTCTTGTTTCTTAGCGTATTGTTTTAGGTGTCCCTCTCGGATCAATATTTCTATTGCGTCCTTCAAGTGGATGCAGTCTTCTGTGTTATGCCCGTGGCCTTTGTGAAAACGACAGAACTTTGACTTGTCAGTAATTGGCCGTGCAGGCACGGATTTTAGGAAATGGACTTTACTCGTTTAGAATTCGGCGTTCGCGCATTTGTTTAGGATGTTTTCTCTGGATGCGTTCAGTAGGGTGTATTCCTAGAACTTCCCTGCTGGGCCTTTGTAGTCCTTAGAATCTCGACCTTTATCTTCTTTCTTCTTGTCGGATCCCCGGTGGGAATCGTCCTAACGGGCGCCCTTGGTGTTTTCTTGTCTGGAGTTGCGGACTGCATGAGCGGCCTCTTTTTCCACGTAATATATATACGCCTAGGCCTTGAGGAAAAATTCGTCCAAGGTGGCCGGCGTCTCGATCCCGACGACTTTGGCGAAATCTGAGCGTGGCCGGAGGCCTCGTTCGAGCAAGAACTTCTTCATGTGGGCCGTTGTGGACACCTGCACGACCTCTTTGTTGAACCTTTCTATGTAGGCCCGGAGTGATTCATCTTTCCCCTTGATGATGGCTTCCAGGGAGGCTTCTGACTTCGGATGCCTGCGGGAGGCCGTGAAGTGCCTGGAGAAAAGTTTTCCGAGTACTTTCCACGACATAATGGATTCGTCGGGGAGACTCTTGTACCACGTCATGGCTCCTTTGCGCAACGTAATCTAGGAGGGCGTCGATGTTATTGATGTGTTTGTCCGGATCGGTTGTTCCTTCGTATGTGCCCAGCAGAGAGGGCTTCTCGAGCCCGGTTGGCAGGGGCGCCTCCAAGATTGCACGGGATAAAGGGCCTCGACGATCTTCTTCCTTGTCACTGGGAGTTGGTGTGATGGATCGGCTGCGGCTTCGCCTGTGCTGCCTGAGGTCCTCGTTGTGCCTTGAGGGAGGCGATTTGGATCATCTCCTCGGCTTGGGAGACTGCGAACGACGATGGGAGCGGTGATCGCTATGCCTTTTATTAGATATGGGACCCGCATGCTCCTTTGGAGACGGGGAACGAGGGTGTTTCTTGGTGACATCCTCGTGCTAGGAACAAGGTTTGCGACCGGGTGGAGATTTAGAGCGACGCTTTTGTTTGAGCGTCCTGATCCTATCGTTCTGTTGTTGGATTAGGGCGTTCGTCTGCGCAAGGGCGGCCAAGACGGCGGCCATGGTTTGATCCGGAGGAGTTGGACCACTGGAGGAGAAAGGGTTCCAAAGAACGTCTTAGAGGTTATCTTTACTGTTGGCATCTCCGAGATGATGGACAGTATTGTCGTGGAAGCCTTTCAGGGAAGGAGATGCTGTGAGACCGTCACGAGGACGTGGAGCGGTATTTCTGGGTGGAGGAATGACGACGGAGTTGTCGTTCTTGTTGATCACTATTGCGTCCAGGGAAGAGAATTCTTCGTTGTTGCTAGCCATGGATGATGGTTGAATTAGAGCTTTGGTTTCTGAGTTCTTGCAGGGCAAGAAAGGATCAAGAAGTGCAAGAAAAGAAACGGGGGAGCTAAGATTCCCACAGACGGCGCCACTGATCTTTCCGAGCAGAACATGTGGCCAACAACGGTGGAGCTTGAAATCCGGAACGGTTGGAGGTGAAAAAGGTGGTTGTACCTGCAAGGCACTCCGATGCCAAAGTAAGCGTTAGGACAACAAGGTACAACAACAAAGTGAGAGATTTTGGGTGAAAAGGAGATTACCTTGCCCTCTAGGGTTAGAGGGCTATTTGTAGGATTGTTTTAAGCGGAAAGGGCTCCACCTTTCGAGGCGCTAGGCCAGGGAACACGCGAGTTGGCTATTGCCGAGCGCGGGGCTCTAGCGTGCTCGGTTATTCTGGTGTTTGCCCGAAGTGGGCTGGGGAAGGCTGTCACGCGTGTGAACCAGAATGCCTTGGGCTGAAGAGTGGATTGATCCAATTGGAATAATTGGGCCGGTCCAGAACATATTTCCCTTTTTTCTCTCTTTAGATTAAGGCTTTGGTAACTATATATGTAGTAAGCTTAGTTGATGTTCCCTCTTATCATGTTGTTTGATCAAACTTGTTGTTGCTTTTAAATACGAGGGAACATATATATAACTACTAGATTTTATTTATTTCTTTTGAGACTCACTTTATGGCATCTGTCTCAGTTTATGAAACTCATCTTCAGTATAAGTCCACAAACAACATACAATCTCGATGAAAATTAAAACTTGTGATTATGGAAAATGTTTAATGTATGTGTTGAATCAAAGTTTAATGAGTAAAAGTGTCTATGTGTATTTTATTTTTGTTCTAATATTTAATAACACTCTTACGGATTGAAAGCGTTACTATTAAAAATATTTTGTTTTCCTGCGAATTTACCTACAAATTAGAGAACAAACCCCGCATGAAACCAATTTCCTGCAGTTTTTCCTGTTGTTTCTGGTTCCCAAAAAAAATTATTTTTGTGGTGAACACAATTTGTCTTGTTGTACAAAAATAGTTAGTCTTTGCATGTACAAACATAGAAACCTCCAATGCATCCTAATAATAGTCTTAGATTAGTTGCATGTAAAAATCAGAGAATGAGTCTTAATTGTATATGAATGTGCACAGTTATTAGTTTACAAATATGTTTTAAAATAGACTATTTTAAAACATATTTGTAATATTAGGTTAATTACTCCCAAGGTCCTTTAAGTTATTTAATTGTAACAGTTTGGTCCTTCATGTTATTTTTGCTACAATTAGGTCCTTTATGTTATCAAATGTGTGCGCCATTATCCTTTTTTAACCGAGAAAATATGATAATTGTGGATGCAATTATTTCGAGGGATGTAAAAATGATGAAGTGCTTCCAAAAACACGACAATCAATATTTCTAAATGATTAAAATGAGAGAAAAAGGAGGCAGTTATCACCCAAAAGGACCAAATTGTTACAAAAAAATTTTGAAGGACTAAACTGTTA
Organism: Vicia villosa; assembly: GCF_029867415.1. NCBI lineage: Eukaryota > Viridiplantae > Streptophyta > Magnoliopsida > Fabales > Fabaceae > Vicia > Vicia villosa. The sequence goes on from NC_081182.1 coordinate 132,484,562, forward strand.
CAATTAAATAATTTAAAGGACCTTGAGAGTAATTTAAACTAATTTTAAATTAAGAATTATTTTTTGAAGAACCTTGATTATGAATAAGATAGATTAAATATTCATGCGTTAATTTCAATTGAGAATAATGTTTTGAAGAACCTTGATTATGAAAAAGTATTAACGATTTTGTAACAAAAAAATGCTAAGAGGGTGATATTTAAATAATTTTAAAGGCTTGGTCAATTTTTTTATAGGAAAAAAGACCGTATCAAGAAGAAGAAGAATAAGTCTCTTTATAGTGGTTTATGTTTTGATGTAGTATAAACATTGATTCAAAGATCCATATTTCTATTCTTTTTGGACAATGTCAAATGAAAATGTGTTTTTTATCCAATTATTTCTTTTATCTTTATGTATTTATTTTTTAAAAAAATTATAAGGGCGCCACTCTTTTGATTCGCCCTAAGCACCAAAATTCAAAGGACCGACCCTGAAAATAGTATGTTTTTATGTCTACTAAATCCATGAACATATCATAAAACTTTCTTGCGGATTAAAATATTAAAATATTACTTTTTCTCTTGTAATGTAATTGGTTTGTAATTTTTCTTTTTTGTCGGACTTTCCCGTTTCTTCATGTAATCGGGTTGGAGAACCCTTAGTTCTCCCTATTAATACAACTTGCTTACACACGAAAAATAGAGCATCATTTGCCTATTCACAGATGATTGCCCCTCAAATTTGAATACGGTCAAGGGGCATGGCGGGATCCATAAATTGGTATTGTTCATGTAATTGAAATTGAATGGAAGCATCAAATTTTTACTTACTGGATTGAACAACATGTTCAACAATGGAGGAACAATTCTTGATTTGGAAAATGTTGAAATTGGTGTTAAGATTAAGGTTAAGGTGGTGGGATTTTTCTTGATTTTCAAGTGAATCACCAAATATTTCAGTTGAATGATATGATGGAAATTTAAGATTGGAATTAAAAGGAAAAATACCGTAAAAGACCTTAAAAATAATTAGTTAAGTAGAATAAATAGGGATTCAAAATTTCATTCTTGTTATGAATAATAGTAAATAGATGTGAATGTTCATTTTCCCCAATCTTTCTATATTCCTTAACTCCTATAAATTAAGTTCCTAACCTTTGTGTATTCCTTGAGTTAATGGTTTTTATTGGTCATGTACTATAAATATGGATCATGTTGCAATGTTAAGGTAACTTAAAAGAAGATGATAATACAATATTATTTTTTCTCTCATTCATCTCTCCTTCATCTCTATATTGTTTTGGTTAATTTCATAACACGTTATCAGCACGATACTCTATAACGCGAGTGATGATATAGCCAGGTTCTACGTTATTTTTCTAATCTTAATATATTTGAACCAATATAATACAATTCATGTTTTTGTTACTATTTTTTTCCTTCATATAAATATGTTTATTTTTTTTAATATATTTTGTAGAGAAATTGATTTACCTTGTACAATAATATTAGATTTCTTTGATCATTCTTGTTAAATTTCGGAAGAATTTAACATTAAGGCATTTCTATATGTTTGTCCGGAATTGAATTTTAACACATAAAAGTGTTAATTTAATATTCAAGCATCCCTGAAGGATTGCACAAAGAATAATTTTTCTCGACCTTTGTTTATGGAAATAGTTTGTGATGTTATATTTGTAGAACTAAAGATTAATATTAAACTATCTCCAAATTATTGTTCAAAGATTGAGTTTAATCGATTATTATGTTTATCAATAATTGATGAATTCCAGAAGAATTCAACGTTCAATCACCTTTAAAAGGCCGCATCTATATTATTATTGAATCCTAGAAGGATTATAAATATTATTATTAGTAAAAGATTTGTGATTGAGTTCCTAAAGAACTACAAAATGTGATTGAGTTCCTGAAGACATATAAAAAAATTATAATTTCATCATGATATTAATGAATCTCAGAAGGATTGCATCTATACTAATAACATATCCCAGAAGGATTGCATCTGTTATGTTAAAAATTTGAAAAATAATTGCATCACCTATATTATCGAATTCTAGAAGATTGAATCAATAATAGTGAAGTATCCTAGAAGGATTTCACAAAGAAATTTTATTTTTCTTTTATTGATGATGTAAAGACTTGTAACCTACACTTTTGAGAAATAAAATTTCATAAAAATGATCCAATTTTCTTTCATAATTTAATGGTATACATATATGAAGGATTGCAAATATTGTAATTTTTTAAGTAAAACGAAGCTCTCAGTATAATATCAATTGTGATCTTCATGCATCCCAAAAATATTTCAAGAGTAATATTAAAATATCCCTGAAGGATTTCATAAATTTTTGTTGTTGTTTCGATCTAAAAATTTATAATTTGTAATATGATCATAAAAAGATTGTTATTCCAGAAGAATAACACAAATAATTTTAAGGCATTCCAGCAGGATGGTTATATGTCTTCGATCATTATTTATAACAAATTATTTATATAGTTACTGAAGATCTTATCAAACATCCCTGAAGGATAACAACATAATTATATGATAATATGATTTTGTATAATTTTGATAATTATATGTTAATATGTGCATATGCGTGTGTATGATTAAAATTATTAATCATAGGATACTATTATATTGGTTTTGAATATATTGTCAATCATTACACAAATTAGATATAGTTCTTGATGCTCCAAAATTAGGATGATCAATGTTTAATTTATGTACTCAATTGTAATACCTCATATTAAACAAAGTCTTGCTGATACAATTTCTTTATTCATATTATTTCTAAATATTGATATTTTAACAAGAGAATTAAAACATTGCAATCTATTAAAGAATATATCAATAGTCTAAAGTTGCTACATATTTTAAAGTTGTTATAATAGTGCTTAAATTTCTCATATATCTTAATTATACTATTCTTTTCTTTTTACAAGTATAGTGTATGGATGACATTTGTTAGTCCATCTTAAAGACACACGAAAGTAATCTCATATTTTGATAGAGTCGAGATTCGAATGAACTTTAATCCTTTATATTTTCTTTTTGTGTGTTCTCTTTATGTCTTGCCAAATATTTTTTCGTCATAGATAATTCACATGAATTATATTGGAGGTATTGAATATCTTTGTATTACACAAATGAATTTGGACATAAAATGTATAATAGAAAAGCTATCGGCTTTTCCCTCGAGCTTGTACTACAATTATATTAGTACATTTTAAGCATATGTCATTGTAAACCAGTAGTTTACAAATTACACATAAATGTGTCGTTGGTAAAATCGGTTGGGTCATCTCGGGTTTAATATGAGGCGAATAATTTTTATTGAAGAACCAGAAGTTTCTTCAATCCAGTCAATTGTTGTGTGTTTCTAAAGGAAAATAAAAATTTGAGAAATTGCGATTTTATGACATTAATTGTTGCATCGACTAAAATATCATGCATATGTGTATACTCACAACCAGAAGTTTGTGAAATTTTTCTCAACTAATTAGACTAAGATCTTGTTTTCTGGATTTAAAAAAAAAAATCTGTATAAGTATCTCATATATTATTAAAATTGATATTGAATATCATATAATATATGTTCATAAAAAGAAAATGGACCCGAAGATCCATTCTTTAGACGTCTAAAGTTAATTATATGGTTGATACTTATGAGATCATCAATTCTAAATTATATATTTGAAACACCCAAAGTATGATATTAAGATATTTATTCGCATTAAGCCAACAAGATACTATATCTTAGTCCTCCCTAATCTATTCTAATACTTCTCATATTTGTGAATATTTAGATGTGTTGTGTATATTCCAATTGCTCCAATATAATACATTAAGATGAGTCGTTAAAGAATATTGTAAAAATATAATGACTCTCGATTTTGAGGATATAATTTGAGAAAATAATCAAATACTTGATTGCAGTCCAGTAGGTTGATTATCACTTGATAAATTAATTTTCCCAATATTAGGGGGAGAGAATAAGCAGCTGAAATCATGAACAAGAAGTTCAAATGAACAATTTAAAATAAATTGTTATCTTGATCCTCGTACAAATCAATATGAACCAAAAGTTCAAAATATTATTCATTTGCAAGGTTTATAAAATAAATTATCAGCTGATAATACTCCACTCAAAATGGATTCTCCTATTGGATAATATAATATTGCAAATGAGTTGTTGTTGCGCCTGAAGCGTGGTATGGAAGTCGGTTCTAATGTTAAAAGTCCTCTACTAAGAAAAGAAACTAAAGATGACCCAAGTGAGGATATGAAAATGCTAAGAGCACTTTGACCTAATTTAATTTTTAGTTCCAGAAGAACAAATCAAGTACTTGAAATATGAAATAAAGATATCTCGATAAATTATGTCATGGATGAAATGGAATGGAACCGAAATTGAGATAACCAAATAAAGTCAATATTGACAATGTCTTTGTATACAATATAGCGGTAAAAGTGATCAATGATAACGAGGATCATGAGTAAAAGTCTATTAAAGATTGTAGACTAAGTGAGAATTGGCCAAAATAAATCTTTTCAATTGAAGAAGAATTAAACTCACTTTACAAGTGACTCACTTTGGGACATGTAGTCCGAACACCTCAAGGTGTGAAACTAATTGGATATAAATGAGTTTTTGTGAAAAAGAAAAATAAGAATGATATTAAGTTTGATTTATTGCTCAATGATTTTCACAAAGACCTAAGATTGATTTTGATAAAACATATTCACCTGTAGTGGATTTAATCGATTTTTGATGATTAACTAGTCTTGTAACACATGAAGGGCTTAATTTGAACATGATGGATGTACTGACATCTTATTTATACGGTTCACTTAATAGTGACATTTACATGAAACTCCCTAAAGGGTTCAATATACTCGAGGCATGTAATTGTGGATTTCGAGAAAACTACTACATCAAATTGAACAAGTCTCTCTATGGGCTGAAAGAATCTGGATGCATGTGGTATAATCGCCTCAGTGAATATTTACTAAATGATGAATATACAAATAACTCAATTTGTACTTGTATTTTCATAAAATGATGTGGAAAAGAATTTGCAATAATAGTTATCTATGTGGATGACATAAATATTATTGGAACTCCTAAAGAGCTTCCAAAAGCTATAAATTGCTTAAATAAAGAGTTTGAGATGAAGGATCTAGAAAAGACAAAATATGTCTAGGTTTGCAAATTGAGCATTTGGACAAAAGAATATTTGTACATCAAGAAGGCTATATAGAAAAGTGTTGAAATGATTCTATATGAACAAATGTCACATGTTGCCTACTCCAATATGGTTGTTAGATCATTAGATGTGGAGAAAGATATTTTTAGGCCTCGAGAAAAGGATGAAAATTGCTTGGTCCTGAAGTACCATATTTCAGTGCAATTGGAGTACTATTGCACCTTGCTAATTATGCACATCATGATATATCATTTGCGGTTAATCAATAAGTAAGATAGAATTATTCACCTACACGAAGATATTGGAAAGAAGTCAAACATATACTTCGTTATCTTAGAGATGCTGGTTACTTGTCAGATTCTCACAATAGTATATCAGAATCAGGTTATTTGTTTACATGTGATGGTACAACCATTTCATGGAGATCTATGAAACAACTCATGGCAACAACTTCATCAAATCCTGCATAACTATTAGCACTACATGAAGTCACTTCGAAGAAGACATTTTAAGCAACGACTACAAATAATATCGTCACACATATAAATGTTTGCATGAGGGGGAGAAATACATATGTTTTGCACTCTTTTTCCCTTCACCGTGGTTTTGTGCCACTGGGTTTTCCTAGCAAGGTTTTTAACGAGGCAATTCACATTCAAAGGATATTGTACTCTTTTTCCTTCACTAGAATTTTTCCCACTGGGTTTTCTCTAGTAAGGTTTTAACGAGGCATATGTGAATACAAGATTACACTCAAAGATGTTTTTGATTCATGGCAAACTCAAATAAACATTCAATCAACAAGGCGGAAGCGGAAAACTCAAAGAAAAGCAAGCATTGATCACTCATGATAGTACAGGTTGATCTATTATACCTATAGGTCGACTCAACACAAGCATATCAAGAAGAATGCAGAAAACCAGCAGTTAGGTCGACCTACTGTCAACCCAGGTCGACCTAAAATGGAGAAAAATCCACATACTTATGCTAGGTCGACTCACACATCATCTAGGTCGACCTAAATTGATGAAATTTACATACCAGTCTGCTAGGTCGTCCTACACAACGACTAGGTCGACCTAATCTGAGAAAATATCCCCAGAATGCATTTGAAGAGGATTCTGGTCGACCTACTCCTTAAACAGGTCGACCTAACTAGGAGCAAAATTCTGCAAGCTCTGCTAGGTCGACCTAAGCACTACAAGAGGTCAACCTAACTGATCAAGAATGCCAAAAATTCTGTTTCTCTCATCTCCAACTGTTAAGCTATCATATATATATTGTCAAAGGCTCATTTATTCAAGACAACACCAACGACTGAAAGATACACAAACGCTTCTCATCTTCGTTCTTCATCATCTCCAACACAATTACACATAATCATTCTTGCGTTGCGGGTTAGTGATGAGTTCGATAACGTCCATGGAACGGAATTGAAGATTCCTAGTGGGTGAAGGTTTGTGGGGTTTGTTGGTGAATAAAATCTGCGGGTTTTGTCCTCCACGACGGGTGGTTCTTGGGGGTTTTTATCAAGAGGCGTTCATTGAGGATTCGGCTGAGTGTAACGATTGAGGAATGGGGAGTTCAAGGAATCAAGACACTGCAGAAGGGAATCAAAGTGAAGCTCTTGGATAACCTTGATCTTGCTCAAAGATTAAGGGGGAAGAAGATTCAAAGGATCGACATAATTGGTTTATCGTTTATCGCTTTGTTATCTTCATTGTATATACTACTTTCAACATTAATGAAAGATTACCCAATTTCAGTTTGGAATTGGGGGCAGACGTAGTCGTAGCGAGGACGATCGACGAACTGCCTAAACAAATATCGTGTTCTTGTCGCTTTTACTTTTTCATTTACATTCTGTTCATATTTGGTTATAATAGCAAATTGATCAACGACTCGAGTGTTAAGATTGTGAATTAAGAACTTACATAAACATCACAATCCACCACACATTGAATTACCTTCAATTTGATCATTATCACCAAGTGTTTGTATATTTGTTTCTATCACTCTTACTGCATTGCAAACATTGTCCATCATACAAAAAGTTAATCTGATTTTCAATAAGAGCAACGCTTTGATTCTGCAACATATACTCTTACCACTTACCTCAAGTCTTTGACTGGTTTTTAAACACATATATAATCGTTTCGATAGTGGTTCGGAATAGACGCGAGTCGATTCAGAATCACTTCCGCTGAAAAGTCGTTTAAATCCGTAAAACTGTGAACGATCTATTCACCCCCCCTCTAGATCCTAAGGCCAGCGTCTAACAAGTGGTATCAGAGCTCTGGTTTATTCCGTGCTACGTGAAACACTTAGTGGAAAGATGGCTTCCGGACCTAAAGGGGCTCACAATAGAGCTCCAGTTTTCAACGGTGAAAACTATGGCTATTGGAAGGATTGTATGTGTGTCCACATCAATGCAATTGATAGGAACATCTGGACAGCTATTGTCAATGGTCCCTTTCAGATCACCATGACAAATGCAGCTGGTGCAGTTGTTCCAAAACCAGAAAATACTTGGGATGCTGAAGATGAAAAGAGATATGCATACGATTTGAAAGCGAGAAACATTCTAATCTCAGCTCTAGGAGTTGATGAATACTATCGCGTTTCCCATTGTAGATCAGCTAAAGCTATGTGGGACACATTGCAAGTTGCCCACGAGGGAACGGATGATGTCAAACTAGCTAGGATCAATACGTTAACTCAAGAGTTCGAACTCTTCCACATGGAAGATGGTGAATCCATCGAAAACATGCAGAAGAGATTCGTTCATCTGAAAAATCGGTTAAATTCTCTTGATAGACCTGTTTCCAATGCAGTTGCTACTAACAAAATCTTAAGATGTTTGAACAGGGAATGGCAACCCAAAGTTACAGCAATAAAGGAAGCAAATGATCTAAACACTTTAGACATCACAACTCTATTTGGTAAACTAGAGTGTAATACGGTGAACTGACTTTTTATTAATCGGAATGTCGCGGTAAGCAAGAGTCGCCACCGACTTTTATTTTATCCAAACTAAATCAGAAAGGCAAAAAGAAACAGAAAAAAGCCTTTTAAAGAAATCTAAGTTCGGGGGGTAATTTATGCAAAGGGAAGGTGTAAGGCACCCTTTGCATCCATGGTTTTCCATGGGCTCTTAATTGCTTTGCTTGCTCGTTTGTTTAGAAAAAGTAGATGAAAGAGATAGGGACTTTAGCTCGTAAATGAGCGTTGCCCTTTTGAAAAATTATGAGAAAGAATATAATAAAAAGGTTTGAGCATTGCAAGGCAATTAGGGGCAATTACCTTAAACTCAGATGATAGGTCTCTTTTTGCCTTTCAGAATGAAAGGGTCTATCCTTGCCATAAGAGGGCAGGAAGCCTTTCGTTTGGAGGTTGAAGGGTCATCGAAGCATCCTTTGCCATAAGACTGCCCCATGCCATAGAAGGGCAGGTAGTCTAAGGCAAGGATCAGAATAAGCCATTTTCGTAGGCAGCCAGAAGATACCTCAGCCTTTTTCGTAGGCAACATCCGAGGGTCGAGGTCATTTGTGTATCGAAGGCAGCATCATTAGGGTCGTGACCTTTTTATCGAGGCAACATGGCTGAGGTATCCTCGAATTCGAGGGACGAGGCTTATTCTGCAAAAACACAAAGGCAACAGGCAACAGGCAACAGGCAACAAAGAGGGTTACCCAAAAAGCGTGCGTGTGTGCACCAATCATGTGATTCAATTCAGATTATATTATCTTGTGTTTAGTTATTCTAATTGATTCAGAGTTGCACTCCCTAAATTACTAACCACGCAGTACATAATAATATAAAGCAATGAAGGGGGGCGGGAAATTGTAACCAGCGGAGGAGAGGGGAATTGTAACCAGCGGATCCCTTCATAGGGTTTGACATAAGTAATAATAATAAAAGGCATAAAATAAAATGAGGTTTAGGGTTACCAATGACGTAGCTTTGGCAATTGATAAACCTGACAAGAAAGAAAAAATGGCAAACAAAAGAGGGTGAGTGCATTACCAGATTCGAAGGCGAATTCTATTAACCATAAAACAAAAAATAAAGAAAGTTAAAAGTAAATGAGGGAAGAATACTTAGCTTGGCATTTGCCCTGACAGGGTTTGGGCAAAGGTTTGCCTGAAGCATTGACTCTGACCATTGAGAACTGAAAGAAGAACCAACAAGGCGTGAGTGTACAGACAGTTTATTGATATTAAAAAAAAAAAATCCTAATTATAAAATAGGGAAAATAAACAAAAGGAGAGAATAATTTTGCATTAAATATAAATAAATAAATAACGAGAGTTGAATCGGGACTTAGCTTTTGGTCTCGATCAGATGCATTGTCGGGAAGAACCCTGCTGATAACCCTGAAAAGGCATGGCAAAAGAATTCTCAGTGTAGAATAAATCCTGGTTCGAATTCAAGTAGACTATAATGATAAATCGATTTAATTAATTAATGGTTTCGCAACCTAATTAATTAAATCAAAGAGAGAAAATAAAATCAGGCAAAAACATTTTTTATGATTTTTGATGGATAGTAAATATGATTTTTATAAAGATATATAAAAAACTAAATAAATTAATATATAATGTTAAGAAAATAATTTTAATAATATAAAATAAATGAATAATAATAAAAAAAAATAAATATTAAATGTGTTAATATGTTAAAAACAAGATTAAAATAAAATAAAATAATTATTGTTATATATCAAGAAAAAGGTTGTAGAAAATATTTATATTTTTATAAATAAAGAAAAAGGAAAAGAATAGGACATATATATAAATATATGAAATAAACAAAAAAAACTATGTAATTAAAAAGAAAAAAAATTGCAAGACTTAGCTGCTGATCCAGTGTGGCGCATCTATGGTGGTTCTGGGTGCACCTGCGTCTCCAAGGGCGTTGGATCAACTGGCTGTTCAGATGAATGGACGTGATGGTGAGGGAGCACCATAATGCATGTTTCATAACGCGTAGGATCCATCTGGAAACACAACACGCGCGCGCCAAAAGGGATTCAAATGGACCAATTAGACGACGACACCTCGTCGTCTTCTTCACGCGAACCCTGCATAACATCTTTTACACCGCCTGTTTGCAGGTTAGTTGTAAAAACCTGCATCTTTCATACCTGCGAATAGCGAATAGGTGCAAACGGCCATAGAAATTTGGCGCGATAGCATGAATGAATTCGTCTCGACCACGCGAATTTGATAGTACCTGTCTTGAAGCCTGATTTTACGTTATTCAGAAAGCCCCAATCTCAAGGGCACGAACCCTAACATGGCATCTCTTTCATACCAGCGCCAAAATTCAATTCAACATCCAGAATCGTTCACAACATCGTATATAACACAAATATGCAGTTAAACTACATGAATGATGCATGAATTACTGAGATCGAGAGTTTTTAGAAAACGCAAACCGTGGAGTGATTAGAAGCGATTCTGAACGAATTCCTGGCGTATGAGGATCAGAATTCCTTTAGTGATGTCCAAGGAACGCGTATCAATGCTTAGAACCAGTTGAATTGCTTTGTATCTCCAATCCAAACTTGAGATTTTTCTTGACTTTTTTGGCTCGGTTTCAGAGTCCTATGGCTGCAAAAATCCTCCTCTAATGCTTTGTTTATGTTGTGTATATATAGGTTAAGCTATTAGGTCAACAAAATTGAATAGAATCTTGTTGAATCTAGGTTTGCCATGTTTGAAAAATATGAGTCATGAATATTTCTATTTTGATCAAATTCCAATCTTTTTCACACCAATCTTGCTTGCCACGAATTTGTACTGAATATATGGATTAAATGTAAATTGGAATTGAGTCTCATATATTTTTAAATCAAATATTTGATTTTGTTTCAATTTATTTGATTTTAATTAATTGAATAAAAAAATCAAAATAAATTAGGTGAATCAAATAAATTCGTGGGGATTGGTTTCTAAGCTTTGGATGACTTGTGGATCAAGTTTGAATCAAAATAACTTGGGCCTACTTGCAAAAATACTTCAAATTTTTCACATTTTTCCCTCCAAAATAGTCCAACTTTGACAAGTCCTATATCTCTCATTTTTTGAGGTATGGAAGTGTTCCAAGACTTTTTAGAAACCTTAAAGAGTCCTCTAACCAGTGTCTTTGGTCTCATATCAAAATTATTCTCCATTTTCATTTTATGTCCTTTTAAAAAAATGTCTTTTTGTTGACTTTTAAAAAAGACCTATAATGTATGAAGCCATATCTCTTAAACCATTGACCTGTGAGCTTTGATTCTTGGACCATTGGATAGAGGAATGAATTCCCTTCAAAATGAGCTTTGGTGGGAATTTTTCTAATCTTTTCTTAATGAACCATGATCAATTTTTGATCAAATGGTGAATGATACTTCAATATGAGGATCTTGACAAAAAATCAGGAGTTTTGACTTTATTTTGACCACAGTTGACTTTTTAGGACAACCAGTCGACTGTTGACTTTCTGAGCTTTTGAATGACCAGAACTTTGAGATAGGCTTTGGTACTTGTCATAGAGGTAATGTGGGAGACTGTGTTTTGGAGCTTTGTCTTTTGATTTGGTTTTGTGTATGAACAATAGCATGGGCAAATTTTGGGGTATGACAGCTGCCCCTGTTCAATTATCTTAAACCTGAAGATGTAGAGTGGTTTGCGCGCCAGTCGGCATCTGAAGGTGGAAGATGATTGAACATAAGAATACCAAGAAATTTGCCCTATTTGAAGTAGGGACTTTTGTCGGAGATGGGCTTGTGGATGCCATCTGGTAGTTGAATTTTGAGAAGATGTGGTTTGCGCGTTGATCGTGTCATTACCGTTCGTGGTAGATGAATTAGATCCTTGGGAATTGATCGTGTCAGTATCGTTCGTGATACTTGAATTAGATCTTGGAAAGATGATCGTGTCTTCATCGTTCGTGATGATAGAATTAGATCTGAGGAGATAATCGTGTCTTCATCGTTCGTGATGATAGAATTAGATTCTCTTGTCGTGTCAGCACCGTTCGTAGTGACTGAATTAGACCTCTGAAATTTGATCGTGTCAGTACCGTTCGTAGTATCTGAATTAGATCTTCTGTCGTGTCAGTACCGTTCGTAGTAGCTGAATTAGACTGAGAAGGTCAGTGACCGTGTCTACACCGTTCGTGATGATAGAATTAGATCTCTGAGAGTTGACCGTGTCAGTACCGTTCGTAGTAACCGAATTAGATCTTTTGTCGTGTCAGTACTGTTCGTAGTAGCTGAATTAGACTTTGAAAGTGATCGTGTCATTACCGTTCGTGGTAAATGAATTAGATCTTCGAGCGTTGATCGTGTCAGTACCGTTCGTAGTAGCTGAATTAGATCTTGGAAAGTTGGGGATTTCGTTCATTTGTCGGTACCTGTATTCTGAAAAAGGTAAAGTTAATCTTTATGCAATGTCATGATGCATGGGTTATGTAATGAATCCCTCAAAATAAATGAGAGCTTTTGCATGTTATGTATGAGTTCATTATGAGGTAATGTATGCAATGTATGAATACGTTTATGACATATGATATGTGAATATGATTTATGTTGTCTTTGATTAAGAATGTAGATCTTTATGTCCTTGTAATTGTACTGTCTGATCTTGTCTTGGAGATGCTCAGCTGGGAATTTATTATTTCTGCTTGGAGATGATCAGTGACTTGATGTTCCCTGATTGATTGGTGATAAAGATATTGATAAGTCGTGTTGGAGGAAAGCGACAGTGTTGAAGATGTAAACTCTGTTGGGGAACCATGTCTTTGTCGAGAGCGATTGAAGATATCTTCTTAATGATTACTCTGTGGGGATATGATCTTGTGAACCCGGCTTTGTGGGGAGACATGGGTGAAAGTTGCCCCCAGTATTATAGTAACTACTACTTGATTTAGGACACGCCACTAAGTATTGATCAAGATGTTGAACTGGACTTGCATAGATTTGCCCCAGTTAGCAGGAACTTTGGAAAGATTCGCCTCGCGAGGATTTTTATGAGATGTGAACGATGGGCGACATGCCCCTAGTACTTAGCATGATGCCCCTGACTGATCGGGACATAGCTTGAAACCCACTTGGGATGCACGCCTTTGGCTGTTTGGCATTTTGAGAGACTCTCGGAGTCTTGACTTGATTGCCCCAGATTGATCGGGAAATAGTTTGGAACCCCTTTGGGATATACGCCTCTGATTGTTTGGCATTTGAAAGATTCTTGGGATCTTGACTTGATTGCCCCAGATTGATTGAGCACAGCGTGCCATGCCCCTTGTATACGTAGAGACATTGCTTCTCGGAGTAATCTTGTCTGTCGGGATAACTTTCAGTCATTAGTTGTACCCTGTGCAAGTTCTTTCTGATGCTAACATTTGTAATTATGTAGCAAAATATGTTTAATAATGAATTCATGAGATGCAATGCATACGTCTGTCTTGAGTTTTTGAAAAAACCTTAAAGTAGGAGATGTAAAAGTGCGATATTTGTAAAAAAACATGATATTTGTAACAACGTGATGTTTGTAAAAATGAAATATCAACTCAGCATTTTTAGTAAACCTTAAGGAGTCGGGATACCCTTTTGGTGACAGTACGCTTTCGAACTAACCATGCTTCAATTAGGACTTTCAAGGGTTGTAACGTGGCTTGGTTCACGGTTTAAGAAACAAAGGATAATGGCTCAAAAATTTATTCATACCCATCCCTTCTTCGTGATGATCTTCCGTCCTAAGCTCAGTTAATTCAACTTATGCATTCAGGTTTCAAGAGACTTTTGGATTTGCACCTTCGATAATGATGATGGTTCATAAGCAAAGAGAACTTTTGAGATGACAGTCATTTCTTCCTTTGGTAGTCACAACATTGTGTTGTTCAGGAATTTATTGACTTCTCTTTTCATCTTTTTGATATCCCTAACTTTTGCCTGAACTGTCTATTTTGAGCTTACAGTCAGCGGGATGCCTTGACTTTTGCCTAAGTCTTTGATTTTTGACTTAGCAGGCTTTTCTTTGTATATATGTTTTCCATTCCTTCGTTTTTTTTTTTAAAGATATTGACTGCCTTGCTTAATGATTGATGAGCCATTATTGGCTTTTGATTGACATCTCCAATACTTCTTGTATGTGTGCGGATGAACGCTTGTGATTAAAACCTTTGTTGAAAGGTGTACTGAATGATTCTCTTAAAATAAAATGCACCGCCAAATTAACTGAGAACTACCCTGCCCCAGGTTATGATCAAGGGTTTTAATTAGTACAAGAAAGAAACTTCTACTTCTTAGGCTCAAAGGGGTTGACGAGGGATTAACATCCTTATATCTCCACTGTTTAGGAATTGAAACAATGCCTGTACATCGTCAGCATAGTCTGTTCAAAAGCATACTGTGTGAGGTTGCGGTATCATCTTCGTCATCCTCCCTTGAAAGGTTTACAGCTTAGAAGGAGTTGAGTATCACAAGACATATGCAGAGTAAAGACATAATTTAAAAAGAGTGATAACGAAATAATTTATTCAAGACAAACATATGCAATGCACTGATGATGATTATTAAAACAGATAATGTCTATCATAATTTGAATGTTTAAACAAACAGAATAGAAATTGCGCATGAAAGTAAATCTAATGATCTAAAGTTCATCCACTCTGACATCAATCAGTTTTGTCATGACTAGGCGAGGAAACGGTGATCACCACAGGAGTCTTAGGAAGATTGAACTCAACTTCGCCGGTATCGATCATGTCTTGGATCTTATTCTTCAGTGTCCAACAGTTATTGGTGTCATGTCCAGGACTATTAGAGTGATATGCACACCTTGCATTAGGATTATAACGAGAAGAGGAAGTACTAGGATTCCTCGGAGGGTCCTTCAAAGTGATTAGCCCTTTCTTCAGCAATTGTTGCAATGCTTCGGCCAGAGTCATATTGATCTTTGTGAATTGACGCCTAGGTACATCTGACTGGCGTCTTTGTTGTGGAACTAGTGTAGAGATCAGAAATGCCCCCACAGATTGATTGTGTCCGTTGCGAACTTTCCGATTGTACAGAGCCTTAGTCATGTGAGGTTCTTCAGGTGAGTCGAAGTCAATGATCTTTTCATCAATTAAGTCTTGAATCTTGTGTTTCAACGGTCCACAATCCTCTGTATCATGACCAGGACTATTCGAATGATAAGCACATCTCGCATGATACTTATACCCAGGAGCAGGATTAGTAGGAAATGAATATGGAGGCAATAGAGTTATCAAGTTCTGATTGATCAGTTGTTGCAGAGCTTGAGACAGCGGCATGGGTAACGGAGTGAATGACCGCTTAGGTTTGGATTTCCATTTATCTTGCACACCTTGCTCCCTTTGTTGGTCCTTCTCCTTCTCGGCCAGAAGTGCCTTTAATTCTTCTTGCCCCTTGGCCAGGTAAAAAATTATTTTTTGGAACTGGTTATTCTGAGCCTGAAGATTTTTGACAGATTGTTCGAGATCCATGATGCTGAAATAAACAGCGAGGGAGGATGAGAGACCTATTGTAAGAAACCTGTTATGCGATGTTATGAGTGCAAATGCAATATTTTCAAGGATCTTTAGGTATTTAGTTAGCAACATTAGAAAATGATTTGGTCGCGTCTTTGTCTAAAGAAATCTGAATTTTGTCTTTGAACGTCTTTCTTTGAGAATCAAGCTCACCATATCGAGTGGGTCATCGCCTCTGATTCGGGATACTTCTGAATTTGAAGGTACATGGCTAGAGGAAAATAAATCCTCTTGCCCCTTGATAAGTACTGAATCTCTGGATTGGAAGGCATGTGACTAGAGGAAAATAAATCCTCTTGCCCCTAGATAGGAATTCAGTCCTTGATAAGAGCACCTGAAATTGTGCGCCCTAAATCCATAAGATCCTTGAAAGGATTAGTTAAATCATGTTATGCTTATGATGTCATGATGTCATGATGTCATGCGAATGCAGTTCATTAGGCATAGTGTGAGATAGTAAGGACAAACAAGTCCTTTTAACAAAACCTGCGAGGAAACGAAGGTTAGTAGCAAACACAAACAAGTCACACAAGTCACGCAAGTCACACAAGTCACACAATTTTGGCTTAAGGCTTGCATGGAGTCTGATCAGGTGTCCTTCCCAAAGGTATTTCTATGGATAAGGAGATTTCAGCAACGGGTTCTAAAAGTTATCCAGAATTGTCAGCCCTTCTAAAGCACCCTCGGACATGATGCATTCGCATCATGCAATGATACTTTGAGAAAGAACCTATCTGAATTGTAGCATCGGGTAGCGACTAGTTCTTAACATTTGTCAAGAGTAGTCCCCCCACTACGTTCCTAAAGGCCAGGATGGGTTAAGGGTAACTAAAGGTCCTTGAGCTCCGGCGCACCCACAGACACATACATAGACCTCCCTCATTTGAGAAAGGTGTGCATATGCTATGGAGTCCTAACTCAAGCGTGAACTTCATATTGACTCATCTCCCACATATGTGAAAGAGGTCGCCATGACTATGCCACTCCTAATCTTAAGTGTTCTTGAATCCGGGTGTAGGATTCGTCCTTCAGTTAATTCCCAAAACGCCCCTGAAAAATAAAACAAACACAGCAAGCAATAGAAAACATTTAAAGTGTTCCTAAACTTTTAAGGTAACCCCTCTTTTATAAGAAAATTCCCCAGCAGAGTCGCCAGTTCTGTAATACGGTGAACTGACTTTTTATTAATCGGAATGTCGCGGTAAGCAAGAGTCGCCACCGACTTTTATTTTATCCAAACTAAATCAGAAAGGCAAAAAGAAACAGAAAAAAGCCTTTTAAAGAAATCTAAGTTCGGGGGGTAATTTATGCAAAGGGAAGGTGTAAGGCACCCTTTGCATCCATGGTTTTCCATGGGCTCTTAATTGCTTTGCTTGCTCGTTTGTTTAGAAAAAGTAGATGAAAGAGATAGGGACTTTAGCTCGTAAATGAGCGTTGCCCTTTTGAAAAATTATGAGAAAGAATATAATAAAAAGGTTTGAGCATTGCAAGGCAATTAGGGGCAATTACCTTAAACTCAGATGATAGGTCTCTTTTTGCCTTTCAGAATGAAAGGGTCTATCCTTGCCATAAGAGGGCAGGAAGCCTTTCGTTTGGAGGTTGAAGGGTCATCGAAGCATCCTTTGCCATAAGACTGCCCCATGCCATAGAAGGGCAGGTAGTCTAAGGCAAGGATCAGAATAAGCCATTTTCGTAGGCAGCCAGAAGATACCTCAGCCTTTTTCGTAGGCAACATCCGAGGGTCGAGGTCATTTGTGTATCGAAGGCAGCATCATTAGGGTCGTGACCTTTTTATCGAGGCAACATGGCTGAGGTATCCTCGAATTCGAGGGACGAGGCTTATTCTGCAAAAACACAAAGGCAACAGGCAACAGGCAACAGGCAACAGAGAGGGTTACCCAAAAAGCGTGCGTGTGTGCACCAATCATGTGATTCAATTCAGATTATATTATCTTGTGTTTAGTTATTCTAATTGATTCAGAGTTGCACTCCCTAAATTACTAACCACGCAGTACATAATAATATAAAGCAATGAAGGGGGGCGGGAAATTGTAACCAGCGGAGGAGAGGGGAATTGTAACCAGCGGATCCCTTCATAGGGTTTGACATAAGTAATAATAATAAAAGGCATAAAATAAAATGAGGTTTAGGGTTACCAATGACGTAGCTTTGGCAATTGATAAACCTGACAAGAAAGAAAAAATGGCAAACAAAAGAGGGTGAGTGCATTACCAGATTCGAAGGCGAATTCTATTAACCATAAAACAAAAAATAAAGAAAGTTAAAAGTAAATGAGGGAAGAATACTTAGCTTGGCATTTGCCTTGACAGGGTTTGGGCAAAGGTTTGCCTGAAGCATTGACTCTGACCATTGAGAACTGAAAGAAGAACCAACAAGGCGTGAGTGTACAGACAGTTTATTGATATTAAAAAAAAAATAAATCCTAATTATAAAATAGGGAAAATAAACAAAAGGAGAGAATAATTTTGCATTAAATATAAATAAATAAATAACGAGAGTTGAATCGGGACTTAGCTTTTGGTCTCGATCAGATGCATTGTCGGGAAGAACCCTGCTGATAACCCTGAAAAGGCATGGCAAAAGAATTCTCAGTGTAGAATAAATCCTGGTTCGAATTCAAGTAGACTATAATGATAAATCGATTTAATTAATTAATGGTTTCGCAACCTAATTAATTAAATCGAAGAGAGAAAATAAAATCAGGCAAAAACATTTTTTATGATTTTTGATGGATAGTAAATATGATTTTTATAAAGATATATAAAAAACTAAATAAATTAATATATAATGTTAAGAAAATAATTTTAATAATATAAAATAAATGAATAATAATAAAAAAAATAAATATTAAATGTGTTAATATGTTAAAAACAAGATTAAAATAAAATAAAATAATTATTGTTATATATCAAGAAAAAGGTTGTAGAAAATATTTATATTTTTATAAATAAAGAAAAAGGAAAAGAATAGGACATATATATAAATATATGAAATAAACAAAAAAAACTATGTAATTAAAAAGAAAAAAAATTGCAAGACTTAGCTGCTGATCCAGTGTGGCGCATCTATGGTGGTTCTGGGTGCACCTGCGTCTCCAAGGGCGTTGGATCAACTGGCTGTTCAGATGAATGGACGTGATGGTGAGGGAGCACCATAATGCATGTTTCATAACGCGTAGGATCCATCTGGAAACACAACACGCGCGCGCCAAAAGGGATTCAAATGGACCAATTAGACGACGACACCTCGTCGTCTTCTTCACGCGAACCCTGCATAACATCTTTTACACCGCCTGTTTGCAGGTTAGTTGTAAAAACCTGCATCTTTCATACCTGCGAATAGCGAATAGGTGCAAACGGCCATAGAAATTTGGCGCGATAGCATGAATGAATTCGTCTCGACCACGCGAATTTGATAGTACCTGTCTTGAAGCCTGATTTTACGTTATTCAGAAAGCCCCAATCTCAAGGGCACGAACCCTAACATGGCATCTCTTTCATACCAGCGCCAAAATTCAATTCAACATCCAGAATCGTTCACAACATCGTATATAACACAAATATGCAGTTAAACTACATGAATGATGCATGAATTACTGAGATCGAGAGTTTTTAGAAAACGCAAACCGTGGAGTGATTAGAAGCGATTCTGAACGAATTCCTGGCGTATGAGGATCAGAATTCCTTTAGTGATGTCCAAGGAACGCGTATCAATGCTTAGAACCAGTTGAATTGCTTTGTATCTCCAATCCAAACTTGAGATTTTTCTTGACTTTTTTGGCTCGGTTTCAGAGTCCTATGGCTGCAAAAATCCTCCTCTAATGCTTTGTTTATGTTGTGTATATATAGGTTAAGCTATTAGGTCAACAAAATTGAATAGAATCTTGTTGAATCTAGGTTTGCCATGTTTGAAAAATATGAGTCATGAATATTTCTATTTTGATCAAATTCCAATCTTTTTCACACCAATCTTGCTTGCCACGAATTTGTACTGAATATATGGATTAAATGTAAATTGGAATTGAGTCCCATATATTTTTAAATCAAATATTTGATTTTGTTTCAATTTATTTGATTTTAATTAATTGAATAAAAAAATCAAAATAAATTAGGTGAATCAAATAAATTCGTGGGGATTGGTTTCTAAGCTTTGGATGACTTGTGGATCAAGTTTGAATCAAAATAACTTGGGCCTACTTGCAAAAATACTTCAAATTTTTCACATTTTTCCCTCCAAAATAGTCCAACTTTGACAAGTCCTATATCTCTCATTTTTTGAGGTATGGAAGTGTTCCAAGACTTTTTAGAAACCTTAAAGAGTCCTCTAACTAGTGTCTTTGGTCTCATATCAAAATTATTCTCCATTTTCATTTTATGTCCTTTTAAAAAAATGTCTTTTTGTTGACTTTTAAAAAAGACCTATAATGTATGAAGCCATATCTCTTAAACCATTGACCTGTGAGCTTTGATTCTTGGACCATTGGATAGAGGAATGAATTCCCTTCAAAATGAGCTTTGGTGGGAATTTTTCTGATCTTTTCTTAATGAACCATGATCAATTTTTGATCAAATGGTGAATGATACTTCAATATGAGGATCTTGACAAAAAATCAGGAGTTTTGACTTTATTTTGACCACAGTTGACTTTTTAGGACAACCAGTCGACTGTTGACTTTCTGAGCTTTTGAATGACCAGAACTTTGAGATAGGCTTTGGTACTTGTCATAGAGGTAATGTGGGAGACTGTGTTTTGGAGCTTTGTCTTTTGATTTGGTTTTGTGTATGAACAATAGCATGGGCAAATTTTGGGGTATGACAGCTGCCCCTGTTCAATTATCTTAAACCTGAAGATGTAGAGTGGTTTGCGCGCCAGTCGGCATCTGAAGGTGGAAGATGATTGAACATAAGAATACCAAGAAATTTGCCCTATTTGAAGTAGGGACTTTTGTCGGAGATGGGCTTGTGGATGCCATCTGGTAGTTGAATTTTGAGAAGATGTGGTTTGCGCGTTGATCGTGTCATTACCGTTCGTGGTAGATGAATTAGATCCTTGGGAATTGATCGTGTCAGTATCGTTCGTGATACTTGAATTAGATCTTGGAAAGATGATCGTGTCTTCATCGTTCGTGATGATAGAATTAGATCTGAGGAGATAATCGTGTCTTCATCGTTCGTGATGATAGAATTAGATTCTCTTGTCGTGTCAGCACCGTTCGTAGTGACTGAATTAGACCTCTGAAATTTGATCGTGTCAGTACCGTTCGTAGTATCTGAATTAGATCTTCTGTCGTGTCAGTACCGTTCGTAGTAGCTGAATTAGACTGAGAAGGTCAGTGACCGTGTCTACACCGTTCGTGATGATAGAATTAGATCTCTGAGAGTTGACCGTGTCAGTACCGTTCGTAGTAACCGAATTAGATCTTTTGTCGTGTCAGTACTGTTCGTAGTAGCTGAATTAGACTTTGAAAGTGATCGTGTCATTACCGTTCGTGGTAAATGAATTAGATCTTCGAGCGTTGATCGTGCCAGTACCGTTCGTAGTAGCTGAATTAGATCTTGGAAAGTTGGGGATTTCGTTCATTTGTCGGTACCTGTATTCTGAAAAAGGTAAAGTTAATCTTTATGCAATGTCATGATGCATGGGTTATGTAATGAATCCCTCAAAATAAATGAGAGCTTTTGCATGTTATGTATGAGTTCATTATGAGGTAATGTATGCAATGTATGAATACGTTTATGACATATGATATGTGAATATGATTTATGTTGTCTTTGATTAAGAATGTAGATCTTTATGTCCTTGTAATTGTACTGTCTGATCTTGTCTTGGAGATGCTCAGCTGGGAATTTATTATTTCTGCTTGGAGATGATCAGTGACTTGATGTTCCCTGATTGATTGGTGATAAAGATATTGAAAAGTCGTGTTGGAGGAAAGCGACAGTGTTGAAGATGTAAACTCTGTTGGGGAACCATGTCTTTGTCGAGAGCGATTGAAGATATCTTCTTAATGATTACTCTGTGGGGATATGATCTTGTGAACCCGGCTTTGTGGGGAGACATGGGTGAAAGTTGCCCCCAGTATTATAGTAACTACTACTTGATTTAGGACACGCCACTAAGTATTGATCAAGATGTTGAACTGGACTTGCATAGATTTGCCCCAGTTAGCAGGAACTTTGGAAAGATTCGCCTCGCGAGGATTTTTATGAGATGTGAACGATGGGCGACATGCCCCTAGTACTTAGCATGATGCCCCTGACTGATCGGGACATAGCTTGAAACCCACTTGGGATGCACGCCTTTGGCTGTTTGGCATTTTGAGAGACTCTCGGAGTCTTGACTTGATTGCCCCAGATTGATCGGGAAATAGTTTGGAACCCCTTTGGGATATACGCCTCTGATTGTTTGGCATTTGAAAGATTCTTGGGATCTTGACTTGATTGCCCCAGATTGATTGAGCACAGCGTGCCATGCCCCTTGTATACGTAGAGACATTGCTTCTCGGAGTAATCTTGTCTGTCGGGATAACTTTCAGTCATTAGTTGTACCCTGTGCAAGTTCTTTCTGATGCTAACATTTGTAATTATGTAGCAAAATATGTTTAATAATGAATTCATGAGATGCAATGCATACGTCTGTCTTGAGTTTTTGAAAAAACCTTAAAGTAGGAGATGTAAAAGTGCGATATTTGTAAAAAAACATGATATTTGTAACAACGTGATGTTTGTAAAAATGAAATATCAACTCAGCATTTTTAGTAAACCTTAAGGAGTCGGGATACCCTTTTGGTGACAGTACGCTAGAAACAAAGCTAGATTAGTTGCCCAAGGTTATAATCAAGAGGAAGGTATTGATTATGAAGAGACATACGCTCCTGTAGCACGTCTCGAAGCTATTCGTCTCTTACTTGCTTATGCTTGTTCTAAAGACTTCAAACTATTCCAAATGGATGTTAAAAGTGCCTTTCTAAATGGCTATATAAATGAAGAAGTCTATGTTGCTCAGCCACCCGGCTTTGAGAATTACATGTATCCAACTCATGTCTATAAGCTGAAACGTGCTCTATACGGTCTTAAACAAGCCCCTCGGGCTTGGTACGAACGTTTGAGCAAATTTCTCCTTAGTCAAGGGTACTCTAGGGGTAAAGTTGACACTACTCTCTTTATTAAAAGAAAAGATAAAGATATTCTCTTAGTCCAAATTTATGTAGATGACATTATATTTGGGTCGACTAATGCAAAACTTGTCAAAGATTTTTCTAAGCTTATGCAGAGTGAATTTGAGATGAGTCTCATGGGTGAGCTAAATTTCTTCCTTGGCCTACAAATCAAGCAACTCAGTCATGGAACGTTTGTGAATCAAACTAAATACTGTATGGAGCTGCTCAAAAGATTTGGAATGAGTGAAGCAAAAGAAATTGACACACCTATGGCAACAAATACTAATCTAGACAAAGATGAGAAAGGTAAAGAGGTTGACGTGAAAATATACCGAGGTATGATAGGTTCACTATTGTATCTTACTGCCTCAAGACCAGACATCATGTTTAGTGTGTGTATGTGTGCAAGATATCAATCTTGTCCAAAAGAATCTCACTTGAAAGCTGTCAAAAGAATTCTGCGATACTTATGTGGAACTACTACATATGGCCTATGGTATCCAAAGGGAAATGAGTGTCATTTGGTAGGATTCTCTGATTCAGATTTTGCTGGCTGCAAATCCGATAGAAAAAGCACCAGTGGAACGTGTCATCTATTCTCAAATTCATTGATAAGTTGGCATAGCAAGAAACAAGTATCGGTTGCATTATCTACTGCTGAGGCAGAATATGTAGCTGCTGGAAGCTGCTGTGCACAAATATTATGGCTCAAGCAACAACTTCTTGACTTTGGTATTAAGCTTGATCGCATACCTATCATGTGCGATAACACAAGTGCCATAAACTTGAGTAAAAATCCTATCTTACACTCACGTACCAAGCATATTGAAATAAGACATCACTTTCTACGAGATCATGTAGAGAAAGGAGACGTTACATTTGAACACGTAGAAAGCAAGAAGCAACTAGCTGACATCTTCACCAAACCTCTAGCAACGGAGCAATACTTCAACATTCGTAGGGAATTAGGGATACTCGATATCTCTAATTTGGGCTAATTACGTTTGTTCTCTCTTAATATTATTCCTTTACTTTATATATATATATATATATATATATATATATATATATATATATATATATGTTCTCTCTTGCTAACATTTTTTTTTGCGTAAAGGTAGTTCATCATCTAGCCAGGCGTCATTCCACATTGATTAAAGGCTGCCATTAAAGTTGAGAAAGCGGTAACGTTATTGTTGTTCACTTCCAAAAATATTATTGATACTATAATATGCTATCAATTAACATGCTTATAGTGACTTCATACATATATCGCGCTTGCTCATTTGACTCTCATGCTATAACTGGCTACCTTTTTATGAATGGTAGCATTTTATCTATGTTTCTCTCGTTACTCTTCTATTTTCGTTGTATCTCTTTTTGATGTTGACAAAGGGGGAGATAGATGCTGAGTGTACAGGGGAGCTTTGTTGAGAGATTGCCTTGTTGAGAGATAGATGCTGGATGTACGGGGGAGCTTTGTTGAGTCCTTATCACTTACCACCAAAGCTTCAACTAATGGTTTGCCATCATCAAAAAGGGGGAGCATGTGAATACAAGATTACACTCAAAGATGTTTTTGATTCATGGCAAACTCAAATAAACATTCAATCAACAAGGCGGAAGCGGAAAACTCAAAGAAAAGCAAGCATTGATCACTCATGATAGTACAGGTTGATCTATTATACCTATAGGTCGACTCAACACAAGCAGATCAAGAAGAATGCAGAAAACCAGCAGTTAGGTCGACCTACTGTCAACCCAGGTCGACCTAAAATGGAGAAAAATCCACATACTTCTGCTAGGTCGACTCACACATCATCTAGGTCGACCTAAATTGATGAAATTTACATACCAGTCTGCTAGGTCGACCTACACAACGACTAGGTCGACCTAATCTGAGAAAATATCCCTAGAATGCATTTGAAGAGGATTCTGGTCGACCTACTCCTTAAACAGGTCGACCTAACTGGGAGCAAAATTCTGCAAGCTCTGCTAGGTCGACCTAAGCACTACAAGAGGTCGACCTAACTGATCAAGAATGCCAAAAATTCTGTTTCTCTCATCTCCAACTGTTAAGCTATCATATATATATTGTCAAAGGCTCATTTATTCAAGACAACACCAACGACTGAAAGATACACAAACGCTTCTCATCTTCGTTCTTCATCATCTCCAACACAATTACACATAATCATTCTTGCGTTGCGGGTTAGTGATGAGTTCGATAACGTCCATGGAACGGAATTGAAGATTCCTAGTGGGTGAAGGTTTGTGGGGTTTGTTGGTGAATAAAATCTGCGGGTTTCGTCCTCCACGACGGGTGGTTCTTGGGGGTTTTTATCAAGAGGCGTTCATTGAGGATTCGGCTGAGTGTAACGATTGAGGAACGGGGAGTTCAAGGAATCAAGACACTGCAGAAGGGAATCAAAGTGAAGCTCTTGGATAACCTTGATCTTGCTCAAAGATTAAGGGGGAAGAAGATTCAAAGGATCGACATAATTGGTTTATCGTTTATCGCTTTGTTATCTTCTTTGTATATACTACTTTCAACATTAATGAAAGATTACCCAATTTCAGTTTGGAATTGGGGGCAGACGTAGTCGTAGCGAGGACGATCGACGAACTGCCTAAACAAATATCGTGTTCTTTTCGCTTTTACTTTTTCATTTACATTCTGTTCATATTTGGTTATAATAGCAAATTGATCAACGATTCGAGTGTTAAGATTGTGAATTAAGAACTTACATAAACATCACAATCCACCACACATTGAATTACCTTCAATTTGATCATTATCACCAAGTGTTTGTATATTTGTTTCTATCACTCTTACTGCATTGCAAACATTGTCCATCATACAAAAAGTTAATCTGATTTTCAATAAGAGCAACGCTTTGATTCTGCAACATATACTCTTACCACTTACCTCAAGTCTTTGACTGGTTTTTAAACACATATATAATCGTTTCGATAGTGGTTCAGAATAGACGCGAGTCGATTCAGAATCACTTCCGCTGAAAAGTCGTTTAAATCCGTAAAACTGTGAACGATCTATTCACCCCCCCTCTAGATCCTAAGGCCAGCGTCTAACAGCATATCCTCAATGAACATCCAAGGTGGAGTGTTATGAATATAGATGTGGATGTTCATTTTCCCCAATCTTTCTATATTCCTTAACTCCTATAAATTAAGTTCGTAACCTTTGTGTATTCCTTGAGTTAATGGTGTTTATTGGTCATGTACTATAAATATGGATCATGTTGCAATGTTAAGGTAACTTGAAAGAAGATGATAATACAATATTACTTTTTCTCTCATTCATCTCTATATTGTTTTGGTTAATTTCATAACAATTCTAATTTTATAAAAATATTTTTCAAAACTTTTTTTAACGATTATAAAATCTTTAAAAATATGTATTATTTGAGAATAATATATACTAAAACTATCTTAAAGAAAATAAAATTTGAATTTAAAACTTAAAAATGAATAAAAAATAATTTACATAAAATTTAAATAAAACACTATTATTATTTTTAGTAAACATTTACCTCTATTAAACTTTTATAAAAAAAATTCATTTTAAAAGAAAAAGATATATTTTATACTTAAAAAAATAATGGACTTAGTTGCAATTTTGGTCCTCCTATTTTACCTTCTTTTTTTAAAAACCATGATTTTGGTCCATGTTTTAAGTTTTGTGATGGATTTTAGTCCCTCTTCAATTTTGGACATATTTATAATGATGTGGCACTCAATTAGCTGACGTGTCAATCCCTAGTCATTTTAAAATTAATTGGATTATTTTTTAATTTTCAAAATAATTTTATTTTTATGAAAAACTAAAAATAGTTTATTAGTAGCTTAAAGCTAAATATTGAATCTAAAACATTCATCTTCTCAAAAAAAAACTCAATATTAAAATTGAAACCTAAAACTCAAATTAAAAGTTTAAAGCCCCCAAAATCAAAATTTCATTTTAAGTTGAAAAATCACATTGATAACTCCAACCCACCAAAATTTTTATATATGACTTAGCTACAAGAACCTTCATGTGACACAACACAATCTCACATATGAAGCATCTTTACCAAGGCTTCCACTTGAAAACCCCTTATACATTCAAGGTTACTCACGGTATCAAACGGTTTCAAGGTGTTTCCCCTGATATAAACTCACATATGATTTTTCTGAGTTTATGTTTTGCTTTAACCTTCCAATTTTACGACCACACATCCAAATGGGATCGAGATGAATCTGATTCAAAATCGTGTCAGATCCATTATCTGTAACAAACGGACCTTCAAATCAACGATATCGTTGTAAGAACGATTTTTTTTTAGAGTTTCGCTTGAAAAAAATGGAGAAAACATGCCTTTTGAAACGTTCAGTGTCGGCATCACGAACATATCAAAAGTTTTCACCAGATTCACAAACCCTTTTTTCCAAGAGACGGTGGAAGGTTGGTTACCTATGGAATGAACTTGTTGGCTTCAAAGTACCATAAAGAAGCTATGAAAAATAGTGTCATGAACATGAAAACAACCTTGTAAATGTTTTGAAATTAATTTTCTACAGAAATAACCTAGTTTGAGGAAAGAGAGAAGAAGAAAACGAAGAAGATGGAGAAATTAATTTTATTTTGAAAATAATATAATTAATTATTTATTAAAACTTTTAAATTATTTTTAATAAATAACATAATTGTTTTTATTAATAAAAATGACCTGGATCTGTTTTAAAATGACTAGGCATTGACACGTCAGCTAACTGAGCGCCACATCATTATAAATATGTCCAAAATTGAAGAAGTATTAGAGTATTATAGTTGTATGGGCCTCTTATACTTGTGAATCTAGTTTAGGCCCATTAGTCAGTACGGTTAGCCCATGCCTTAGGCCTTGCAATGCTTTGTATATAGTCTGGAACTATTGTATCACGTGTAACTTTTGGATAACAAACTCTATACCAAAAGCTCATTCAATCTTATCTTCTACACTGAATCAAAGATTCAAAGATAACTCACATTACTCATCTTTATCATGGTATCATTCGCGTGTAACGATCAACCTCGCTTCCGCAATCCATCATCGTTCGTTCATATCGTATCTCTTCGCAAGCTCAGCTAAGCTCTTCTTTCTGGTAGTTTCGGCAAGGTTCATCCATGGCGTCCTCTGATAAAGATGAATCAACGATCAAAGATCAAGAAGTTTCCAATGTGTTTGCGTCAAACAAGTCAAGCAACACGTTTGGACCGAAACTTTCCATCAAGCTGCAAGAGAACAATTATCTGCTCTGGAATCAACAAGTAGAGGGAGTAATTCTCACCCAAAAGATGCACAAACTTGTTGTCAATCCACAAATTCCGCAGAAGTACAAGACAGATCAAGATCGCATTTCTGGTACATTCTCTGATGAATATGAAGCTTGGATAGTTCAAGATCAAGTCGTGTTCATTTGGCTGTTATCCACTATCTCTGAGACTGTTCTTCCTAGGGTTCTTGCTTGTAAGCATGCCTTTGAAGTATGGGACAAGATTCACCAATACTTCAATGCGCAGATGAAAGCAAGAGTTCGCCAACTGAGGGTTGAATTGAAATCCACCAAGAAAGGTAACAAGTCTGTTACAGAGTTTGTGTTACGTATCAAGGCCATAGCAAACTCTCTACTTGCTGTTGGGGATTTCATCACTGAGCAAGATCAAGTTGACTCCATTCTCAATGGACTTCCAGAGGAATATAGTCCTTTTGTGATGCAGATGTATGGCTGTCCCATTCCCCCCTCACTCTGTGATGTTGAGGCTCTGCTCTATGTGCAAGAAGCACAACTTGACAAGTTTCGTCAAGAACTAGCAGCTAACACTGTATCAGCAAACATTGCACACACAAATCATGGGGAAGAAAACTTTAGAGGTTCCTACTCAGGTAACCGTGGAAGAGGGCACAAATTCAATCGTGGTCGTGGTCGTGGGCGCAGCAGAACCACCACTGGTGGAAATGGCAGTCGTCCAACGTGTCAGCTCTGTGGAAAATATGGGCATGCTGTCTATACATGCTGGCATCGATTTGATGAAAACTTTGTGCCAGAAAATTCAGATAACTCAAGACCAACAAGTCAGGCCTCCAACAACTCAAGGGCTACTCAGGATGCTGCCCAAGGCACCAAAGCTGTTGCTATGATGGCTACCACTCACTATCCAACTGCTTACACCCAGGAATACTCACTTCCCACAGACCTAGAATCTCAGGCATGGTTTGTGGACTCAGGTGCTTCTCATCACCTTACTCCTTATGATTTATATTTACAATACAAAAAGCCATATACAGGGTCAAATAGTGTCTATGTGGGTAATGGTCAAACTTTAACCATTAAGTCAATAGGATCCTCACAACTTTACTCAACTCTTAACCCAAAACACAAATTAAAACTGTCTAGCATCCTACATGTTCCTTCTATTACTAGAAATTTGTTGTCAGTCTCCAAATTCTCTGCTGATAACCATGTTATATTTGAATTCCTTGCTGATAAATGTCATATCAAATGTCAGGATTCTAAGCAAATTCTTGTTGAAGGAGTGCTAGATACCAGTGGTCTCTACTGCTTCCCTCAATTACATTTGGAATCTTCCTCTTCTCACAATCATAATCATGGTCTTGGAACTGGCACTGCTGTACAGTCCTTTGTAGTTTCAAATTCTGATGTACATAGATCAAACACTTGTAATAGCAATACTCTATGGCACCATAGATTGGGCCATGCAAATTTTAATTCAGTTTCTTCTGTACTAAAATTGTGTAATGTCTCTATATCAAATAAACAAAAGTCTGAGTTTTGTCAGTCTTGTCATATTGGTAAAGCTCATAGATTACATGCTCCCTTGACTAACACAATATATGAAAAACCATTTGACATTGTTTACACAGACTTGTGGGGTCCTTCTCCAAATCCCTCAAGCTCTGGTTATAGATATTATATTGCCTTTGTTGATGGGCACACCAGATATACCTGGCTTTATTTTTTTAAGCAAAAATCTGAGGCCTTGCATGCCTTCAAGTTGTTTCACCAGTTTGTTCAAACTCAATTCAGTACTAAGATTAGGTCAGTTCAGTCAGACTTTGGGGGTAAGTTTAGACCCTTTACAAAACACTTATCTGAACTAGGGATAATGCATAGACTGACTTGTCCTCATACTTCCCATCAGAATGGCTCAGTTGAAAGGAAACATCGTCACATAGTGGAAATGGGACTCACCTTATTAAACCACTCTTCCATGTCTCTAACCTACTGGGATCATAGTTTCTCAACTGCCGTTCATATAATTAATAGACTTCCCACTTCTGCTCTAACCTGGGCAAATTCTCCCTTTCATGCCCTGTATAATAAGCAACCTGACTACCATACTCTAAAAGTCTTTGGGTGTTCTTGTTATCCTCTTCTTAGACCTTTTAACAAACACAAGTTTGAGATGAGAAGTCAGGAGTGTGTTTATCTAGGGTTGTCTTCTCAACATAAAGGTTTTAAATGCCTTAGTAAAGCTGGTAAAATTTACATTTCAAAAGATGTCACCTTTAATGAAGAACAATTTCCCTTTTCCAAATTGTTTCCTACTACTGACTCTGTTGAACAATATACATCAGCACAATGTCCTCTTAATGTCTCATCCATACCTTTACTCTCTGGCTCTATTTCTGCCAACTCAAAAATTTCCCCTTTATCCTCTTCTCAGCAAGATGGCTTAGTGGTCCCTAACACACCTACTCAGCAAAGTCCTAATAATCTGAGTCCTCTCATAAATAGTACTGGTCAAGATAATGCTTATAATAATTCTATGTTTGACATCACTCAGTCAAATGCCCAACTTGTTGCACATACATATAGTACTGATGGTAACAACACTTCACCTAGGGATGTAGCTACTGCTATAACTGACAACTCAATTGATATTCCTAGCCATGACTGTGCTCTTTTGTCTGCTTCTCCCAAAAGTCATACTCAGAGCTGCTCCAATCACAGATTTCACAGCTCTCCCTCTCATGACAGTACACATAGTGTACCTGCAGCATTGCATTATCTAGAGGATATCAATGCTATTACTCCACAACACATTTTACAAAATAACCTGGTCACAGATCCTGAGGATCTTATTACTCAACATAAGTCTGGTTCTTTCTCACAAACTGAGGTCACTTCCTCCTCTTTACCTCATAGTCCTGTTGTACAGCCTGAAAATCCAAATCTTGATCTCAATAGTCTTAATCTCTCTGATTCTTCATTATCTCCCTCCATTGTTTCTAGTAAGCCTCTGGTACCTCTGGTTGAAAATAGTCACCCTATGCTCACTCGAGCCAAAACAGGCCATTCTAAGCCAAAAACTCTATTGGCTTATACAGTTTCTGAACCCACTACCGTAAAACAGGCACTTTCCAGTCCTGAATGGACTAAGGCTATGAAGGAAGAGTTCAATGCTCTTCAAGCAAATCACACATGGACCCTTACCTCTTTGCCTCCAAATAGAACTGCTGTAGGTTGTAAGTGGGGGTTTAAACTGAAGAAAAATGCTTTTGGCTCTCTTCAAAAATATAAGGCTAGGTTGGTAGCCAAAGGGTTTCACCAGGAACATGGGTTTGATTACACTGAGACCTTTTCCCCCGTGGTCAAACCTACCACCATCAGAGTTATCTTAACACTGGCTGTCACCTATAAATGGGACATTCAACAAATTGACATCAATAATGCCTTCTTGAATGGCAATTTACAGGATGAAGTCTATATGGTTCAACCTCCAGGTTTTGTCAGCTCTGATAAGCAGCTTGTTTGCAAATTGAATAAGGCATTATATGGTCTCAAACAAGCGCCTCGTGCTTGGTATGAAAAGCTAACACAAGCACTTCTTCAATTTGGTTTTACTACTTCTAAATGTGATAATTCCCTTTTTGTCTACTGCAAACAAGGCATAACTATGTATGCACTTGTATATGTTGATGACATTCTGATTACAGGCTCTAGCTCGTCGTTAATTCTTGATCTAATCAATAAGCTGCACTCTAATTTTGCCTTGAAGAAACTTGGCTCACCCAGCTATTTTCTGGGAATTGAGGTATCCTTTTGTAAAGATGGTGCGATGCTGTTGTCTCAGTCCAAGTACATTCAGGATCTTCTAGCAAAAGCAAAGATGACTGCAGCAAATGGTGTTCCTACACCTATGCTCAGCACATGTAAACTAAGCAGACACGGCAGTAATCTCATGAATGATCCTCACCTCTATCGGTCAATTGTTGGAGCTCTACAATATGTGACATTGACACGGCCCGATATTGCTTATAGTGTGAACAAGGCGTGTCAATTCATGGCATGTCCTCTTGAGACTCATTGGTCTGCTGTAAAACGCCTCCTTCTTTACCTTAGTGGCACCTCAAGGTATGGTCTTCTACTCTCTCCATCTGCCTCACCTTCCAAGTTTTCTCTGCAAGCTTATAGTGATTCGGACTGGGCCAGTGACCCGGATGATCGACGATCTACGTCTGGCTCTTGTATCTATTTTGGTCCTAACCTTGTGGCCTGGAGTTCCAAAAAGCAGTCTCTAGTTGCTAGATCAAGCACAGAGGCTGAATACAGGGCATTAGCTCATACCACATCAGAACTGCTATGGCTTGAATCACTCCTAACAGAACTTCGTATTCCCTTTCACACACCTATGCTCCTATGTGACAATCTCAGTGCAGTTATGCTATCTCATAATCCAGTGCTGCATGCTTGCACAAAACATATCGAACTTGACATTCACTTCGTTCGTGAAAGAATTGTTGCAGGAAATATGAAGATTCAACACGTTCCAGCAGCTATGCAAATTGCCGACACTCTCACTAAGCCCCTGGGCACCACTGCCTTTCAAGACCTGCGAAGCAAACTGAAAGTAGCTCATGTTGATCACCACCTTTCAGCTTGAGGGGGGGTATTAGAGTATTATAGTTGTATGGGCCTCTTATACTTGTGAATCTAGTTTAGGCCCATTAGTCAATACGGTTAGCCCATGCCTTAGGCCTTGCAATGCTTTGTATATAGTCTGGAACTATTGTATCACGTGTAACTTTTGGATAACAAACTCTATACCAAAAGCTCATTCAATCTTATCTTCTACACTGAATCAAAGATTCAAAGATGACTCACATTACTCATCTTTATCAAGAAGGGACTAAAATCCAACACAAAACTTAAAAATGAGACTAAAATTATAGTTTTTAAAATAGAGGGATCAAAACTAAGAAAAAATAAAATAGGAGGACCAAAATTGCAATTAAGCCAAAATAATTTAAAATGTCACAAAGAAAATCTGCACTAAAATGTACGAATTTTGAAATGCAATTTGGTTCTTGTTGAAAATTTAATATTTGCAGTAAACACTGCATGTATTCCTGCAGAATTTGTTGTCCTTCAACAATCACCAAGAAATTTGAATTTATCTTTTAAAGTCGCAGCGATATTCGCAGGATGTATGCAGATATTTCTCCTAAAAAAATTCCGTAGAAAAAAAGACAAACAATATTTAAGAATATTTTTTTATTTTTTTGTAATTCTATATAAAATAAATAATTTAATTACAAATATATCGGTTAATAAACTGTTTTTTCTCATAAGCAAGAGATAAAATATATGGGAGAACTAAGGGTTCTCCAACCCGATTACAAAGGAAAACGGGAAACTCTGACAAAAAAGAAGTTTATATACCAATTACAATTACGAGAGGAAAAACAATGGTTCCTTGCTAAACTCGTAAAAAGACTAATTGGAATGAGTAATATTCTCACAAAAAAACCATATTGAAACCAAGATTTTAATATTCCAAACGATATTGTTGACGCTTCAACCATCATTCCGAAAACAAACTCCATTCCTAAGTAACCAAAAAGACCACGTAGTAGCTAACCACATCACACCCAATTTACAACTCTTCACTTTATGTAACCGAAAGAATGAGTGGCACTCCATAAAAATCGGTAAACACTCTTCCTCCTTCCTATCTCCTATACCAACCCAAGAAGCTATCTCATTCCTTATCTTTTTCACCACCCAACAATAAGAAAATATATGCCTACAATTTTCCAAACAAACTTCATAAAAAGAACAATTTAAATTGTCTAAAGGGAGAGAGATACCACTATACAACAATAGATCTTTAGTAGGAAGTTTATTGTGAAAAAATCTCTACCCGAAAGCCTTGATTTTAAACGGCACTTTCATTTTTGCACAAAATCCCAAAAGCTTCATCACGCTTGATAAAAAAGCCCATAAGAAGTAAGACACCTCACAAAATAAGAATAACAAGATGCCACTAAAAAATCCATCGCCTCATTTTCGAACCAAACCTTCTCATCTCTACCCTCCTTCCATCCTCGAAAACCATCCAAGGAATTCCTTTACACCATTTTTATAATATTAAGTAATTTATCTATTAGCATAACTCTTATTAAATTTTCATTTATATAATATTTAGTATCGAAACTTATGTAATAATTTTAATTTTATTAAATTCTTTTCATGAATTAAATTTTCTCTCTTTGTTTATCTCTTCAATATTGTCTCAACTCTGTCTTTTCTATCTTTTCTTTAGTCTATGTTTGATTTCATATTTATATATAATATTTAAAATTAATTCTAAATATAATTAAGTGTATTTGGTGATGTATAAAAAAAAGATAACTTTCGCATCTATTAGTAATAGCTAAGTATATTTAATTGTTTTAATTCTATATAAAATAATACATTTAATTATTAATATAACTTATTATTAGATTTTAAGTTTTTTAATAACATTAAGTAATTAATAGATGGAAAACAATGAAACAAATGTAATAATAATTAAGTATATATATATATATATATATATATATATATATATATATATATATATATATATATATATATATATATATATATATATATATATATATATATATATATATATATATATATATATTTAAAATTCTATATAAAACAAATATTTAGGTATATTTCTTATATTTGTTAATTAATTGATGGATAATATTGAAACAGCTTTTAAAATATTTAAGTATATATCTTTTTTTTTAATTTAATATAAAAGAAGTAATTTATTAAAAGAAGTAATTAAATTATTAACATACCTTTATTAAATTTTATATAAAAGAAATAATTTATCATCTTTAAATTTATCACCAATAATTTATCATCTATATAAAAGAAATAATTTTATAATAAATGGATGATAAAAAGAAGTAATTTATCATCTATTTAGGTATAGTTCTTCTCTAATAATTGATATTTTGGTAATTTTATATAAAAGAAGTAATTTAATAATTAACATACCTTTTAATAAATTTTAATTTTTATAAATTAAGTAATTTAACTATCAACATACCTCTTCTTAAATTGACATTTTTATAATATTTAGTAATTAATTGCAGGATAATATTGAAACAAAAGTAATAGTAGTTAAGTAGATTAAGTTTTTTATAATTCTATGTAAAATAAGTAATTAAAGTATTAAGATACCTCTTATTAATAATAAGTTTTTTTAATAATATTTAGTAATTAATTTATGGATAGGATTGAAATAAATGTAATTAACGTATAAATGAAGTAATTTAATTATTAACATCTTGAAAAAAATTCAGCAATTAGTATTTGGACAATATTGAACAAAATAAAATAGTAGTGAAGCTTTTATTTTTAAATTATATATAAAAGAAGTAATTTATTATTAACATACCTCTTATTAAATTTTTCATTTTTATAACATTAAGTAATTTTATTATTAATATACCTTTTATTAAATCGTTAAATTTTCTAATATTTAGTAATTAATTGATAGATAATATTGAAAAAAATGTAATAATAGTTAAGTATATTTTTCTAATTCTAGATAAATTAGAAATTTAATTAACATTCCTCTTTTTAAATTGTAATATTTTATATTATTAATTAATTAATGGATGGAAACAAATGTAGTAATAGTTAATTATATTTAATTTTTAATTCTTTATAAATGAAGTAATTTAATCATTAACATACCTATTATTAAAATGTCTTGTTTTATAATATTCAGTAACTAACTAATGGATAATATTAAAACAAATGTTATAATAGTTAAGTATATTTAATATTTTTTAAATTTTATATAAAAAAATTAATTCTATTAAGAACATACCTCTTATTAAATTGTTTTTTTTTTGAAATATTAAGTAATTAATTATAGAATAATATTTAAGTAAATGTATTAATTAGTTGAAATTTTTCGCCTATAAACAACTCCAGAGCTCATTTGAAGGGTAACTCTTGAACTTTCACTTCATTCATCTGAAAAAGCAAAACTTTAAAGGAAAACAAAAATGGATGACAACATGATAGAAGTTAGAGAAGAACTCATGGTTTCACCGTCATTCGTTGGAAAAAAAACTCCTAGAGTTGGGTGTTTTCCCAAAGCTTCCATCCAAGACTTTCGTGTTCTTGCACCTCATTTTTCTATTTTCTCTGAAACTAACCCAAAATTGCCACTAGAAATAAGGTACAATGGATGAATGGATGGAGACCATCGCCAGAAGAATGGAAAAAATGGATCAAAAAGTTACAACCAAAGTTTGAATATTTATGGATAAAAACTGGAATATACCATGCAATCAAAGCTTCTGCATATGATATCAAAAGGGGTGATGATTTGATTCTTTAGCTTTGCTTATAGAAGGTGTTCCAAGATACAAAGGTTTGTTTAGGGTACTCTCTCTTTTGGATTGTTCAATTTCTAACCCTGTTATGAACAGTGAGCAACTAAAAGCAAAAAAGGAATTAATAGAAGCAAGAAGAATGTTTAACAATTCTAAAGCTAAAAAAGTGAATCAAAGGGCATGGATGATGTATTTTAAGGAGAGTGAAAGCAAAGTCGAACATGAAGCTTTTCTGGTTTATTGGTTATCAAGGTTTGTGCTTCCTGCAAATTCTTATGATACTATTTTGAAAAGTGTTATTCCTATTGCAATACATTTAGCTCATGGGAATAAAATAGCTCTTGCACCTCCTGTTTTAGCTAGTATTTATAGGGATTTGAGTTTACTTAATAGCGTCATTACAAAAAATGCCACAACAATCGTGAAGAGTTCAAGTGTAGCTATTTGGTCTCCTTTTCAATTGGTTCAAGTATGGGCTTTAAAGAGGTTTTTAGCTCTTAAACCACGCCCTTGTACCATAGGACATGGTTTACCCAAGGTGGCTATATGGAGTGGAGTTAAATTATTGAAAAATAAAAACTTGAAAATGGACTTGGATATTGCAGGATTTTGAAATGGTTTTCTATGGCAACCGTATGAGAATTTACCATTTGTTGAGGCTTATAATGAAAAAAAATAGGTGGAAATGTTATAAACCTTGGTGGAAGCAATCGAAATCAAGTGAGGAAAGAGATAACAAGAAAGTGAAGGTTGAGAAACATGAAATGGAAGGTTATAATCAAGAGGATCATTTTTTAATTCATGAAACTATCAAATTCTGATGATGAGAATGAAGTAATTGGAAATGGAAAGAAATTGTTTAGAAATGAAGTTAGTGATTTCGTTATAGATTAGCATTAATGAAGAACTTGTATTAATAATAAAGAGTATTTCAATTTGCTTATTGGTATCAAAGACTAGTTATTTATTCTTAATAGCTGATGTAATTTCATGGGGAGTGAAAGCTGCGCTAGTTTTATCAAGTTTAATAATGTGAATATTCAAAAAGATTTTCTTATATTATATAGACGCAGAAGTGAAGAAAAAAACTTTTTATTCTCTTGTTTGATTTGATTGAACGATTGAAAAATTGATTACCACCAAAATTCCGAAATTACCCTAATCACAGTCAATATAAGATGGTTTTACATACCCCTGACAATAATTACACAACTAACCATAATTAATTCCAGCAACTCATTTAATTCAAATCTTTTTTATTGGAATATGAAAATTATGCACTACGTTCTATGTCACTCATTGCATTGGAACATTCATTTTTTCCAACCCTAATCATTATTAATTTTAAATAACTGCATTTAGTAGATTTTATTTAATTATTTAAAAAATTATTTAATTTTCATTGGCTCATGGTTTTCTCCATACAATCTTTCTCTTTCACGCTTTTGAATTTGATAAGCTAATATTAATTACAAATCATATTTTACTATATATATGCTTTTTATCAACCATCATTTACACCAATCAACTCTTTTACCGTAAAAGTATTCCAAACATGTTTCATATCAATTTTCCACGCATGCTTTCTCTTCCAATGGGAATATTTTAACTTTTTAGCTTTCCAGCATTGGGAAATATCACGAATTTGAAATACCACCCATTCCAATTCCTTCTCTACATCTATAAATTCATACTCCTAACCAAATCTACCTAACATTTTTTTTTTATATTATCCAGTAGCATTCTATCAAGCAGAAGGGTCTGTGTCTCTTTTCATCTTCCTTAACCCTATTTTTTTTCTACGGCTCCGCCGATTATAGGGGACATAGGGATCCTTCTTCCTTCTTATAAGTTTTAACACAAATATAGGGATCCTTCTTCCTTCTTTTAAGTTTTCAATCCTACATTTTCAATATATCCTTTACTTTTTCCCTAAATTATTTCATCCTTTCTGATTTGCAGGTATGATTTGTTCTCTAATTTTAACAATCATATATTTTTCAACTATCGTATTTTGTATTAGATTTTTCTATGTTCTACTTCTCTTTTTCACTTTGATATGAAACAATCTCCCCCTCCTCAAAGTTACCGAAAATTGCTCAAAATTGTCGCTGCCATCATTTTATTTTGATTTAGTTTTCTGCAGTCTGTTCCTTCTATGAAAATCCAAAAATTTCTCCTTCATTTGTGTATTCTATGTTTTAAGATTTTTCTATTTTTGTGTAATAGTTTGTGTATTTTATATTTTGAGGTTTTTTAAGGGTTTTTCTTCTCAATATGTTTTTATTTTGACAAACAAAGCCATAAGTTTAACAGTTTGTTTTTAGGGAACAAAATAGAAATTTAACAATTTGATTTTGACAAAAAATCCTTTAATAAACGTAAGATAATACACAAACTATTGTATCCTTTTAAATGTCTCTTGCTCCAATCTAAACCTTTTAATTACTTATAAACAAGGAAGAGAAAAAGGTGAAGATGGTGGGCACGAGGGATGGCATAAGAGAAACAGCAGCGCAGTGGATTTGTTTCCATTTGTTCTTATAGGGAAATTGGAGTTGCCTTATTATTTTATGGAATTAATATGGTTGTTATTGTAAGAATACATTTACTTTATTTGCTTCAAGTAGATTGTTAGAAGAAACTAGAATTGTTATTACTTTTATAAGAATACATTTTATTCTGTTATAAATATATGAATGTGTTGTAAGAATTTATTATTTCATGAAAATAATGGTTCTCTGATAATGGTTGCATAGCTTTTGGATGAGAATTGCTTCATGGCTTTGTGGCTTTATCTTTCACTTGGTTACTATTATGAGAATTGGTTTATTGTTCTTGGTGTATCAAAGTTATGTCAGTAATTTATTAGTACATTTAGTTTTATGAGAATTGATTTATAGAAATGTATGGTTCTTATTGTACCAAATGTAGATATATTGTTTAGAGGTTTTTTTTATAAAAAATTATGAATCGATGGAATTGTTGTTTGAAATTCTATTATGATTTTTTTTAATCATGAAAATAATGATTATTAATAAGAAAATTGATTTTTTTTCCAAAAGAAAAGGGTGTGAAATTGATTATTTATTCATTCAACACAAATCTTATTCATAGCTTAACGGAAAATGGTTAGGGATATATTGTCTAATAAAGGGTCATATTTCTCTTTCTTCTAAAATAAGTCATAATTAATTATTACAATTAATATTGTGTATCTCTATTATCTAGGCTGACTCATCAATTTTCTAAACTTTATGTATTTTCCATATGGCATAATTAATAGCCATCAATATATTAATCATGCCCACTTAAATAGGGTTTATTAATTTGCAATTTTATTGTAATTTTGGACTATTGGGTTAGTCAATATTTTGAGTTTATACAAAACATCAGTTTCCAATGCTTCTATATTAATATCGTTTAGTCTAAATATTGGGTTTATTCAAAAAAAATCAATTTCCCACGTTTCTATATCATTATCCTCTAAGAAAATGTAAAGTCCCTCTTTTATCATGGGACATTATTTGCAATATTGGTAGACTTTTTCTGTTCTGTTTCTATTTTTAATATAGGAAATTGAAAAGTTTTCTATTATTTATCTTCCACTATTTATTCTCCTTGAAAATCTGATATTTATCGATGAAAGAGGAAATTTTTTTATTGGGCTTTTGATCTTTTATTTCCAATTTTTTATTAGACTTTTGAATATATGGTCTATATATAATTTATGATTATTATTATTTAAAATTTTAAATATTATATATAATTAAGATGTTACTTTACATATATTTTTTTAAGTAATAAATATAATAACTATAATAAAATATATTAATTAAGTAAATCATTTGAAATTACAATTATATTATCGAAAAAAATTATGTTTTTATTTTTAATGGTTTTTAGAGGTTTGCATAATAACTACATTACTTCTATTTTTAATGGTTTTTTATTTCTAAAGCATTTTATATTAAAGGTAACCCTACTCAACTTTTTGTGTTGGATAGATAAGAATTCACCTTTAAAAAATATTTGTATTAAATTATGTAATAAAGGATAATAATGATTATTAACATCATTTTGAAATATTTATATTTAAAAAATAACCTCATAGTTATTCTTATCTTTATATAATAATAATAATAATAATAATAATAATAGTAATAATAATAATAATAATAACAATATAACAACAACAATAATAAAAATACTTTCTATAAAAAATAAAATAATAATATGAATAATAATAATAATAATAATAATTTATTAGTATTGTAAATGGTGAATATTTATAAAATTTATTTTATATATTTATTACATATTAAATATTATAAAAAATTCTTAATTTGGAGAAATTTACATGTATTAAATTGATAAAAAAGATGGATAACACAATTTTCTTATGAAAAACTCAAAAATGATAAAGATTATTTATTGAATGTATTTTAAAGAAATTTAATTTTTTCCAAACAATTCTAGAAAATATTTAGTTTATTTATTAAGATTAAATTATATATGTTTGTGAATTTTGAGTATTTTATAATATGTAGTTTATATTCTTGACTTTTATGAAACTTTTAAATTAGATAGAAAAAATTTAGGTAGTTTTTATCGCACTTTTAAATTTATACGTTGAATATGGAAAAGGGTGAAAAGAAGCAATATGCAAAAGATACTTTATCAGAAAAATGTCTCTTCATACAACAATAATAAAACTCT
The DNA here is from genome assembly GCF_029867415.1 of Vicia villosa. NCBI lineage: Eukaryota > Viridiplantae > Streptophyta > Magnoliopsida > Fabales > Fabaceae > Vicia > Vicia villosa. Next base: position 132,525,916 of record NC_081182.1, read on the forward strand.
TGTGCAACGATATCTTTCGTTTCACTCTGATATGGAATCAAGAAGAACTACTAACACAGAAGAATATTTAGAAGTGGGTCAAAATATCTTTAGGAAGACTAAAGCAGTTGAAGAATCAGTTGAAGAAAAAAATGAAGTTGTTGTCTATTTAAAAGCGCAACACATTGTAGCAGTTTGGACGGCCATTATTTACATAACTAGATTAAGAAAAATAAATGATTAACGCACTCACTTTTCATTTGCTTTTCTATTTACTTTTTCATAACAAATAATTTCCCCATCATTTTTCTATCCCGTGGAAGCTTTCCCTCTTTCTCAATTTCTTTGGACTTGACTATGGGAAAGATAAGGTTAATTTCACTAATCCTCCAAAAGGTTAGTTTCTTTTACCTTTGAACCATTTGCGTTTTAGATTCATACTCAAATTGAATGTGTTTTGTGAATGATGTTATGGTTAATTGGTGAGTTTTGATTTGTGCTTGCGTGGCTTATTCAAAGGCATTGGATGTGCTAAGGGGAGATGATGTTGAATTTTGAATGCTAGTTTTTTAGTGAGATGGGTGAAGGTATTGAATTTGAAGTATAGAAGGGTGAGTTAGTGAATGATAGGGGTGGACCCTTGGGAACTCTTTGAGTGAAATGGATGAAGTTAGTTTGAGAGCAAGACTATCAATTTATTATTATTTTTTTTTAACTACAAATAGGATATATTGTTGTATTTTACAATAAGTATGGTCAAGAAAATGCGCATTAAATACCTAACTCAATCTAATAAATAAAAACTACAAAAAAACCAAGAGAAGCAAACAAAAAAAAATATAAACCCATATTGAGACACCAATAAAAGTCGCTAAATCAGGATGAGTTATAGAGCTCTCTAAGCCAAGACCATTAGAAATAACATCCTAATCCATGAAGCACAACAAGAACACATTCAATGGGAGGTTGAAGACACTCGTACCGCTATTGACTCAAAAGTATAATAGAGTTATGAAGTCAAGCCGAGAAAGCACAAGAGTTGTCCACTTATCTACCAATATACCATTTCAAAGCTAAGAAGATGCTTGTATCCTCCACATCTTTCATTGTCACTAAAGAACCAGAGAACATAATATCATTTAATATTTCCAAGCCGAACAATTCATGGTGTGCCAAATCAACAACACCCCCCTAATCAAAGGCGGTTCACTAGGTGAGAAAAACATTTAGAAGTGGGTCAAAATATCTTTAGGAAGACTAAACCCTAACCAAACAAACTTAAAATCCTATACCAAATGGTAGCCACAAAATCACAAGCCATGGATATGGGGAGAGGACTTAATGAAATATAAAGAAATGGCAAAAGAATGACCCGGAGCCCTTAAGGAGCCCCTCTTAAGCCAATTTTCTCTGGTGGAGATCCGGTCCTATAATAGCTTCCAAGAGAAGACAATGACTTTAGAGGGAGCCCAACTACTCCAGATAGAAGGAAGAACCAACAGCAACATTTTTCTTTTTTTTTTTACTTATTTTTAAACAATTTTTTGCAACGGTTAGAATTCCAAGTGTGGTGAAAAGCGGCGACTTCTATTTTTTAAAGATATAAAACGCTCTAGTTCGTTCATTTTTTCCTGGGAGGTACTTAGAAAAATGTCTTCTACCTCCAAACTTCTTCCATTTATGAAATATTATTCCTCCACTAAATCAAACTTGAAAATATCATTTATTCTATAAATGAAACTCAACATTTCTTCCATTAACGAGTTTCGGAACTCCATCATCTATTCTCCAAATTGAGAGAGGCATATAAAGCATGGATTCAAATTATCAACATTATTTGTTTTTGTTGTTGTGTCACGTAACATTTTCTTGTTTAATAATTCTATTTATTTATTTTATTGTTGTTATTCTTGTTCTTGTTGTTATTGTTGTTGTTTTTCTTGTTTTTCTTGTTGTTGTTGTTGTTGTTTGTGTTGTTCTTGTTGTTTGTCTCATTGTTTTTGTTGTTGTTGTCGTCGTTGTTGTTGTTGTTGTTATTCTTGTTGTTCTTGTTGTTACTCTTATTGTTGTTGTTCTTGTTGTTTTTGTTATTGTTGTTGTTGTGTTAAAAATATTTAATATTATATAATTATGATAAAAGTTATCAATGTAGTCAAGAAAAATATGTGGCAAAAATGAAGAATAAAATTGAACTTTCACCAGGGTTGTTTATTAAAACTGTGGTTATACCTAGCGCGCTTTCAAATTTATTACCACAACCAATATACCGAAGTTGTAAATATTCTACTTACAACCACACGCTACCTTAAGACCTCCTGTCTGACATTAAGGTGTAAGGAGCCAATCTTCTGCACCTAAAGAGGAGATTCCCTCTAACAAATATCTGGAGCATAAAACAACAAGCAAGTGGTAAAGTCAACATTATACCATAACCATCTCTGCTTCTTCAAGACTCATTAATGCACTTCAGCCCTTAGTGCATCACCAATTGTTCCAATATGTGAAGACACCATATAGTTGGACTCTGAACATAAGAGAGGACTTCCTTGAGTATTCCTACCTTGATCTTGATGTGGTATGTTCAAATCCCCTTCCTCAAGTTAATACTGAAGAGTCAGTCCAATAGATTGGATGATACTTTCAATGCGCAGATACTTATCAACCAATGATCTTTGGTTGATTTGCATTTCATTATCCATCCTTGGATAACTGCTTCCTTAAGTACTTTTCTCTTAATTTTTGATTCCTTTGTAAAGAAGAACCAAACAGATGTTAGAGATAATGTTCTTGACATTAGTATAGACTTTATACAAGAAAAACCTTGTTGAGATGTCCTTCAAATACAACAACATGCTAAGCTTCTCCACTCCTACTTCATTGAATCAGAAATAAACCAACCCATGAAGTATCCCATATGTTGCTCGTGTATTTATCAATAGCTTCATCTAAGACAAGTTTCTGGCATTGAAACTTCTTAGATCCAGATGCCCCCTCTTCTAGATCAGGAGTAGGTTCCAAACATATGCGATCAGTACACATTTGGTCAGCCCCTACAACATCTGTTGTGCAATATCTTTAACCAACAAACTTTTGCATAACTTGCTTATATAATGACCTTCAACTTGCTTAAGAACTGCACTAAGAGAACCTTCAACAAAGACCTGTGTCTGGCCTTCCAGAGAAGAGAGCAAAAATAAATTTCTTTCTTCCGATCTCCTATCAATGAACTTATTGAAAATGCCTCTATGAGTGGACCTGAAACAACCCTCAAGTATTTTTGGCTACTAATGTAGAACTCAGTTATTTTGTTCTCTCAGCTCCGATGTTTCCTCAGTGTTGAGTAGCATTTATTCCAAAGCCATCAAGAACTTTGTTGTGGCAATTTCTGCTCATGTTTGTGGATGATACCTCGTGTGGTCAGATCGAGACATGCTTGATTACGTTGTTTCTTGTACTTTATCTCTTGAGTTAATCCTTGTGCTAAGTTTTGGCAGCATATGCATCATTAACATGCATAAAAAATAGTCATGCATTCACATTTGCTATCATGAAGTTTACTGTCAATCAGATTGCTCTTTCATTTAGAGTGTCTTTAGGCAGAAAATACTCACTTTCCTTGAAATCCCCACTGAATTTGTTTCTATGTGGATAATATGTTTCAGTTATTCTGTTCAAAATACTTACGAACAGAAATCCAATGAGTTATTCCCTCACTTGATCCGGTCTTATTAGGCAGCTTCTTTCCATTTGGCCATAGATTGAATTTTGGTCGTTGGACGATGTTTATTGAGCTTGTGCACTTGAGTTTGCACCCTGAATCTTTGAAAAGAAAAGAAAAGTATTATTGTATACTTATAATTTGCACTTCATCGTCAATGGTACGTCGGTGCATCTCACCTTCAGTGGAACGTTGGTGTATCTTATTATATCTTCATCGTCAGTGGCACGTCGATGTATTTCTATTCATACCTTCAGTGGAACGTTGGTATATTTTATCGTCAGTGGTACGACGGTATATCTCTTTTCTACCTCCAGTGGAACGTTGGTAGCTCACCTTCAGTGGAACATTGGTGTATCTTGTTATATCTTCATCGTCATTGGCACGTTGATGTATTTCTATTCATACCTTCAGTGGAACGTTGCTATATTTTATCGTCAGTGGTATGACGGTATATCTCTTTTCTACCTCCAGTGGAACGTTTGTAGCTCACCTACAGTGGAACGTTGGTGTATTTTATATTTTCATCGTCAATGGCATGTCGATGTATTTCTATTCATACCTTTAGTGGAATGTTGGTATATTTTATCGTCAGTGGTACGACGGTATATCTCTTTTCTACCTCCAGTGGAACGTTGGTAGCTCACCTACAGTGGAACGTTGGTGTATTTTATATTTTCATCGTTAGTGGCACGTCAATGTATTTCTATACATACTTTTAGTAAAACGTTGATATATTTTATCGTCAGTGGTACGATGGTATATCTTTTTCCTACCTCCAGTGAAACGTTGGTAGTTCACCTTCAGTGGAATGTTGGTGTATTTTATATTTTCATTGCAGTGGCACGTCGATGCATTTCTAATTCATATCATCAGTGGAATGATGGTGTTTTCTCCTTATATCTTCAAAATGAAGGTCTGATGTTTTTGATTCTCCAGTGAAAGGTGATATATTTTATCATCCCCAGTGAAAGAGGATGCATTCATTTTCCACCTTCTTTGAAAGTTGGTGTATTTTATCATCCCTAGTGAAAGGTGATGCTTTAACCTCTCTGGTGCGAAATGTTTTCCCCAGTGAAGTTTCGTTTCCCTACAAAGTTTCTCCAATAAAGTCTTGTTTTCCCTAGTGGAGTTCTTCTCGCAAGACATTTTTTTTCCCCAGTGGAGTTTCTTATCCTCCCCAGTGGTGTCCTGTTTCATTATCATCATATGCATTCGCTAAACATTGCATTACACCTTAGGATAAAAAATTATGTGTTTATGTATTTAAGTCTCTTCAATCTCGTCAAAACGAAGATTTACAATCATCGTATCTCCGGATCGAAGAAACCTAAATAGGGGCATCTTTCATACCCCAATTTTTTACCCTAATATCACACACCATTTGCATATCAATCATCAATCAAGAAGTTTTAACTTAGAACTCTACTTGTGAAGTTGTGCTCAATTCATCTGCAAAGGAATCATCGAGCACCAATGTTTTTCTTGTATATGTTGTTTTACTAACCCAAATACCAAAAATATTGCCTTGTGCTTTTGTATGTTTGTGTTTTGCAGGTACCAAGTCAAAGTATCCATCAAAAAAGGGCATTTTTCAACAATTTCACTGTGCAAATCGATTTGCATAAGATGTAAATCGATTTACACAACTATTTCTGCACTAGATTTGCTTCTGCCATCAGTGCAAATCGATTTGCATAAGACAGCAATCAATTTGCATAACTGTTTTTGCTCCATATCTTGCCTTTTTCAGCAGTGCAAATCGATTTGCACAAGATGTAAATCGATTGCACCAGTGCGAATTTGGAAAAATAAAGGCAAAATTCAGCTTTTGAAAGTGTTGACATCATTTGCAAGCATGGATCTCATTTGATCATAAAACCTCATGTGATTGCATCAAGACCATTGGATCTCATTTTTGGCTCCAAATCCACTTCCCAAGCCTAATTCTATTTTCCAATCCTAACTCCAAACCACAAAAATTCCCAAGCCTATCTCCTATAAATTGAGGCATTCACCTCTTCATTTTTCAAGCTTTGATAGCCAAGAAAACTCTTGCTCTTTCTCTCCTCACCTCTTCCAAACCCTTCCTCAAAGCTCTTTTTTCTTCCATAAAAATTAGTGAGTCACATCTTGAACCTCACTAATTTAGAGCTAAACCTCAACCTAAACACTACTTTCTTCATCAATTGTGAGAGATCAAGGCTTGTGGTTGTATGTTCTTGAAGAAGATTCAAAGTTTGTGGAAGATTTGGTAAAATTCTAGATCCTTTCCATAATTCAAGATGTTATCCATTGTTGTTTATGCTTGATGCACCTTTGGTGCTATATTGTTGAGTTTTGCTTACTTACTTGATACATTTTCGTGCACAATTTGATCCAAGATCAGAAGGTGTTTGGTTTTATGTTTAAACAAGTTTTCTTCTCTTGATTTGCTTTATGTATCCTCGGAATCGAGGGACTTGACTATTTAGTACAATTAGAGGCAACAGGCAACAGATAAATAAGGCAACAAGGCAACGACAGGGATTACCCTAAAGGTGTGTGGGTGCACAATCACGTGGTTAACTTCAATGATATTTATCTTATAAGTTAGTGAGCTAGATTCAGTTAATAGTCTTGCACTCCCTAGAATTACTAACAATGCAGTTAATAAAATACGGAAATTAAAGGCAGAAATAAATGTTCCTACGCTATTACAACAAACATCTGCGGGGATGGGGGAAATTAAAAGACTGAAAAATAAGAAGGATCAATAATTAGTATAAACATCCTTAAGTGCCCTGATCTTCCTCGAACCCTCGATTGACTCTGAAAATTATGAGGAAGATAAATAATGGTGAGTGTAGGAGAGATTCATTGACTATTGAAGTAAACCCTATTTTGGGCAAAAAGGAAAAATTAAAATTAAAATGATATTTAAATAATAAAAGAATAAGGAACTTGGCTTTTGATTGGATATGGCGCGTAGTCCAAGAACCCTGATGGTAACCCTGAAAAACTGCACAAAGAAAAAAGAAAAATCTTAGTGTATGAATGATCTAATGACAAACCTCGCAAACCCTAACACTAAACCCCTAAGGTTTATTAAGAAAACTTGTTGTGACCTAAATAAGGTTTAAACAAAGTGCGTTAACGGACAAAGTCTACCTCATGTTTATGAACATTAGTTAGTGGTCAAAATTATATTATTGATTAAACCTAAAAATAGGTTAATTAACCTAAATTGAATTTAAAGTTTAAATTATTATAAAACTTAAAATTATTATAAAAACTTAAATCAAAATTATTGACCTAAAACTTAAATTAAAACTATTACTTAAAATTGAAATTAAAATTGTTACAATTATTAAAATAGGTTAAAGAAAGTTTTAAGTAAATCTATAAAACCAATATTTAAATAAATGAGATAGAATACAAAAAACTAGGATTTTGATTGATTGTGGTAAGCCTTTGAATGTTCATGGTGGAGAAGCATTCTCGAGCTTTCAGATATGAGCTGATGAAGATCCAAGGGCTGATGATGGATGGCGCACCATAATCATGCACAACAGTGAATCGCTGGATCTGTGTGGCTAGTGCACCGAAACGTTGAAAAAAAACAATTTGCACCAAGTAGGGGTCGAACCCCCGATCTCATGTACCAACGCCTTTGGACGCAATCGTTCTCCATTGAGCCATTGTTAATTCACTGTTAATGGCATGAACGCTAATCATAATATAAGAAACAAAATTTCTAATTAAATTTTTAAAAGCAAAATCGCGCCCAGGCAGAGTCGTCTCCTTCCTGGGGACTGCACTTTTGCCACGACATTGCTACTATTTAGCTACGGTCCTCTCCCATAGCCGAAACCTACAAACTCCATAGTCATCATACAAACCAAATAAATCACAAATATTAGCCCAGTTCCGGTAAACCTCACGCCCTGAGCACGAAAACACCATCGATTTGGTTTAATTTGGAGGCTGTTGTTTAGGAGAGAGACTACATGCTTTCTTCTTGTATGTCCTTGAGCATTTGAAAGTCAGATGGACTGAAATATGAATAAATATATTGGGCAAATTTTGGGGTATGACAGCTGCCCCTGTTCAATCTTCTTATACCGCCGTGCCATTGACGATAACATATACCAACGTTCCACTGAAGGTATGAAAGAGAAATACATCGACGTACCACTGACGATGAAGATAATAACAAGATACACCAACGTTCCCCTGAAGGTGAGCTACCAACGTTCCACTGGAGGTAGAAAAAGAGATATATCGTCGTACCACTGACGATAACATATACCATCGTTCCACTGATGATATTATGAGATGTACATCGACATACCACTGACGATGAAAATATAACATGATACACGAGCGTTCCACTGAAGGTGAGCTACCAACGTTCCACTGGAGGTAGAAAAAGAGATATACCGTCGTACCACTGACGATACAACATATACCATCGTTCCACTGATGATATTATGAGATGTACATCGACGTACCACTGACGATGAAAATATAACAAGATACACCAACGTTCCACTGAAGGTGAGCTACCAACGTTCCACTGGAGGTAGAAAAAGAGATATACCGTCGTACCACTGACGATAAAACATATACCATCGTTCCACTGAAGATATTATGAGATGTACATCGACGTACCACTGACGATGAAAATATAACAAGATACACCAACGTTCCACTGAAGGTGAGCTACCAATGTTCCAATGGAGGTAGAAAAAGAGATATACCGTCGTGCCATTGACGATAACATATACCAACGTTCCACTGAAGGTATGAAAGAGAAATACATCGACGTACCACTGACGATGAAGATAATAACAAGATACACCAACGTTCCATTGAAGGTGAGGAGAGATGCACCGACGTACCACTGACGGTGGAGAGCAATCAATAATACTTTGATTTTCTTTTCAAAGATTGAGGGTGCATAATCTCAACATTCATCATCCAGCGACCACAATTCAATCCATGGCCAAATGGAAAGAAACTGCCAAACAAGACTAGATCAAGTGAGGGAATAACTCACTATATTTCTGTTCGTAAGCATTTGAACAGAATAACTGAAACATATTATCCACATAGAAACAAATTCAGTGGTGATTTCAAGGAAAATGAGTATTTTCTGACTAAAGACACTCTAAATGGAAAAGGGATCTGATTGACAGTAAACTTCATGATAGCAAATGTGAATGCATGACTATTTTTGATGCATGTTAATGATGCATATGCTGCCAAAACTTAGCGCAAGGATTAACTCAAGAGATAGAGTACAAAAATAACATAATTAAGCATGTCTCGAGCTGAGTAACTCGAGGTTTCATCCACAAACATGATCAGAAATTGCTACAACAAACTCTTGATGGCTTCAGAATAAATGCTACCCAACACTGAGGAAACATTGGAGCAAAATAGCTGAGTTCTGCATCATATTTGAACCAGGCCAAAGGTGCACCAACTGGAACACCTTCTTATTCTGTACCTGAATACATCAACATATCCATTCCTTGTGATGCACTCATGAATCAAAACAAAACTTCTTTTATATTTTTCAAAAAAGATTTTGTTGAAATCAATTTTCACTTTGTTTTAAAAAGTACTATCAACAATAAATGACATTTTGAGAGATATGAAAGAAATAAGATTGCCAATAACGGGTAAAGGCTCAAACTTTATTAATGGAATGGTAGCCTGCAAAAGGCAAGACCCCATGGATGATTACAAAGTTTGGAAAGTGGTAATTTTGTGGAAAAAGGTACATTGAAATGTAATGACCCCATCCTCTCTCTCAACTTGGAATTCCTGAGCAAAGGCTTTTGTTGAAATTTGTTGAACTTCTCATGATAAACAGATGACTGCTGATGATCAAGTCTTGTCTAATGTAGTTACTTGTCATGAATCCCTAACTTTTGCCTGGACCGCCCTTTCGCGTTTTCAGTCCACCGGGTTTTTATTCTGTTTATGTCTCTAATTTTTGCCTGGATCGCCCTTTTGGGTTTTCAATCCACCGAGACGCTCCTTTTTGCCTAAGCCGCCCTTTCGGGTTTTCAACTTAGCGAGCTGTTCTTTTATTATTTTTAGGCGAAGTATTTCTTGACTACATCAGCATTCACGGGACGTGGGAGCTCCTCTCCATCCATAGTTGCAAGAATTAATGCACCGCCAGAGAAGGCTTTCTTAACAACATATGGTCCTTCAAAATTTGGAGTCCACTTGCCCCTGGAATCGGAGGTGAAAGACAAGATCCTTTTGAGCACGAGGTCGCCTTCTCTGAATACACGAGGTCAAACCTTCCTATCAAAAGCTCTCTTCATTCTTTTCTGGTATAACTGACCATGGCATAAAGTCGTCATTCTCTTTTCTTCTATCAAATTCAATTGATCAAACCTGCTCTGACACCATTCAGCCTCAGATAACTTGGTTTCCATTAAAACTCTAAATGATGGAATCTCAACCTCGACGGGGAGCACTGCTTCCATACCATAAACCAAAGAGAAGGGAGTTGCCCTAGTTGAAGTGCGAACAGATGTACGGTACCTATGCAAGGCAAATGGGAGCATCTCATGCCAGTCCTTGTACGTAACAACCATCTTTTGAACAATCTTTTTAATATTCTTATTTGCTGCTTCCACAGCTCCATTCATCTTTGGCCTATAAGGCGAAGAGTTGTGATGTTCAATCTTTAAGTTTTCACACTGTTCTCTCATCATGCTATTATTCAAATTCGAGTCGTTATCAATAATGATCTTGCTTGGTACACCATATCGGCAGACGATGTTATTCTTGATAAATTTGACCACAACTTGCCTTGTCACATTAGCATATGAAGCAGCTTCCACCCACTTGGTAAAATAATCGATTGCTACCAGGATGAATCGATGTTCATTCGAAGCCTTGGGTTCAATCATGCCAATCATATCAATACCCCACATAGAGAAAGGCCATGGAGAGGAAATAACATTGAGAAGTGTCGGAGGTACATGAATCTTGTCAGCATACACTTGACACTTGTGACACTTCTTTACAAACTTGTAGCAATCAGATTCCATTGTCAGCCAATAATAACCTGCTCTAAGCATCTTTTTAGCCATCGAATGTCCATTGGAATGAGTACCAAAAGATCCTTCATGAATTTCATGCATCAACATGTCTGCTTCGTGTCTATCCACGCATCTGAGCAAAACCATGTCATAATTTATTTTATACAAAACATCCGCATTAATGAAGAAACTACCAGCCAATCTCCTCATAGTTTTCTTATCCTTATTTGATGCCCCAAGTGGGTACTCTTGGGTCTGAAGGAAATTCTTAATATCAAAATACCAAGACTTTTCATCTGTTGATTCCTTGACTGCAAATACATGAACAGGTCTATCAAGACGCCTGATTGTAATCCGTGGCTCCTCATTATGGAAATTCACTTTGTACATGGAAGACAATGTGGCTAAAGCATCAGCCATCTGATTCTCATCTCGAGGGATATGGTGGAATTCAACTTTGTTGAAGAATGTCAACAGCCTTCTGGCGTAATCTTTGTAAGGGATTAAACCAGGATGACGAGTTTCCCATTCTCCTTTTATTTGATTAATCACAAGCGTGGAATCTCCATAAACATCAAGAATCTTAATCCTTAGATTAATGGCTTCTTCAAGTCCCATGATGCAAGCTTCATATTCAGCAATATTATTTGTACAATCAAAACATATCCTTGCAGTGAAAGGAACATGTGAACCTTGCGGAGTGATAATAGCAGCACCAATACCATGGCCATGAACAATAGAAGCTCCATCAAAAATTAAACCCCATTTGGATCCAGGATCTGGTCCTTCTTCTAGCAGCGGTTCATCCCAATCTTGAGCTCTCAAATACATTATATCTTCATCCGGGAAGTCCATTCTGATAGATTGATGATCATCAATTGTTTGGTGAGCGAGGTACTCCGCCAACACACTTCCTTTCACAGCTTTTTGAGCTCGGTATTCAATATCATATTCAGATAGCAACATTTTCCAATGAGAAATCCTTCCGGTCAATTCAGGTTTTTCAAATATGTACTTAATTGGATCCATTTTGGAAATTAATAGGGTGGTATGGTTCAACATATACTGTCTCAGTCGACGAGCAGCCCACACCAAAGCACAACAAGTTTTCTCAAGCAACGAGTATCTTGTTTCGCACTCGGTAAACTTTTTGCTAAGGTAGTATATTGCATACTCTTTTCGACCAGACTCGTCATGCTGACCCAACACACATCCCATTGAATTCTCAAGCACCGTGAGGTACATACTCAAAGGTCTTCCTTCAGCTGGAGGGAGCAAAATGGGGAGTTCAAGCAGATATTCTTTGATATTATCAAAAGCTTTCTAACAATCTTTATTCCACACACATCCTTGATTTTTCTTTAACAACTTGTAAATTGGCTCACAGGTAGCAGTCATGTTGGAAATGAACCTGGGGATATAATTCAAACGTCCGAGGAAACCCCTCACTTGTGTCTCAGTCTTTGGTACTGGAATTTCCTGGATTGCTTTGACTTTATCAGGATCCACCTCAATTCCTTTGTGACTGACAATGAAACCCAATAACTTTCCGGAACAGACACCAAAAGTGCATTTGTTTGGATTTAAGCGGAGACGATACTTTCTCAAACGCTGAAACAACTTTAAAAGATTTTCCATGTGCCCTTCTTCTGACCGGGACTTGGCAATCATGTCATCCACATAAACCTCAATTTCTTTGTGCATCATATCATGGAAAATAATGGTCATGTCCCTCTGATACGTCGCGCCAACATTCTTCAATCCAAAAGGCATTACTTTGTAGTAGAATGTTCCCCATGGTGTAATAAAGGTTGTCTTTTCCATGTCTTCAGGTGCCATCTTAATCTGGTTGTATCCTGAAAAACCATCCATGAAGGAGAAGACCTCGAATTTTTCCGTGCTATCTACCAACATATCAATGTGAGGTAGAGGAAAATCATCTTTCGAATTGGCTTTATTCAAATCTCTATAATCAACACACATGCAAACTTTTCCGTCTTTCTTCGGAACAGGCATAATATTGGCAATCCATTGAGGGTATACAGAAGTGACAAGGAAACCTGCATCTATCTGCTTCAACACCTTATTCTTAATTTTCTCCGCCATATCAGGATGACTTCTTCTTAGCTTTTGCTTGATAGGAGGACATTCTGGTTTCAGCGGTAAATGATGCTCCACAATATCTGTGTCCAACCCAGCCATGTCTTGGTAGGACCATGCAAAAATGTCAACATACTCTTTAAGAAGCTCTACCATCCTCTTCTTAACATCTTGACCGAGCAGTGCCCCAATCTTGACTTCTTTCTTATCTTCTTCAGAACCCAAGTTGATGACTTCTAACGGCTCTTTATATGGCTGAATGGTGTCTTCCTCGTGCTCAAGCAGTCGGGAAATCTCATCAGGAATACACTCATCACTCTCTTCTTCCGCCTCATACACAGGACACTCGAAGTTAGGAGAGGGTGCAGGGTCATTACTTTCAACGGTTTTACTGATTAATCTGCACAAGTGATTATTATTTTAGGAAAAGGAAAGATATATGCAAACATGTAATCGTGCAGATTATGGCAAATGAAAACAATTTTTAAGGTTTTTTGTGTTACCACTTTCCAGAAAAAGAAAAAAGATAAAAAGCATGTAAATGCAGAAACAAAATGACTTTTATTGATGATTTTAATGTTTAAAACAAACAGAAAAAAGCCCCAACAACTTCACTTTCATCTTGGGCAGAATGAAAGGATTTTGAAAAACATAAAAGCAAATTACTTTGAAGCATGAGTACAATCAGGAACATCAATGGTGATCCAGTTCTTGATCGTATTTCCACGGGTCACAAAGTTTGGCAATTCTGGCTCTTGTTCATCTTCAATAATAGCGTCCACCTCTGGAGGAGTCGGATGTAGGAACCCAACACTATGAAATATCTCCTAATAAGGACGAAAAGCAGATTCAGGCTTCATCACAGACTTGTCTGAGACAGAAAATCCCAGACCAGCTCTATTCTTGTTCTCTTGCAGACTCACCACTTGTCCCCGTACTCCTGAGTGTCCATTCTGAACCACCAGCTGAGCATCTTTGAAGGAGGCAATGGAAGCTTCATCCTTTTTGAATTCATCATTAACAGACAGGGCTTGGAATGCAGTTCCAATGACCACTTCATCAGCTTCTATAGTACGGAATGAAGTGAGATGACTAATCAGCAAAAGCTTGTTCTCCATTCACGACAACCATCTTTCCATCTTTCACAAATTTCAACTTCTGGTGAAGAGTCAAAGTAACTGCCCCAGCTTCATGGATCCATGGGCGTCCCAATAAACAGCTATATGCAGGAAAGATGTCCATCACTTGAAAAGTAATCTTGAAGACAAACGGTCCAATACAAATGGGTAAGTCAACCTATCCGACCACTGATTTCTTTGATCCATCAAAAGCCTTGACAATCACATTGCTAAATCTCATTGGTGTGCCATTATAAGACAGCTTAGCAAGAGTGGATTTAGGCATGACATTCAACGATGAGCCAGTATCGATCAACACATTAGACATTGAGTCCTCTTTGCAACTGACAGAGATGTGCAAAGCCAAATTATGATTTCTTCCTTCCTCAGGTAAATCTTCATCGCTAAAACTCAAATTCTTACATGCAGTGATATTACTCACAACTCCATTAAACTGATCCAACGTCACATCATGATCCACAAAGGCTTGATCAAGTATCTTCATCAAAGAATCCCTATGAGCAGGAGAACTCGTCAGCAGTTCCATTATAGAGATCTTATACGGAGTGCGATGCAACTGATCCACAATCTTATAATCACTCATCTTGATAAGCTTCAAAATATCATCCATCTCATTTCCTGAAGACGACCCATCATTAACTCTTGTCGCATCATTCACAGGCACTTGAGTAGGATTCCTCTGGACATCCACAACTGCTTGGGGCTGGGTAAAAACTTGCCCACTTCTAGTCACTCTACTAACATCTGCTATATTCTCAACAGAAGACAGAGGCTTTATTTCGACTTCTTTTCCAGCTTCCAGCATGGTAGCATTTTATCTGTAGGGTACAGCTTTATCAGAGCTATAAGGTACAGATCCACGCAAACATATCACAAGAGGTTCTACAGCAGCTTTTCCATAATAACCAATTTCTACACATTCCGGAATTTCAAAGCACGGCTCGATCACATTGACATCATCTTCATATCTATCCCTTAGAATCTCAATGAGTCTTTGATCTATCATCTCTTGTAAATCTCTTCTCACAACGTAACATCCTCGAGGATTGACTAAGCAAATCCTACAGGCAGCATGATTATGCTCATAATGACTATATTCACACAGAGTGGCATGCATCTCTACCAATGATCCCCTGATGTGTTCCACACGATAAATCTTATACTTCCCAGGACACCCATACACCATATTCACAGCAGACGCTTCATGAGTTGGCAACAGATTGTTCTGCACATTTGGGCCAATATCACGGAAGGAAAGCATACCAGAACGGACCAGTCTCTGAACTTCATTCTTTAAAGGCCAGCAATTCTCTAAGTCATGCCCAGGAGCATTCTGATGAAAAGCACAAGTGGCATCAGCTTTATACCACCAAGGAAGTTTCTCTAGAACGGGAGGCGGTGACCTTGGTTGAACCAACTTCTTATGAATTAGAGCCGGATATAGTTCGGTGTACGTCATGGGGATTGGATCAAAATTAACTCGAGGATATGGATTCCGCCTCGCTGGTTGTTGATTAACAGGAGCTATAGGCATTGAATTCACAACAGGAGTCACTGATGCCACTTGTTGAGGTTGATTTCTGGATCGACTATTCCTCCCATGAGAAACAACATTAGCATATGATTCCTTCTTCTTATGGAAAGAAGAACCATACTTCTTCACACCACCAGATGGATTTTCATTCTAAACCAGGCGACCTTCTCGCACAACTTCTTCCAGTCTGACACCCATACCCACCATTTCAATGAAGTCTACAGGAGCACTCGCTATCATCTTCTCATAGTAAAACGGGCCCAGAGTCTTCAGGAAAATCTTAGTCATCTCTTTTTCTTCCATTGGAGAAATCACTTGGGCGGAAACCTCACGCCATCTCTAAGCATATTCCTTGAAGGATTCCTTCTCTTTCTGCATCATAGCTCGTAGTTGATCGCGATCAGGAGCCATGTCCATATTATACTTATATTGCTTCACAAACGCCTCAGCTAAGTCATTAAAAGTGCGAATATGGGTGCTATCAAGGCCCATATACAACTTTGAAGCAGCTCTAGTCAAACTATCTTGGAAATAATGGATCAACAGACGTTGATCATCGGTGTGAGTGGACATCTTCCTTACATACATCACCAAATGTGCCTGAGGACAGGAATTTCCCTTATACTTCTCGTATTAAGGAAACTTGAACTTAGCAGGTACTTTCACATTGGGAACAAGGCAGAGATCATGCACATTCTTTTTAAAAAATTCTTTCCCACACATGGCTTTCATCTCTTTCTGCAGTTCTTCAAACAGATCTTGGAAACCATCCATTTTGTCGTGGGTACCCAAACCTTCACTTGGCGCAACATCATAAATGGGCTCTGGGACAAAAGGACCAATATGAACAATAGGAGACGTGTTGACCATAACAGGAGTCAAAGGACGAGTCATCTCAGGAACACACAGATAACCTTCAGGCATACCCCAGGGATATCCATTAGGCATGCGTTGCTGAGTAGCACCAACAGGAACAGCAGGAATTGTTGTAGCAGCAATTTCAGAAATCACAGTAGCTTGACCCTGAGCTTGGGTATTGGGAGGAGGAACCTGATTCTGATTCTGATTCTGAGAAGCCATCAATGTCTCAACTAGAGCAGTGAGACGTTCCACACCAGATCTCAAAGTAACAACCTCTTCACGTAACTCACGATTCTCTTGTTCAAGACCTTCCATCTTCTTCTTGCCGTTAGCTCGTGTGTTATACCGGTGAGACAACTTGATTCTGTATGAAGAATGCTGAATAAGATCTCGGGAATACTCTCGGAAGTAAGACCAAAATGTAGAATGATGCATGAAATGCAATGCAAATGATTTTTATTGGTTTTCAAGGAACTCTAAGACATTAATTGTAAACATTAGCAAAAACAACATAAAACATAACAACATTCTTTCATTAGTAATGGGAAAGCATACAAAAGGATTCAAAGATCCAAAATTACAAAACAACGGAAAAGCTAAAAACTAGAAGGGAAAGCTTCTGACGAAGATCCAACTCCTCTCTGCAGCTTCCTACGGAGCTTCTCCAATTCATCTTCATAAAAGGCCTTCAAATGAGTCTTCTCGACCATCAGCTTATCAGCAACTTCCTTCCATGCGACAGAATCTTCATGACTACCAGAGGAAAATTAATCCTCTTGTTGTCTCTTCTGCTTTTCACCATGTTGTTGAAGTAGCTCTTCCTGACGGCGGATATGTTCATCCTTTTCCAACAACCACTCATCTTGGATATAAAGCATTTCGTCCTTTTCTTTCAAATGTATCTTCAACTCTTTATTCTCAGTTTCCGAAGCATGAAACTTCTTCTCCCAAGCATCTCTTTCCAATCTCAACTTAACCACGATCTCTAAGTGCTCTTCACTACTCTCGACGGGAATAGTGGAAGACAATGGTGGAGTAATGAGTAGAGAAGGCTCCTCAAGTAAATAAGGCATCTGAAAGGTGTGAGCTCTAGCTTGAACCCAATCAGTATAGTCTTTGAGAGCAACACATTGCTTCTTTCCCAAATGTCTCTTCCTATCAACATGGTGCCAAGCACGCACAAACCGATTTCTCATATCCGAATCTCCATCCTCATTAAGATAGAAGATTCTTGACACAAGAATACTAGCAGGTCGCTCCTTCATGGGGTAACAAAATTGACGCCTTGCAAGAATGGGATTGTAGGTAATTCCTCCTTGTGTACCAAGAAGAGGTACATTAGGGAATTCTCCACAACTATCAATAATCTCACCAATATCGTAATCGGGATTATACCAATGGATATTCCCATTTGTAAGAGGCATGATCTTCTGAGACCATGAAAGACCATCAGGATTGCTCAAGAAATTCTTAGTCTGAGGTAAGTGCGAAATAAACCACTTATAGAGCAAGGGAGTGCAAAAGTTGATAACTTCACCTTTCTTATCAGTCCTATGGTGAATGGAATGATAAGTATCCCCAAGCAAAGTAGGCACAGGATTCCCAATCATGAATATCCGAATAGCATTAACATCGACAAAGTTGTCAATGTTGGGAAAGAGTATCAAACCATAGATGAGCAAGGCCAAAAATGTCTCAAAAGCAATCATACTTCCTTTACTAACCAACATAGAAGCCTTTCCGATTAAGAACTTAGAAGTCAACCCTCAAATTCCTCCTTTTTTGGTCATATTTGCTTTCACATCTAATATCTTCAACTGAAGAAGCTCTGCTATCTCATCAACCTGAGGCTCTTTCTCCAGACCACTAAACGGTAATCACTCGTAACTGGCAAACCGATCCAATATGAATACTCCTCCAAAGTGGGCATAAGATGATAGTCAGTAAAGGTGAAACAATGATAAACCGGGTCATAAAACTGCACAAGAGTCTCAAGAATCCCTTTTTCCACTTTGGTCTTCAAGATAGAGATCAATTTCCCATAACGGTTTATGAAGTTGTCAAGATTAGGAATCAAAGTCGCTAGCTCTTTCAACTCTTTTTCACTTGAATTCCTGAAGGTATACTTCTCGATGCTTCTCTTTTGATCCATGGTACCTGTGATGTTTACAAACAAAGTCTCTAAGTTCCTTGAAAACCATTTGTGAAAGAAATTTTTTTATGAATGCATGAATGCATGGTTTATGCATCAACCACAATCAAGAGCACACAAGATCACATCAAATCACACAAAATCACACAATCCAGGTTCAAAGGTTCGACGTCACGAGCATGGAGCCATGGGTCTACCCATCCCACAAGGTGTGTTCTAGGGAATTTTGTACCTGCCGATCAGGTTCTACAAAGGTTCCCAGAGTTTTCAATCTTCTATCGGACATTACCGGCACGCACAATTGCTCATGGGCGGCAATAACATGCCTAAAAAGACCTCGTCTGAGCATAGTATCGCATGACAACAAGCTCAAATTGGTACTTGATCTTTTTTCTGCACTAAATCCTAAAAAAGGCTTAGATGGGTTAAAAAGGTTCTAGGCCATTCAGCTTCTACGGACACTCACTATTGAAAGTAACAGCGTTCTTACGATGGTTCGTAACAACATCTACTACCTTCCATGAGGCCTCCACTGATTGGGGTTCCACCATATGACGCTCATGGTAAGGATTGCTCCTGACATGCGACTATTGGTCTTACCACCTCCTATCTCAAGTTACTCACCAAAGTCTGGGTTAGGACTTTATCTCATCACAGAGGAACCATCGAGCACCAAAAAGAAAAAAAAGAAGATAAACAAACAAAGCACACAACAATATATACAGATAAAAACACACAGATAAACAAAAATAGGCTTAACACACTTAAAAACTGGATCCCCAATGAAGTCGCCATTTTTCTATAGCGGGGAAATTCTGAGATCGAAGCCATTAGATTGACTCGACTCAATATTTCGTTTGAAATTGCTACCGCGCTTTATTGTTTCCAAAGGAAAAGGGAAAAGAACGAAAAACCCAAAGTTTTGATTTTAAAACAAGAAAGAGATCTCAGGTATGGGTGTTGATTATATGAGGGGAAGGTTTTAAGCACCCCTCATATCTGTGGTACTCCACAGGAACCTTTTTGAAAATATGTGTCGTATGTGCTAAAAGAGGGTTTGTTTTATTTTAAAAATAAGGTCGGCAAGACGTTAAGCCTTGTGCCTACATACCTCCTCGGTGCAATAGAGAAGTCAGAGCTAATGTAGTTCCGCTTAAAGGGAAAACATTTTAAAAACGAATAAACACTTTATCATCGTCGGAGAGAAATACTCAGCCATTGATCTTGAGCATGAGAACAAACAAGTTCTTTGCCTCGCAAATGAAAGAAAGGCTCCAACTCGGATAGAACTCAACGAGTATGCCACTAGCTCTCTCACGCGGAAAAGATCTCATTATATCAATCAATTTCAAAATCGTGGGGTATCGCCACTCGTTTCAACAATTAGTCGTGTCTAAACTTTTGAAGAAAAGCCACTAAGGGCAAAAGATATTTTTAAGAAAATATTTGAAAAGGTTGCAAACATAAGAAGGTTTTGTAAAAAGGGAGAAGATTTTGAAAATCTAAGAAGGGGAGGAGATGAAGAGGCTAACCTAGTGCATAAAATAAAAGCTAAGGAAAAGAACGGTCTAACCGAAATAAGAAGCCAACACTTGACATTATGAGTCAAGGTAGATTTCCCATTCTTTGGACTTATCAATACCAAACCAACACATTATAACTTGGGGATCCAGATGAATTTATTATCTTAGCACCACTTTGCATTAAGCACATTAAAATTCTGATGAAAATCAGGCAGAGTAACGGCTGTTTTTTGGGTAAAATCCTTATCTCAATGCCTTGGAATTAACCATCAAGGACTTTCAAGGAAATACCTGCATACACAAACAGACAACAATCCAATGCCAGACAGACAGAATAACAGCAGAGTAACAACAGAATAAGGGTCTAGAGTCACTAAGTCCATAAGTCCGAATCTCCAAAATGCTAGGGATAGTAACCAATAGTCCGAAAGAGAGCCTAAAACGTTTTTTAGATTTTGGTTATTTATTAGTGTTGTAGCATAAAAGTAACGTATGGTCCAAGTGGACAAAGAGAAAATAGCGGAAACATAAACAATACGTCCAAATGGACAAAAAAAAATAGCAAAATGTAAATATGATGATATGATAAAGTAAAGCATAAAGAAAAATATAAAGAGCAATATAATAAATTGCGGAAATTAAAGTCAATTGTTAGATGTTAAAGATAACCATCTTGAAACTTGTCAAGTATGTTATCAAAGTTAGTAAGAAAGATCGATGGTGAGTGAAGGATGTTCTCGGATTTAAATTCCATGGACATTTATCAGAAGCTTGATAAAATCATAGAGACTACACGATAAACCTCCATAAGTCTTAAATCAACCACATACAATTCTCTTCCATATTTGATCTTTTTTTATTCGGGACACGAAATATTGCGCTTTGTTAAGCAGATCGCCAAGTGATTTATGTAGAAATCACCCTACAACGAGGCCGGTCAAAACTCTATGTGCTAATGCATGCGAGAGAAGCGATATGTAGATCACTCTCTGAAAGCAATACCGCACGAAAAGAAAAATAAAGAGCGATCTAGTCTTTACCAAGAATCCATAGGAATTCTCAAGGTATTAAGACTTTCATCGATCAAAATAAAAAGAAGTTAAAGATGGAACCATATTCAAAGGCTCCTTTCATCCATAATTTCAATCACTTAATTTTGCGGATTTGGATTCTCATCCTATCGACGCCCTAAGTCCATTGAAATTAGAGAGAAATTAGGCCTCTAACTTGTGATTCAAAGAAAATATCAAAAGAATTGAGTAGAAGATGAGTTAGAACCACAAACAAGTTAAAAAAGAAAAAAAAACACATTCTGCTCAGATGTAAATCGATTTGCACAGAGTGTAAATCGATTTACATAACTCTGTTTTCAAATCTGCACAGTTTTTTTAGTTATGTAAATCAATTTTCCCCAGATGCAAATCGATTTGCACAACACAGTTTTTCAAAAAAACAGCAAATCAAGAGAAGAAAACTTGTTTAAACATAAAACCAAACACCTTGTGATCTTGGATCAATTTGTGCACGAAAATGTATCAAATAAGCAAGCAAAACTCAGCAATGTAGCACCAAAGGTGCATCAAACATAAACAACAATGGATCACATATTGGATTATGGAAAGGATCTAGAATTTTACCAAATTTTCACAAACTTTGAATCTTCTTCAAGAACACACAACCACAAGCCTTGATCTCTCACAATTGATGAAGAAAGTGATGTTTAGATGGAGGTTTAGCTCTAAATTAGTGAGGTTCAAGATGTGACTCACTAATTTTTATGGAAGAAAAAAAGAGCTTTGAGTGAGGGGTTTGGAAGAGGTGAGGAGAGAAAGAGCAAGAGTTTTCATGGCTATCAAAGTTTGAAAAATGAGGAGGGGAATGCCTCAATTTATAGCTCTTAGGCTTGGGAAATTTTGTGGCTTGGAGTTAGGATTGGAAAATAGAATTAGGCTTGGGAAATGGTTTTGGAGCCAAAAAAGAGATCCAATGGTCTTGATGCAATCACATGAGGGTTTATGATCAAATGATGTAGGTAATCAAATACAAGAGCTAAGTCATGCTTCTCATACTTGCGAATGATGTCAATACTTCCAAAAGCTGAAATTTGCCTTCATTTTTCCAAATTCGCACTGGTGCAATCGATTTACACTTTATGCAAATCTATTTACATTGCTGAAAAAGGCAAAATCTGGGGCAAAATCAGTTATGCAAATCGATTGATGTCTTATGCAAATCGATTTGCAACTGATGGCAGAAGCAAATCTGGTGCAGAAATAGTTGTGTAAATCGATTTACACCTTAGGCAAATCGATTTGCACAGTGAAATTTTTGAAAAATGCCCTTTTTGAAGGATACTTTGACTTGGTACCTACAAAACACAAACATCCAAAAGCACAAGGCAATATTTTTGGTATTTTGGTTAGTAAAACAACATATACAAGAAAAAAACATTGGTGCTTGATGATTCCTTTGCAGATGAATTGTACACAACATCACAAGTAGAATTCTAAGTTGAAAACTTCTTGATTGATGATTGATATGCAAATGACGTATGATCTTAGGGTCAAAAATTGGGGTATGACACCATAGGTTGAATGTTGTTATTCTTCACGTTGCTGAGTGAAGAAGATGAAGTTTCAGAAAATTCCATTCAGGGTGCGTATTAAAATATAATGATTTAGAGTCATATACCTTATGACTATATCGTTACAACTTAGTTAGTAAAGTGTGTTTGTGTTGCGCGTGTGCCCAAGGTCTGGGGTTCGAATCCCCCTCGCCCCAGACTTTTGTTACTTTTTTGCATTTGTTCTATTCTGAATAGTTTGTATATATTATGAACTGTTTGCACCATATAGTCAACACACGCACGCATCTGACTTGGTGGTAGTTTTGAATGGTAAACCTGGCAGCGCGGGTTCAAACCCCATTATTCACAAAACCTTATTTTTTATCACTATTTTGTTTTAGTTTTTTACTAAACTTCAAAAAATCCAAACAAATAAAAAATAGGTCTTTTTGATCCCTTTTTTTTGTTTTATTTATTTTGTGTATTTTAATACCATGTTAAAAAATCCCAAAAATATTTAATTTATCATTATTTAAAAATTAATCAAAAACATGTTCTTTTATGTTTAAAAAATAACCTAAAAATTGTTTTATTTTGATTGTTTCTTTTATAGAACTTTATGAATGTTTGTTAATATTTGTTTAAGGTTAGGATAGAGTGTCTTTGACTTCTTGATGTTCCCTTAGACCAATTTTCTTAAAAAATTTGGTATTTAACAATTAAAATCAGTTAAGTTTAGGAGTTTATTATTAAACCCTAATTTAAAAACCCTAATTTCAAAACCAATAGGTTTAAAACCCTAACCAAAAAATTTACAACATGCTGATCTTTGTTCATCCATGTATTTGTACATACTTGTTGATTTTAATCCATGCTTTGTACTTAATTGTTATTTAATTATACTTTCTTATATATGTTGTTTATCTAACCCCATGTTTATGCATCATGCTTATCATTCATCATTCATACATGAATTTGAATCCAAGCGTTTAGATACATCCTGTTAGAACAAGATTTGTTCTGATCAATATTCTTAGTTTTGATGATAACAATGCATATGAATTTTGTATGAGATAATGTGGTACTCTAATACTATGCAATTTCCATTTCAGGAATTATATAAAGAGTATGCACAAAATCAGCGCAAGAAGCACTGACTCAGAAGGTTCAGCATGCAACATCATAACATGGTCTGGCAAGACATCAGAATATGGTCAAGCAGAATCAGAACATGGGTGTATGGAAGCATCAAAAGAACTTGAGATCAGAAGCAGAAGCACTGAAGTTCTCATGGTATCACGCTAGAAGCATTTCAAGGTCAGAAGACAAGAAGATGCTCTGCACCAAGGTGTTTGACTCTGGTGATATTCAAACGTTGTTTACACAAACATCAGATCAGAAGCAAGTACAAGATGGCAGGCTAAGCTGACTGACAAAAGGAACGTTAGAAGCTATTAAAGGCAACGTCAGTAGACACAGCGAAAGCAAGGCTCGAGGTAGTTGACAAAAGAGTGAAACATTAAATGCAATGTTGTGCGGATTACGCAAAGCATTAAATGCTCCCAACGGTCATCTTCTCAAGCGCTTATATATTGAAGTTCTGATGAGAACCTGAATACAACACTTGCGTAAATATACAGAAACGCTGTCAAATTCAAAAAGCTCTCAAACTTCATCATCAACCTCACTACATTGCTGTTGTAATACTTTAGTGAGATTAAGCTTAAACTTAAGAGAAAATCACAATTGTGATAATAGCTTTATTAGAAGCATTGTAACTCTTAAAAGAAGTTGTTTACATTAAGTTGTAAGAACTAGAGTGATCAGGTTGTTGATCAGTATACTCTAGAAAGTCTTAGAGGGTATCTAAGCAGTTTGTTCCTAGAGTGATCAGGTTGTGATCAGTATACTCTAGAAGACTTAGAAGTTGTCTAAGTGGAAAACCATTGTAATCTGGTGTGATTAGTGGATTAAATCCTCAGGTGAGGTAAATCACTCCAAGGGGGTGGACTGGAGTAGTTTAGGTAACAACGAACCAGGATAAAAATCATTGTGCAAATTGTTTTTATCTTACAAGTTTTAAAGCTACACTTATTTAAACCCCCCTTTCCAAGTGTTTTTCTATCCTTCAATTGGCATCTGAGCGCCGGTTCTAAGGTGCAAGCACTTAACCGTGTTTAGAAAAGATTCAGAAAGAGAAAAACACTTCAATACAAGATGGCTGGTGAAGATCCATCACATACATCTATATCTGGCTCAGCTGAGCAATACAATGGAAATGGTAACAATGGTTATACTAGACCACCAGTATTTGATGGTGAAAACTTTGAATACCGGAAAGATAAACTTGAAAGTTACTTCCTTGGTCTAGATGGTGAATTATGGGATCTTCTGATGGATGGTTACAAACATCCAGTGAAAGCTACTGGCGTAAGGCTTACGAGACAAGAAATGAATGATGATCAAAAGAAGCTTTTCAAAAATCATCATAAATGTAGGACTGTTTTGCTGAATGCTATCTCTCATGCCGAGTATGAGAAGATATCTAACAGGGAAACTGCCTATGATATATATGAGTCATTGAAAATGACCCATGAAGGAAATGCTCAAGTCAAGGATACCAAAGCTCTTGCCCTAATCCAGAAATATAAAGCCTTTAAGATGGAGGACAATGAAAACATTGAGAAGATGTTCTCAAGATTTCAAACGCTAACTGCTGGATTAGGAGTTATGGACAAATGCTACACCAAGGTTGATCATGTAAAGAAGATCATCAGAAGCTTGCCCAGAAGATGGGGTCCAATGGTGACTACATTCAACATAGCAAAGAATCTGAATGAAGTCTCTTTGGAAGAGCTAATCAGTGCCTTGAGAAGCCATGAGATAGAGCTGGATGCAAATGAGCCTCAGAAGAAATGCACTAACGCTTTTCAGGCTGAAGAAGTAGATTCTGAAGAATCAGAATCAGAAAAAGAAGATGAACTGTCCATGATTTCCAGAAGGGTAAACCAACTTTGGAAGAGCAAGCAAAGGATGTTAAAAAGCTTCGGAAGCTCAAAGAAGCTTGAAAGAGGAGAATCTTCTGGTGGCAGAAGATCTGACAAAAAGAAGGTCATTTGCTATGAGTGCAATGAGCCTGGACACTTCAAGAATGAATGTCCAAAACTTTAGAAGGAGAATCCCAAGAAGAAGTTTCATAAGAAGAAGGGTCTTATGGCATCATGGGATGATTCTGAATCAGAATCAGAATCAGACTCTGAAGGCGAGCAAGCAAACTTTGCACTGATGGTCACAGTGGATGATGGATCAGAATCTACATCAGAATCAGATTCTGAAGAGGTATTTTCTGAACTATCTAGAGAAGAGTTAGTTTCCAGTTTAACTGAACTTCTGGAACTCAAGGCTCATCTTAGTATCAAATACAAAAAGCTGAAAAAGTTATTTGAATCTGAAACTAAGAAGCTGGAAGTGGAAAATTCTGAACTGAAGGAAAAAGTTTTAAAATTATCCAAAGACATTGGATCTCCTTCTGAATCAGAAAAATCCATTCCTAGCCTCAATCATATTCTAAAAGAATATGACTCGAGCTTCAGAAAGTTTATATCTAGAAGTATTGGCAGAAGTCACCTTGCTTCTATGATATATGGAGTTTCTGGAAACAAAAGGATTGGCGTTGGCTATGAGGGTGATATCCCACATAAATTTGAATCTGTTGATGAGTTGAAAATCACATACAAGCCATTATATGAGCAGTTCAAATATGGCCACTCACATGATATTAGGCTCACTTCACATGCACAAAGCTTTCATACTACACAAACCAAGAAGCATGTGACACAACCTAAAAAATATCATGCTGCCAAACCAAAAGAGTATCATGCTGTTCCTCCTGTTAACTATTATGCTAAACCCAAGTTCAATCAGAATATGAGGAAAACTAACAATAAAGGACCCAAGAAATTGTGGGTACCTAAGGAGAAGATAATTTCTGTTGCAGATATCCTTGGCAGCAAAGAAGACAAAGCACAAAATGTCATGGTACCTGGACTCTGGGTGCTCGCGACACATGACGGGAAGAAGGTCTATGTTCCAAGACCTGGTGCTTAAATCTGGTGGAGAAGTCAAGTTTGGAGGAGATCAGAAGGGCAAGATTATTGGCTCTGGAACCATAAGTATTGGTAACTCTCCTTCCATAACTAATGTACTTCTCGTAGAAGGATTAACGCATAACTTATTGTCCATAAGTCAATTAAGTGACAATGGTTATGATATAATCTTCAATTAAAAGTCTTGCAAGGCTGTAAGTCAGAAGGATGGCTCAATCCTATTTACAGGCAAGAGAAAGAACAACATTTATAAGATTGATCTTTCAGATCTTGAGAAGCAGAAGGTAACTTGCCTTATGTCTGTTTCTGAAGAGCATTGGGTCTGGCACAGAAGTTTAGGACATGCTAGTTTGAGAAAGATTTCTCAGATTAACAAACTAAATCTGGTCAGAGGACTCCCAAATCTGAAATACAAATCAGATGCCCTTTGTGAAGCATGTCAGAAGGGCTAGTTCTCCAAACCTGCATTCAAAACTAAGAATGTTGTGTCTTCCTTAAGGCCGTTAGAACTTCTGCACATTGATCTGTTTGGACCAGTCAAAACAGCATCTGTCAGAAGGAAGAAATATGGATTAGTCATCGTAGATGATTATAGCCGCTGGACATGGGTAATGTTCTTAAAACACAAGGATGAGTCTCATTCACTGTTCTTTGAATTCTGCACTCAGATTCAATCTGAGAAGGAGTGCAAAATCATAAAGGTCAGAAGTGATCATGGTGGTGAATTTGAGAACAGATTCTTTGAGGAGTTCTTCAAAGAAAATGGTATTGCCCATGATTTCTCTTGCCCTAGAACTCCACAGCAAAATGGAGTTGTGGAGCGAAAGAATAGGACTCTGCAAGAAATGGCCAGAACCATGATCAATGAAACCAATATGGCTAAGCACTTCTGGGCAGAAGCAATAAACACTGTGTGTTATATTCAGAATAGAATCTCTATAAGACCTATTCTAAATAAGACTCCTTATGAATTGTGGAAGAACAGAAAGCCCAACATTTCATATGTTCATCCTTTTCGATGTGTTGGTTTTATTCTGAATACTAAAGATCATCTTGGTAAGTTTGATTCTAAGGCACAAAAATGTTTCCTTCTTGGATATTCTGATTGCTCTAAAGGCTACAGAGTATACAATACTGAAACATTGGTTGTAGAAGAATCAATCAATATCAGATTTGATGATAAGCTTGATCTTGAAAAGCCAAAGCAGTTTGAGAATTATGCAGATATAGATATTGATATATCAGAATCTGTAGAACCAAGAAGCAAAGTTTCAGAAGCTGAAAGTCTCAGAAGCAAAGGATCAGAAGATCAAGTTGCTGCATCTTTAGAGAATCTCAGAATTTCTGAAGAGCCAACAGTCAGAAGATCTTCTAGACTCACCTCAGCTCACTCAGAAGATGTAATCCTTGGAAAGAAAGATGATCCTATCAGAACAAGAGCATTCCTTAAGAACAATGCAGAATGTCAATTAGGTCTTGTTTCTTTGATTGAGCCAACTTCTGTTGATCAAGCTCTAGAAGATCCAGACTGGATAATTGCCATGCAAGAAAAACTAAATCAGTTTATAAGGAAAGATGTATGGTATTTGGTTCCTAGATCAAAAGGATTCAACATCATTGGTACAAAGTGGGTGTTTAGAAACAAGCTTAGTGAGAAGGGAGAAGTGGTAAGAAACAAAGCCAGACTGGTGGCTCAGGGTTATAGTCAACAAGAAGAAATTGACTATACAAAAACCTTTGCACCAGTGGCCAGGTTAGAATCTATTCGCTTACTAATTTCTTTTTCCACTCAACATAACATCACTCTGTATCAGATGGATGTTAAGAGTGCCTTCTTAAATGGCTATATAGATGAGGAAGTCTATGTCCACCAACCTCCTGGTTTTGAAGACTCTAAGTCTCCAGAACATGTTTTCAAACTTAAGAAATCATTGTATGGATTGAAGCAAGCTCCTAGAGCTTGGTATGAGAGATTAAGTTCTTTCCTTCTGAATAATGGTTTTACTAGAGGACAAGTGGTTACGACTCTCTTCTGTAAAACGTCTAAGAAGGACATTTTAATTTGTCAAATCTATGTTGATGATATTATTTTTGGAACATCTAATGCTTCACTTGGGAAGGAGTTTGCTAAGTCTATGCAGGCTGAATTTGAAACGAGTATGATGGGTGAACTCAAGTATTTTCTTTGGATTCAAATCAATCAAACTTCTGATGGAACGTATGTTCATCAAACGAAGTATGTGAAAGAAGTTCTGAAGAAGTTTAATCTTTCTGAAAGCAAAGAAGCCAAAACTCCTATGCATCCAACGTGTGTTCTAGGTAAGGATGAGGTAAGTAAGAAGGTAGACCATAAGTTATACATAGGTATGATTGGATCTCTTCTATATTTAACTGCTTCTAGACCTGACATTCTATTTAGTGTTTGTTTGTGCGCTAGATTCCAATTAGATCCTAGAGAATCTCACTTAACTGCTGTTAAAAGAATTCTAAGGTATCTGAAAGGTACTACTAATGTTGGTTTAGTCTACAGAAGATCTAAAGAATACAACTTAGTAGGATTTTGTGATGCTGACTATGCTGGAGATAGAATTGAAAGAAAGAGTACTTCTGGAAGTTGTCAATTTCTTGGAAGTCACTTGATCTCCTGGTACAGCAAGAAGCAAGCTACCATTGCCCTCTCAACAACAGAAGAAGAATACGTTGCTGCTGCTGGGTGTAGCACACAAATGCTCTGGATGAAGAGTCAGCTAGAAGATTATCAAATATATGAGAGTAACATTCCTATCTTCTGTGATAATACTTCTGCCACATGTTTATCAAAGAATCTTATCTTACATTCCAAAGCTAAACATATTGAGATTAAACATCATTTTATTAGGGACTATGTTCAGAAGAGTGTTCTCTCTTTGAACTTTGTGGATACAGACCATCAATGGGCTGATATCTTTACAAAACCCCTTGCTGAAGATAGGTTTAAGTTCATTCTGAAGAATATCAGTATGGATTTATGCCCAGAATGAGAAGATGAGAAGATCTTATGTATGGTTAACTTCTGAAATGTGTTAGGACTAGGTGTTTATAAGAAGTTCTGATAATGATCAATTAGAAGTTCTGATTCTGTTATTACTAACGTTTCATTATCTAAGTTGATTCTGAAGCTCTTTTAAAGCAAAACAGCTGTCACTAGTCTTTCCAAAAAATGAACACGTGTTCACTATTTTTGGACAAGCATGCGTGCAGTTGAGGAGACGCCGCCCTAGGTAACTGTGCAAATCATTTCAGTTTGTCACTTTATCTCTCCTAACGTCATATCTCATTAAATGCAAATTGATGTCATGTTTTTCTGTAATCATTTCATTTAAACTATACTGCATTTATTATTTTCTTTTATTCAATCTTTTAAATACCCCGCTTCATCGTCATTTCACCTTTTTCGCTCTCTCTCTTCATTCGTCCCTCTCTTTCTGCATTCATCGCATAAATCCTAGCTTGTGTCTGTAACTAAGAATTTCAACATGAATCCTTCATCAAGTTCTTCAATCCCAACAGAAGTTTCTTCCACTCACCTGGTCTTTACCAAGCGTGGGTATGCTCTGTTGAAGACCTGCTCCATTCCTACTGAAGAGATGGAAGTTCTTTGTGAGTCTTATGTGGACTTTGAAAATCTGAAAGCCCATGGTTTCCAACCTGATGCAAGGATCTTGGCACAAGGATGGTCAAACCATCTTGATAGATTGGTTGGACCAATTTATTCGGCTCTTGTGAAAGACTTCTGGGCTCATGCACCGGTTACTCCAACTGCAATCATCTCCTTCGTGTTAGGGCATGAAGTTGTGGTCACTGAGAAGTTGATAAGGAAGTTGTACAACCTGGATGATGAAGAAGGATGCACTGACCCTCTTCCTGGTAGAGTTAGTTGGCTACAGGTTGAAAAGCAAATCTCATTTGCTACTGGTATTGAATCTCATAAAACTGGTACATTGAGGGCGTTTTATCAAGTTTGGGCTGAAATTATTCTGGGTTCTCTCCATCACAGAAGGAAATCGTTCTCCTCCTCTTACATCAGTCCTGATCACAAATACACTCTCTTCTGCATTGGAAGAAGGATTGAACTCAACATCTCCAACATTCTTTTTTCAGAATCTGAAGATGTCTATTGAAGAATCTAGAGATGAAGAACGTGAGAAGTACCCTCACCTTCCCAGAGATACTATTCCTTTCGCCAGAATGATCTCAGATATTCTGATAGAAAGTGAATTGATGAACTCTCTAAGGACTATTGGAACGTCCAAGTTCTTTGGAGTGATTCAAGGTCCTGTCATCAATGGTGTTGATTTGTTAAGATTGCAACTTATCAGGGAGATAACTTCTGCTCCTGTGATCCCCGCAGATATTCTGTCTAAAAGAACTCCAGTTGAAGGTTTTGCTACCTTGTTCCAAGCAGAACTTCACAAGGCTGTCAAGCATTACTTGGAAGCTTCTGTTAGAACTCAATCTTCTGTTTATCCTGCATGGATTCGTGGAAGAGTGCTTCCTTCTCTGGCTGACCTTCAGAAGAAGGATCAGAAGAAGCAAGAAGCAAGGCTAAAAATAAAGCCTCAAGAAGAAGAAGCCAAGCAAGCTAAGAAGCAGAGGGTCACCTATGATCTTGACAAGGTCAATACTCCAGAATATCAACAGAAGCGCATAAGAGAAGCTCTTCGTTCTGCAAGAAATAGTAACACTTCCAGGCATGTTTTCACTCCTCCTTCTGAACCACAAAACACCTTCATCATACCAAATCCTCCTCCACCATCTCTTTCTACACCTGTCTTAAACCCTACTCCACTAAATATCTATCCACCAACTCCTTCTGATATCCCATCCTCATCAACCATCCCCACAGATATTTCATCTTCTTTAATCACTGCAAAGCCACCTTCTCTATCCCATCCCTTACCTACCAGAAAATCCAACCCATACTGCCTCCTCTACCCTGACTACAAATTCACTTTCAATCCTCCTGAACCTGAACCCCATATTTACCTGGAGTTGTTCAGACATGAAGTTGTCAGTAGGCTGGATCTCTTGAGAGATGCCTTCTTCAATGATCTTGATGATGTTTCAACTAGAAACCTTTAGAGAAGCTTTCGCCAGGATTTTCAAGTTGGAGCTATGGCTGTTCAGAAGAGACTAGTGGCTGCTGCACCTGGTTATGCTGGATATCTTCTTGAAGTTGATGATGGAAAATATTTTCATCCTATCAGAAACAGGAGAGTTCTTGAGGAGAAGATGTTTGTTGATGAGCTGCTGGATAATCCGTGCAGAGATATTGTGGTCTGGAGACCTAAGTATCCAGTTCTGACTGGAGACTTCAAATCTCTGTTTGACTTTCTGAGGGAGAATCCTTCTGAGGAAGACCCCAATATAGTCATCCCAGAAGTTGCTGATCCTCCAGAAGTTGAAGGTCCTTCTGCACCAAGGAATCTTGCTGCCATTCTTCAAGCTCTTGAGAATGGAGATCCTGATCTTCCTGCTGCAGAATATGATGGAGATGCTTCTATGGAAGAAGCTGATGCTGAAGATCATCCTGCTGGGACTATTCCTGTTGAGGAAAATCAAGGTGATGATCTGACTATGGAAGCTACAGTTCAGAATGCTGTCCCTCTGGACAGAAGTTGTGAAGCCTCTTCTGGTGAACCCTCTCTTCTGGCGAAGACTCTAGAGGTTATTCAGAAGAATCAGGCTGAGCTAGCTTCTCGCATGGACGAGGAAGGCACGATCAATGCTGAGTTCCGCACTTTCATGGAGAGACAGACTGAGAGCAATAATGGGATTCATGACATGCTAGCCAAGATTATGTCTAAGCTAGGGTCGTCTTAGTCTTTTGTGTCTTAGTTGTTTTTCTTTGTTTCTTGCATCTGTCTTTTATGCATCCTCCTTGTATTTTGTGATAATTCTCCTTTGCCTATCATTGAAAATTATCTTTTCTTCTCTCATATTGTTTGTTTTCTCATCTGAATCTTTTATGTTTTTTGATGTTATGACAAAAAGGGGGAGAAAATGTGATAAATGATCTGATTTATTTAATCAGTTGCTGGGAGAATGTCTCCACATTTCTAACAGAAGTTGCAAGTTCTATATCTTTGAGTGTTTTGCAAGAATTGAAGATATTCTTAAAGCTCAACATGAGAAGCAAAGACATGGGGAAAAGCAATTCTGTATGGAAACAAGCTCATGAAAATTGAAGCAAGCTGAGTGCTATAAAGCTTCAAGATCAGAAGCAAGAAGGAAGAATGTTATGATATTCTGATGATAGAATATGCACTAACTCATTCTTATTCCTTATATGTTCTGATGCATGATTTTAGTTCTAAAATATGCTCTGAAACATTATTGTTGTTTGCTCTGATACATATTATATGTTCTGATACATATGTTATGTTCTGATTCATTCATGCTCTGACTTTTGTCGTTTAGCTTGTTCTGAAACATTTCAGGATGTAGAGATGCTTTGATGATGCTCTGGTACATTCAACAATGTTCTGATACAATCTAGCATGCAATGATTCAAGAAGAAATTAAAGCTCTTAAGCTGTCCTATGGAAGCAAGAATCACAAGCTATGAATCTTCTGAAGATCTAAGCATATGTGATCGTCTCAACTAAAATGGAAAATACTCAGGGAAGTCCTTTATTTATAAATTTCTTCCAGTATTTATTTCAGGGGGAGATTATTTATCTCAGGGGGAGACATATTCACACACTATGTTTATATGCTTATGCTATAGCTGTGTAATTGTCTTTAGCCGTCTGATATTCTGATTGCAAATTCATATCATTTATATATGTTTTTGTCATCATCAAAAAGGGGGAGATTGTCAGAACAAGATATATTCTGATCAATATTCTTAGTTTTGATGATAACAATGTATATGGATTTTGTATAAGATAATGTGGTACTCTAATACTATGCAATTTCCATTTTAGGAATTATATAAAGAGTATGCACAAAATCAGCGCAAGAAGCACTGACTCAGAAGGTTCAGCATGCAACATCAGAACATGGTCTGGCAAGACATCAGAAGATGGTCAAGCAGAATCAGAACATGGGTCTATGAAGCATCAGAAGAACTTGAGATCAGAAGCAGAAGCACTAAAGTTCTAATGGTATCACGCTAGAAGCACTTCAACGTTTGAAGACAAGAAGATGCTCTGCACCAAGCTGTTTGACTCTGATGATATTCAAACGTTGTTTACACAAACATCAGATCAGAAGCAAGTACAAGATGGCAAGCTACGCTGACTGACAAAAGGAACGTTAGAAGCTATTAAAGGCAACGTTAGTAGACACAGCGAAAGCAAGGCTCGAGGTAGTTGACAAAAGAGTGAAACATTAAATGCAATGCTGTACGGATTACGCAAAGCATGAAATGCTCCCAACGGTCATCTTCTCAAGCGCCTATATATTGAAGTTCTGATGAGAAGCTGAATACAACACTTGCACAAATATACAGAAACGCTGTCAAATTCAAAAAGCTCTCAAACTTCATCATCAACCTCACTACATTGTTGTTGTAATACTTTAGTGAGATTAAGCTTAAACTTAAGAGAAAATCACGGTTGTGATAATAGCTTTATTAGAAGCGTTGTAACTCTTAAAAGAATTTGTTTACATTAAGTTGTAAGAACTAGAGTGATCAGGTTGTTGATCAGTATACTCTAGAAAGTCTTAGAGGGTATCTAAGCAGTTTGTTCCTAGAATGATCAGGTTGTGATCAGTAGTATACTCTAGAAGACTTAGAAGTTGTCTAAGTGGAAAACCATTGTAATCTTGTGTGATTAGTGGATTAAATCCTCAGGTGAGGTAAATCACTCCAAGGGGGTGGACTGGAGTAGCTTAGTTAACAACGAACCAGGATAAAAATTATTGTGCAAATTATTTTTATCTTACAAGTTTTAAAGCTACACTTATTCAAACCCCCCCCCCCTTTCTATGTGTTTTTCTATCCTTCACATCCATCTCTCTTACTTGTTATTTATCATACTCACTTGTTTTTTCTTGTACATACATGAGGTATTTATTGTTAATTGTTTAAGCTTGATGTTTTATCCAAAGGATGGGAATGATATTGACTAAATTGTCAAGGTACTTAAAATTCTTTTCCAATCTCTTTTATGTTTGTGTTAAGTATTGTTAAAGCTTTTCACTTGTTTATGGTTTAGTATTGTTAAAGCTTAACCAAACCCTTTTGTTTTGAAACCTTGGTTTTAAGAATAGAATTATTCCTGGTAAAACTATTCTTAATCCATTGATCTTGTTAAAACTTGATCCTTTGTTTTTTAAACCTCGGTGTTATGAGATGAATTATTCCCGGTGAAACTTCTATTAACTCATTGACCTTGTATTTTAAAGCTTGGTCCCTTTTGTTTTAATCTTGTTAAGTATTTTAAAGCTTAGCCTTTTAAAACTTATAAGGTATTTTAAAGCCTAATTCCTTTTCCAAAATTGTTAAGTATTTTAACGCTTAACCTTTTAAACTTATAAGGTATTTTAAAGCATAACCTTCTTTTAAATTTGATAAGTAATTTAAAGCTTAACCCTTTTTTAAAAACTTGTAAGTATTTTAAATCTCACACCCAAAAAGATTTTGGCCACTTTGGCCCCCTTTTATTTTCCTTTTTTAAAAAAAAAAAAAAAAAGAGGAGCGGCAGAAGCTCTGACTTCCCTATTGCACCTAAGGGGTATGTAGCCCTAAGATGCGATATCTTATCGAGCTCACTTTCAAAACATTCTCTTCCCATCCCCATCCTCTATTTCAAACAAGTTTTTCACATAGCTTTTTCACAAAAAGGGTATTTACAAATAAAAGATAGTAACATAAAAACAAAGAGGTTCCCATGGAGTACCATGGATATGAGAGGTGCTTAAAACCCACCCCTTGTATAACAAACCCTCTGTAGCCAGAACTCTGGTAAGTTTATTAGTTTTGATTTTAAAAACTTCTGTGGGTTTTATTCTCTCTTTCACCCATTACTTTTTGTAAGGGTTGACCCAATTTTTTTTGTTATTATCGTTTGTTATATACTTCAATTTATTAGTTTGGGGTTTCTTTAGAATCACTCGGGAAATTTGTGAAAACTGGCCCTGAAGTTGGAAGAAAAAACTAGGTTTTTACACTGAGAAAATTTTCTAAGTCTTGATGAATTTGGCTTCTTGATTCCATAACTCTTAAATGATTGATTGTTTTCCCAAAGTTACAACTTGTAGAATTGTTTGTTTTTTCAAGATCTACAACTTTCATGTTGGGAGATTTTTGAGTGTGTAGGCAAAATCTTGAGTTCCCAAAATGCCCTTGAAAAACCATAACTTTGAGTCTTGTTGACTTGTTTATTCTTGATTGATTTTTCTTAGTCAAAAGACTTTAATAATAATATGCTGATGATATTGATCTTTAAAAGTCCATGGTCTGAGGTGTGGAGCCATATCCTGATTAAAAGTCAACTCTCCATAAGAATTAGGTCAAAAACCCTAAATGGGGACCAGGTGAAATTGATGACTGTGGATCTTGAATTGAAGTACAAACTCTATTGGATATTGATATAGGGATTATTTGAAGATGATAGGATCTCTGAGATCATGTTCTGAGGCGTTACAAGTATTCCCAAAAGTGATCCCTGACCTCAGTCCTTGATAGGCTCAAAACCCTAGTTTGGTGACTTGGGTAGATCTAAGGCCTGATGCATGGGGATGGGAGATTATAGGTGGATGGATGAAAAATCTTGGGCCCTATGATTGTGTTTGAGGATCATGTTGACCATTGATTGATCCTTTGCCTGAATCTCATAGACTGGAAACCCTAATAAAATACCTAGTGAATAGGTGATTGTTTTGGGTATCCATGCTAATTTGACTAGGAGATTGTGACATGTCAAGTGATGTGACATCTTAGGGGGGGTAAAAATTAGGGTATGACACAACCCATCTGGGGAATCAAGGGAATTCACCCAAGCATGGTTAAAGCTACTTCCCGATCAGTCAGGGACATTGTTCCGAATGTCATGATACTAGGGGCAAGTCACGCACAATTTCATATCTCCCAGAATTTCCTCGCGAGGCGAATACATTCAAAGTCCCTATAAGCTGGGGAAACGCTATGCAATGGCATTCTCTTGGAAAACCAATGCATTTTTGGTGTTCCAATCCATACAAGTCTATGTGTTACTTCTCTTGTGTTCTTATGCGTAAACATCTGGTGATCATTGCGAGCAACATATGTTTTTTAATATGATTGATTTTTACCAGAAACTTCTCTTGTAAAGTGTATAAAGCAAGAAAGAAAATCAGGATGATGTTCAAGTCATCCAAGCCTCTTCGCCGAATCAATATCATATAAATATCCCCACAAAATGGTCTCCACAGAATGATCATCAGAAAATCATCATAAGTGAACTCTTTTCTAACAGAGATACACTCCCTAGCAGAATTCCTAACGAGATTCCCGTCCTCCAGCAGAATTGATTCAAGTACACATCCTTAGAAGAGTAGGTGTCCATCCCTACACTCGGTCATATGGTGCATCTGAGGATTACCCGATTTTTCTTGGAATTGGTCAGATAATGCATCAGAGGATTATCCGACTTTTCTCAAACTTGGTCAGAATGCACATCAGAGCATTCTGTCTCTTTATTTACGATTAGGATACACAAAGATTATATTCTTCAATGAGCGATCGACTCTCCTCGAGGTTACTCTTATCCCCAAGAAGAAGTCGAAACCCCCAGCTGTGTATCTTCAAACAATATAGCAAGGTCGGGCAGCATGGTCACAATGTCTTCAAGCCGTATATGAAGTTTTATTTTCTCGATCAAGAAGAGTTCATTAATATGCTCCAATTGCATAAGTCATGTTCATGCATTATACACATGTCCATACATCACATACAATGTTTTAGGACCGACTCATACATAACATGCAAGTTCCTCGTTTATTTTGAGAACTTCACTACACAATACATGCAACATGACATTGCATAAAGACTAACCTTTCCATTTCAGGTTACAGTCACAGTCAAATAAATAGTATCTCAAACATTTAGATCAAATCCTGCCACCTCGAACGGTGCGGACACGGTCAATCTTCAGATTTATTCTTGCCACCTCAAACGGTGCGGACGCGATCAACGTTCAGATCTAATCCTACCACCTCGGACGGTGCCGACGCGGTCAACCTTAAGATCTATTCCTGCCACCTCAAATGGTGCGGACGCGGTCAACCTTCAGATCTAATCCTGCCACCTCAGACGGTGCGGACGCAGTCAACCTTCAGATCTAATCCTACCACCTCGAACGGTGTGCGGACGCGGTCAATCTTTAGAGCAAATTATGTCACCTCGGACGGTGCGGACGCGGTCAACCTTCAGATTTTATCATGCCACCTCGAATGGTGCAGACGTTGTCAACGTTCAGATCTAATTCTGTCACCTCAAATAGTGCAGACACAAGTCAAGAACGAGGCAGATACAATCGACACAAAGATGTATTCTGACACTCATCAATACACTAGATCCGGTCTGACGTACGACTCATCCTAAGTATCTACCCGGGATGGCATCTTTAAGCCCACCCCGACAACACTCTGTCAACATCTGGATAACATCAACAAGTGCAAATTTCTGGGTATTTTAGTGTTCAATCCTCTTCAACCTTCAGATTACAATGGGCAAACAGACCAATCTACATCATCAGGTTTAAGAAGATTGAACATGGGAAGATGTCAAACCCCAAAACTTTCCCACCATATTTCAAAATAAATTGGCCCAGGCACTAAGATCTCCAATTGTTTAAAGTGGAACAAGAAGCAAGCATATTTATCCTTCTCCTATGCCAGGGTGTCTAAAATTAGGGTCTCCATTCAATCAAGGGGAATTAAACTTCTAAGGCCTCAAATGGACTTCATGGTATCTCATATGATTCAAAGTATCCTCATACCAAGTTTCGAACCTCACAGTACAAGTTTCCTTAGTCAAAAGCTCAAATGACCAACAATCGACTAGCTTAAACCGAAAGTCAATTATGGTCAACTTATAGTCAAAACTCCTGATTTTTTGGTCAACATGAAAATTTTGAGGTTATATTCATCATTTAATCAAGGATTGATCATGATTCATAAAGAAAAGTTCAAAAATCAACAAAACTCAAAGTTTCCAAATTAGGGTTTTTAAGCTAAAAGTCGACTGAACTTTGACCAGCCATAACTTTCACATGGTTCATCAGAAATTGTCCAACCAGACCTCATCTTGAAGGAAATTCCATTCTCTACAACTTTGCCTGTCTAAAGACTTGGGAATAAGTGCTTCATTTAGAAGATAGGAGTCAAAACATTACAGGTCCTTTTAGAAGTTAACAAAAGCTATCTTTTGTCAAAGCCAATATCATCAAGATAGAATCTCCAAATGCAAAAAATGTTCCAAAGTGAGTTGTAGAAGACATCTTGAGCTTTCTAAAAAGTATAAGATCATTTTGACATGATAAAAATTGAGTGAGTTATGGTTGTCAGAAGTTGGGTAAATTTTGGAAAATTCATTAAACATCAAATGAGAATTATTGAACTTTTGAGCATTGAGCCTCCACAATTGAAGTTCTCACGTGATTATGACCTCGTGGGAAGCCCATAAGTTAATCCCTATCTATTTTTTTATTTTTATTTTATTTAATTTTGGATTTATTCATTTAAATACAAATTAAATCAAGTAAATCATAAATTAGTGATTAAAGGTCATATATTTGATTTCAATCAATTCAACTCCATCTTATGATCAGTTAACATGTGAGAAAAGAGCATGAAAATAGAATTGGACCAATTTGGAAAGACTTTATAACCAATTTCAATCAAGTTTCAATCAATTCTCAATCATTGGAATTACTTAATTTCTCTCCAATTTTGTTAACTTAAATCCATCTATTATAAGTACATAACCGATTCAGATGCAAAGAGAAAAAAAGGATCGTGAAGGAGAACCCTAATTAAACCTCAAAAGCCATGAACACAGAGGGAGAGAGGAGATCAAGCTTTAGCTCGATTCAAATCAACCCAAGCATCCCAACTGAATCCTTGGTGCCTCTTGAACGTGAATCAACCCTCATCATCAACCAAAATACGTTGAAATGTATTCTCATGTTCATGTTTTATCTCAAATATTTTTGAATTCGAATCGTACATAAACGCATCACTTAGTCATATTTTTGGGCATAATCGTCTTCATAATCATGTTTGCAAGTTGTTTGAAAGGCTTAATTTGAGTTTTGATGCAGGTTTAGAAGGATGCTATGGTTAGGGTTTTGAAGCTATAACTTGGGGACATTAGGTTAGAGGGAAAATTGGTCGAAACTAAGGTTTCCATTGGATTCGTGAGGTTGCACATATTCGATCTGGCTATTTGTTTGTGTTAATCATTGATGATTTGCAGGTTTTGACGGCTAAACCCTATGGCCACACCGAAAAACTGTAGGTAAAGGTGCTTACCTTTTTCTAGAAAATAGAGGAAGAAGAAGATGCAGGGCACGTAAATTCGTTTGAAATTTTAAATGACCATGTTTCCTATGTTTTGTTTGACGGTCGTTTTGTTTGCAGCTAAGTGAAAATGGCGTAGTGGTAGGGTGATGTGTCCTGCGGTCATAGTGTGCAGAGGCATGGGTTCGATCCCTGCCTCCTGCATATATTTTCGTTGATTTTTCTTTGATTCACTTGGCTTGCAGATTCAGTATGGCTGGCCCATGTAGGCTCATGGTACGCACTCGCTTCCCAACCATTGGATGTCCATGCGCCCAAATCTAAGGGTCCAGAAAACAAGTTCCATGATGCACTCTCAGAAGCATTCCACACAGGATCAGTCGCCTCCTTTTCTTATTTTCTCTTTATTTTATTTCCTTTTTTTATTTCATTTAAATTAGCCCAATTAACTTTTAATTAACCCTAAAATTAACATTAACCACTAAATTAGGATTAGGTTTTTTTAGAATAGTTATTTAAATTTAGTTAATTTAATTAGGTTTAGTTTTAACCCAAAAACCATAAAAAAACCTAAAATATATAATAGGTAGGTGTTGTCCATTCACATTCGTCTAGGTTTTAACCTTTAGGTATTTTAACCAATTTAAACCGATTTGATTAATTAGGTTTTTTAGCCAAAACAATTAATCTACTTAATTAGGTTTTTTAACCCATTATGTTTTTTAACCGATTTAATTAATTATGTTTTAACCAATAATTAATTAAACAATTTAGGATTAGGTGATCAATGGTTTTTACACGTTTATTTACCGTTGATTTTAGTCGTCTTTACTTTATATTGTCAAGTGTTTTACTTCATTCTTCTACATTTTATGCTTTCGTTGTGTATTTTACTATTTGCAGGCTCAAAGGAATAAATCGAGACAAATCAATGCGAAAAAGTACAAAAAGGGGAGTTTCGAAGGAAGTGAAAAATCAAGCAACATGAGGTCTGACACGACCACCTGTGTCACCTAACACTGGCCGTGTTAGGATGAAGCGTGGCCAAGAAAATGCAAAAGAGATGAAAGTCACGGGGCTGACACGGCTCGTGTTAGCAAGTGTGAGATCTGGAAATTTTCAGCATGTTTCTCATCGTGACAAGTGTGTAGTATTTTGATCATAACTAGAGCTTCGTAACTTGGAATGACGCGGTTCCGGTGGCACAATTTCGCTAACAAAAAGGGCTACAATTTGCTGAAGAACATAAAGCCAAATTCTGAAGTTAAGGGCTAACACGATCCGTGTTACCTAACACGGGCACCCGTGTCAACAGTGCTGGGTGCGATTATGAAAATTTAAGTTCAGAGGGCCAACACGGCCACCCGTGTTTCCTCACCGGGCAGTGTTGGCTAAAACGCTGATTTTGCTGATTTTTATGATTTTTTATTAAGTGTTGACTCAAGGGGGTATTTTGGATAATTCCAACAAACCTAAGTGAGTTTGCACTATTTAGAAGAGTTTTAACGATGAGTTAGAGGACTTTTTGGCCAGGAGAAGACACGATTGAAGATTGGGGAAAACAAGGGTTTGGGAGAGAAGAAGGTTTTCATGAACGGAAGCGATTGAAGATCAACTTTCATCTCAATTCTTGTAATGTCTCTATTTTATATTTTGTTTTCTTTGAACAATATGAGTAACTAAACCTTAATGCCAGGGGGTGTCCCTGATTTGATTATGTAATGATTTTGAATTTCTGATGAAATCAAAATTCAAGGTTATTACAGGGCAAATTATACACTTTACCCTAGCATGCTCTCATATTTGTTAAAACCATTCAGTCAATTTTCTGTCATTTTTATTTATTGTTAATTTATAATTGCAAATCAAAACTCCAAATATAGTTTTTGTTTAATTGAACCACTATTGAAACTCGATATTAACGTGCAGTCCTTGAGATCGACATTCAGGGAATTTCCCTATTATTACTAAAGAGGCAAAATGGTACACTTGCTATTTTTCCGATCAAGTTTTTGGCGCCGTTGCCGGGGACTGCCAAAATATAGAGTTTTGATTTTAGTTCAATTGAAAATTTGTTACTCGTTAACTAAAAAATTGTTTTCAGTTTTTGTTTATTTGAATTTGATTTTATTATAAAAAAAAGAAAAAAAAAAGTCAGATTATTTTTTCTTCATGAATTCTTCTATACTTTGCTACTAACAATTGTCTGAGTTTTGTAGCTATGTATTATTTTGATACATTGCCACCTGTATCTCCTACATGTTGGTCCCCTGATTCGGGAGTCACCTTGGAAGAGGCGGCTAAAATTTCTAAAGCATATAAGAAAGAGGTAAGAATCCTTATGAATGAATGTAAGGAAGCTAACTTTTATCCAGATAGGTTTATTTGGAGAAAGTTAGAGTTGGAAGAAAAATATGTGGAACCAAAAGAAAAATGCATA
Source organism: Vicia villosa (assembly GCF_029867415.1). NCBI lineage: Eukaryota > Viridiplantae > Streptophyta > Magnoliopsida > Fabales > Fabaceae > Vicia > Vicia villosa. Next base: position 132,568,577 of record NC_081182.1, read on the forward strand.
ACATCAGATGAAGAGGATGCAGTAAGAATAGAAGAATTTGAGGTAAAAAAGAAATGTGGGGAAGAAGAAATAAGGAAACTTGAAAATGATCGAGTTTTGGATAAAACCACAAATTTAACAATTTGTGAAGATGTGGACATCCCACAAGAAAATCTTCAACAAAAGAGTATCCCCAAAAACTATTTTTATAACAAGGCAGATGAAAGACAAGAAATTGACAAAGTATTGAAAGACATTTATGCCTTGTTCAATAAAATCAAGCTAAAAAGGATTTGGCAGCAACATCATCAATACTTTAAGTTAATGAGAATGCTACCAAACAAAAAAAAGAAAAAAGATGATGTGTTCTTTGTGACATATATGCCACCCTAACAAGAGGAATTGACCGTCGAGCCATGTGACGTTAAACGAAGCGCTTAGTGGGAGGCAACCCATGCTTTTAATAACTTAGTTTTCTTTTTACGTTTTTTTTTCTAGGAAATAAAAAGAGGGCCTTTCTGGAGAATGCTAGGAAGCTGCAGTTAGAGTTGCACTACCATCTATGAGTCACCCCTCTCGGGCTTGTTCTGATACATTGGGGCCAATGTTTAGTTCAAGTTTGGGGGAGGATTTACTCTTGTATTTTTCTATTTATGTTTTTGTTCTGATGTGTAAAACCAAACATTGAGTTCTTCCCAAGTTTTGACCGAAATTTTAATTTTTGTTGAAGAGTTTGATCTTAAAGAGCGATCGGGAATAGTATATAGAGATGAAGGGAGGATTGTTTGAGGACAGGAAGTTTGGAATAATGTGACAAGAAGAGGTTTGTTTAAACACCCTTGGTTCCCTAAAAGAAATACGAGTCTAACGTGTAGATTTGCACCATAGTACTTGTCTCCTGAGAAGTAATCCTTGAGTAGTTTACTGATACAGTCTGGCATAATTCAGATTCACATGCATGATGACTGGTTGAGAAAAAAAATTGATAAAGTTGGCACTAGATGATGAAAAGGCGGTAAAAAGCAACCGGCTCGCTAAGTTGGGTAACCCTCACCCGGTTATTCAGCCCAAATGAGGTTGATCCCCAAACGTCGTCCACAAAGGACAATATATAACTGCAAAGTTTGAAAATTTCATCGGTAACTAAAAGTAGCAAATTTTGCTCGTTTGGTGCCAGAAAAAGAAAATAAAAAGCCTTGATTCGTCTCATGCATGTGATGATCATTATAAGAAATGTAGTGCCTTAATGTGATTGTTCGAATAAAAGAGGAGGAAAATCGGAAAGAGAGGTATCCGAAAGGGGAGCTTAAGGTTTAATGTTCTAGCAGAAACTCGTCGTGTCATGTGAATACCGGACCAACTGTTTCTTGATCAATACAAACGGATATCTCACGTATGAACACCGGTGTGCCTGGAAGGTTTTTTTCTCTTGTAATTGTCGCTTGAGGTCAAACAACAGTTTAAGTTTGGGGGAGTTTGATCAGTGGTTTTTACACGTTTATTTACCGTTGATTTTAGTCGTCTTTACTTTATATTGTCAAGTGTTTTAATTCATTCTTCTACATTTTATGCTTTGGTTGTGTATTTCACTGTTTGCTGGCTCAAAGGAATAAATCGAGACAAATCAATGCGAAAAAGTACAAAAAGGGGAGTTTCGAAGGAAGTGAAAAATCAAGCTACATGAGGTCAGACACGACCACCTGTGTCACCTGAAATTGGCCGTGTTAGGATGAAGCGTGGCTAAGAAAATGCAAAAGAGATGAAAGTCACGGGGCTGACACTGCTCGTGTTAGCAAGTGTGAGATCTGGAAATTTTCAGAATGTTTCTCATCGTGACATGTGTGTAGTATTTTGATCATAACTAGAGCTTCTAACTCGGAATGACGCGGTTCCGGTGGCAAAATTTCGCTAACGAAAAGGGCTACAACTTTGCTGAAGAACTCAAAGCCAAATTGTGAAGTTAAGGGCTAACACGGCCCGTGTTACCTAACACGGGCACCCGTGTCAGCAGTGCTGGGAGTGATTTTGAAAATTTAAGTTCAGAGGGCCTACACGGCCACCCGTGTTTCCTGTCACTGGCAGTGTTGGCTAAAACGCCGATTTTGCTAATTTTTATGATTTTTATTAAGTGTTGACCCAATGGGGTATTTTGGGTACTTCCAACCAACCTAAGTGAGTTTGCACTATTTAGAAGAGTTTTAACGATGAGTTAGAGGACTTTTTGGCCAGGAGAAGACACGATTGAAGATTGGAGAAAACAAGGGTTTGGGAGAGAAGAAGGTTTTCATGAACGGAAGCGATTGAAGATCAACTTTCATCTCAATTCTTGTAATGTCTCTATTTTATATTTTGTTTTCTTTGAACAATATGAGTAACTAAACCCTAATGCCAGGGGGTGTCCCTGATTTGATTATGTAATGATTTTGAATTTCTGAGTTCATCAATAGATTTGTTTTCTTATTTAATTTAATTATACAAGGTTCTTATGCTTTCTTTGTCGGACCAACAAGATTGATTTACGGTTAACAACCAGCTGGACAGCGGTTGTTAAGGTTTTTGTACGATTAGACTATAGTAGATATCACCTAAGACTAGGGATACCCTATAGTTACCGATTAACTCTTGATAACATAAAGGCTTGATTTCATCATGATTCTCTAAGGACTTAGGATTTAGGATGAATTTTCAAAGGTATTCCCACTAAGGACTTAGGGGAAAATAATCTAAATGGCGGTAATTAAAGGTTATGAACTTGTTGAAGAAATCAAAATTCAAGATTATTACAGGGCAAATTATACACTTTACCCTAGCATGCTCTCATATTTGTTAAAACCACTCAGTCAATTTTCTGTCATTTTTATTTATTGTTAACTTATATTTGCAAATCAAAACTCCAAATATAGTTTTTGTTTAATTGAACCACTATTGAAACTCGATATTAACATGAAGTCCTTGAGATCGACATTCAGGGAATTTCCCTATTATTACTACAGGGGCCAAATAGTACACTTGCTATTTTTCCGATCATTAGGGTTAATTAGTTTTAATAAGGTTTTCACCTTATAACCCTATTTTTTTTATCAAGTCCTAATTTCATTCTATTTTCATCGATTCTTCGATTTTTCCTCGCGCGTTTAATTATTTTTAATTATGTATCTGTTTCGAAGTTGTAATAATTTTATTTAGGTTTATTTTTTTAACTTACTTTCCTTCTGATTATTATGTAACTTCCCCGAAGCCATGTAATAGTTTTAGGGTTTATCTTTCCGCACTTTTACTTTTCCGCACTCCCCGGTTTTTTGGTTATGTATCCCCCATCTCGGAGCCTTGTAATAGCGTAGGATTTATCTTTATGCTTTTACTTTCCGCACCTATAATATGTTTAGATGTATGCTAATAGTATTGTATGGCAAGATAAAATCAAATTAGAATAACCCTAATTTTCAGGATTAAATAAATCAATCACTTTTGTTCACAAACTCACCTTTAGGGTAATCCTCTCTTATGTTGCCTTTCAACGAATAATAGTCAAGTTCCTCGAGCGCATGGATACCTTAGCAAATGTTGCCTCCAATTTAAATCATCATAGTCCCTTCGATCTAAAGATCATGGCCCCTTCGATGTTGCCTATGATATAAATGATCTTGTCCCTCGATTAAATGATGATAGTCCCTTTGAATGCTAGGGTATCCTTACTTGTTGCCTTTTATGACTATTCGCATTTAATGCATAGGACTTCCTACCCTCTTTATGGTTTGGATATCCCCTATGACTATTCGATGACCCTTCGATGTCCCTTACATCCAATGAATGGACTTCCCACTAACTAATGGTGTGGATAGTCTCTTTCTCGTAAACGAAAGTCTTTAAAAACAAGATAGACCTTACGAACTTAGGGTAGGTAACTCCTAATTTCTTGCTCAAATCAAAGTTTCAAATTACTTCATACACCTCTTTTCAAAACAATTTCAAAGGCTACACTTTATTTACAAAGTTAAAGTCCCTTTTTTAAATGTTTTTCTAAACACACACTACACTTTTTCCAACAAAATCAAACAATTCAAAAGTGAGCTAAGCAATTAAGAGCCCATGGATAACCATAGATACAAAGGTTGCTTGCATCTTCTCTTTGTATAACCTACCTCCCAAACTCAAAATATTTTCAAAAGGTCTTTCCTGTTCTTTTTGCCTTTCCTAATTGGATAAAATAAAAGTCGGTGGCGACTCTTACTATCCGCAAATTTAAAAAGTTAGTTCTCCCACTGTATTACAATAAGTCTTCAATCCAAACTTTCATATATTGTCTCCAATAATAGAAAGTGTGGAAATCTTTTGATTAAGTCAATCTTCGATAATACATCAGCTAATTGATTACTCCCAAATATTCTGTAGCTAAAACACAAGATTCCTGTTGCAATAAAAATGCCTGATTCATTTGACAGATCAACTTCTGCAGTAAGGATGTCATACCATACATGTTGTGACATCTTGTTTGACATGTGGAAGTCTGAACGCTAGGTCATCTTGCATTTCTTTCAACATGATCTTCCCTAGTATGTTTTACCTAAATGCATACCAATCTTAGAGAAACTACAGTAGTGAGAAAATGTGAGATCGTGTGTGTTTTTTGTGAATAGTTAGTCCCTCTAAAAGTATGTAGTTCTTAGATTATATAGGAAAAAATTATGTTAACAAATTAAGAATGAAATGACCAAATATCAATCAATAATTAAAAGTCTAAATTAAAATGCAGGGGACGCTAAAGGAAAGTAAAGGATTGTACTTGGTGTAGCCTTATTGTGATCAAGTATTATGCACTTGTAAGCGTGTAGGGAATTTGTGCGACATTTGCAGGTTAACCGTAGAGATCACTCTTCATTGACAAGACCTTACGTAAAGTAGTTCGTTATCAAGGTTCTTAGTTGGGAAATTGTACACTATTTTGGATTGTTGCATCAATTGTTCTGACCATGATTGAAGTGGGAAAGCTGTTGAGGTACATTGAAGGGAATCTTAGAACTAGTCATCTTAAGCATCAAAGAATTGGCATTCAAGACCAAAGGACTTACCAAGCACCTGTATGATTCGATATAGACTAGTGGGAAGTGAATTTGAAACATCAATGTGTAGCAACCTGCCATAAAAATTTAGTTTAGAGTCGCCACCTGTTGTACCAAGGCGAATAGGAAACCTCGTGCAGTTAAGAGATCAGGGTAAGATACTATATTCAGGTCGAGGGAAGGTGTTAGGCACCCTCAACCCTTTCCTAAGGTTTGCATTATAAAGCTAAGGTTTATGGCTAAAAAATAAAGAAAGATGACAGACAATTAATAGAGTTAAAAGGCTAATTATATTGAACATGATTGGAGTTTGGAAGAGGGGGACTCGCCTTGTTGCCAAGTGCCTACGTATCTCCTTATGGAGAATCAGAGTCAACGTAGTTCGGGCACAGGGTTGTACGCCTTAGAATTAGAATTTTGTGGTTTGAAATTGTTTAGAGGCTTTTTGAGTGGCCTATCGTAGTTTTGAATTTGATTTGAAAGGCATTTTGAGTTGCCTGATTGAAAAGGATAAAAATTCGTAGTATCGTGGTTTAGTGTGTCTTGAAGGTTTTGGGCGTACAACCCTGGTTTAATATGTCACCGTTAGATGCGATGATCAATAGATTTGATCATTATAGCTAACGGATTAATGGAGCATTACTGGTTACTCAGATCGATATAATCGATCGTTGCCGGCAGCAAATTAAATGTATTTTAAATTATATATTTTCTATCTCTCGTCTAATGCGACTAATAGCTTTAGTCGGGTCGAGGAGAGAATTATTCAAGGATTGATTAAATTAATATTTTTAAATAAATTAACTTGATCAAAATTATTTCTCGCCTAATGCGACTAATAGGTATAGTCGGTTCGAGGAGAAAATTTAAAATTAATCAAGAATCAATTGAATTTTTTTTTGCCCAAATGGGATTGGGGCAAACCCTAATGCATGGGTAACCTATCTAGGGTTTTTGTGATTTATATAATTAAAACTAATTAAATGAATTAAATCGAATAGTCGAGAGAATAAATCCTAAACCTAATCCCAATGTAATTATATTAATCTTAATTAAAATAAATTAATCGAAACAAATATTAGTAAAACCCCAAGGTATCACCACAAATGATAAAACCCTTAAAATAATTAGGCCCAACTTTTGGGTCATAAACATCTGTTAATTACATCCTAGTTTTAACTCAACCTGATTTATAAGAGAGCGGGTTTGACAATAGAAATGTCAAACCCCATGACTCTTAATTTTGAATCTTGATGGATTAACAGATGTAGATTTGATCGGGCAAATTTTGGGGTATGACACCTGCCCCTGTTCAATCTTCTTAAACCTGAAGAGTTAGATAGGCACGTCTGCCTATCGTGATCTAAAGGTAGAAGATGATTGGACACTGAAAATGCCCTGAAATTTGCATCTGTTGGGAAGACATTCCGTGGGAGATGGGCTTAGAGATGCCACCCAAGGTAAATACCCCTTTTTTGACTATGAAGTAAATGTTTCTTGGAAAGAACCAGGTGTCTTGGTTGTAGCACGGCCTAAAAAGGCAACCTGAGTTTTATGCAATGTTATGATGCATGTGATGCCTGATGCAGTGAGCTTCTCAAAATAAATGAGAGCCATGTATGTATATGCATAATGTATGAATGAGGTATGTTAGTTGAATGATGCATGATTGTTAGTTGAAGTATGTTAGTAATTCTGAAAAAGAAAAAATAAGACCTTTGTTTGTTATTGATGATGTTTTGGAGAATATCATTGCCGAGGGACTCACGTGATAAACCCAATTGAAGAAACCTTTTGTAAAACCTTGTGCTCGAGCGTGAGAGAAAAGAACCGTCCTGCTAAAGCCTGAGTCTTACATAGCGAGGACTTGTAAGAGGGATCACTTGTTATGATTCTAACAAGCTCACCTGCACCATTAGGATAATTTGCTAGGGTTATAGCAAACTCCCCTGCACCAATAGGATCATTTGCGAGGGTTATCGCAAACTCACCTGCACCAATAGGATCATTTTCTATGGTTATAGCAAACTCACCTGCAACATTAGAATAATTTGCTAGGGTTATAGCAAACTCACCTGCACCATTAGGATCATTTGCGAGGGTTATCGCAAACTCACCTGCACCAATAGGCTTATTTGCGAGGGTTATCACAAACTCACATGCACCATTAGGATTATTTCTAGGGTTATAGCAATCTCACTTGCACCATTAGGATCATTTTCGAGGGTTATCGCAAACTCACCTGCACCAATAGGGTCATTTGCGAGGGTTATCGCAAACTCACCTGCACCATTAGGATTATTTGCTAGGGTTATAGCAAACTCACCTGCACCAATAGGATCCTTTGCTAGGCTTATAGCAAACTCACCTGCACCATTAGGATCATTTGCGAGGGTTATCGCAAACTCACTTGCACCAATAGGGTCATTTGCGAGGGTTATCGCAAACTTACCTGCACCATTAGGATTATTTGCTAGGGTTATAGCAAACTCACCTACACCAATAGGATCCTTTGTTAGGGTTATAGCAAACTCACCTGCACCATTTGGATCATTTGCCCTGGTTCGGACAAATTTCACCTACACCATTTGGATCATTTGCCCTGGTTCGGACAAATTTCACCTACACCATTTGGATCATTTGCCCTGGTTTGGACAAATTTCACTTGCACCAAAGGAATTACCTGCCATGGTTCTGACAAGCGTACCTGCATAAGAGTAATCATTTGCTATAGTTCTAACAAACTTACCTACATGAAAAAGATTCACCTGTTTGGAGACTCACGACTCGAGGGTCGGAGAAAATAGCATGTCAAATATTCACGACTCAAGGGTCGGAAAATACACCTATCACAACACGAGGGTTGGAAATCTCCCGACACGTGGGTCGGAAAATACACCAATCACAACACGAGGGTTGGAAACTGGGCTTTTGTAGTATTTGAATGCACTAGATGATATACATATGCTAATGCGTATGTATGTATGTTGATGCTGGTGTCAATCCCAAGGTTTTATCTCCTTATTGATCCCGTTGAACTTGTTTACTCCATATTTTCACCTACACCACATCTATGCTTATGTTGGCTTGGTAATGTTTATGTATGCGGGTAATGCTTATGCTTATGTATATGTTGATTGATGTAGCGAGTGGAACGAAGTAATGTGTTCTATCAGACTACCTAAAAAGGTTTCTGGAATGGATATGAAAATTTGTCTTGAAGAAGACTACCTGGAAAGGTTCTTAGAATAGATAGAAATTTTCCTTGAAGAAGACCACCTGGAAAGGCTGAAAATGTTTTACAAAGACTACCTAAAGAGGTTCTTGGAGAGGACAGTGAATGTCTTAGAAAAGACCACCTAGAAAGGTTCGTAGAATGTCTTAAAGAAGACCACCTGAAGAGGTTCCTGAAAAGGATGACAATTTGTTTTAAAGAAGGCTACCTAAAAAGGTACTTAGAAAAAGAATTTCCTGAAGAAGACAACCTAAAAAGGTTCTTGGAAATAACGATGATTGTCTTAGAGAAGACTACTTAGAAAAGTTCTTAGAAAAGGACTGTCTTAAAGAAGACTACCCTAAAAGGTTCTTGGAGATGACGATGACTGTATTAGAGAAGGCTACCTGAAAAGGTTCGTAGAATGTCTTGAAAAAGACTACCTAAAAAGGTTCTTTGAAATGACGATGATTGTCTTAGAGAAAACTACCTAGAAAGGTTCTTAGAACAGTAATGTCTTAAAAAGACTACCTGAAGAGGTTCATAGAAAGGACCCTGGGATTTGTCTTAAAGAAGACTACCTAAAAAAGGTGTGGTGTAATGTATCGACCAATGTATGTAATGCATGATTTGTGTGTATTTGCATGATGCCTCAATGATATGTTGTTGATAACCAAGCGTATATAGCTCGCCGATGTTGGATGGTTGTTGGATGCTAGCGCGATTTCCCAATACCTGTTTTTTTGAACTTTGAAGATTGTAGTTAGGAGAAAGATTGGTTCGATGTTGTAAAGTGTAAGAACGCCTTTATCTTATGCTTTGCGCCTTGCTCTGATTTGACCCTTTGAATTACTCCGCGCCTTTGAACTTTTGAGGTTCTCCACGCCTTTTAACCTTTCGAGGTTCTCCACACCTTTAACCTTTTGAATTGTTTACCTTATGGATTTGATATCCAAGGCCCCAATGTTTAGTGGGAAAAGATGCCTATGATCTCCAAGCCATGAAGGAAGTGCCCCGAGAAATAACCTGGTCATATGCTTCGCCATTTAGATTGGAGGGTGTGCCCTTGATCTCTAGGATATGGAGGACCATCCATAGTGTTCTATCCTTTGTATTTGAATTCTTCCCATGTTTGACATGCCCCTGTTTGTTATTGCTTTGAGATGTGCCCCCTAGTCGATTGAACCTTAGGAAGAATGCCCCCTAGTAAATAGGATCTTTGATTGTATGCCCCTGCAACCCTTGAAATTTCGCCCCTGTTTAGGAGAACCCCCTTGATGTGGTTCCCCCCATTCCAGAGTCTTTATTAGAAAGGATCACCTTTGATTAACCCATTTCGAGATCTCCTTGATGCTAAGTGTATACTTGCAGATGACGTTGTACCATTTGAGAAGTAACTCCAATGCAATGTGTATGCAAGTTTTGAAATCGAAGTCCGTTATGAATTAGGACTGGATGATTTAGAAATGAATGCTTGAAGAAGCGTAGTGATTAGAAAAAGTTTTAACAAACCTAGGAGTCGGTATAACAAAATCCTGCTTAATATGCTTTCGTGGTTAACCTTGCCTCAATTAGGACTTTTGAATGTTGTAACTTGGCCTGGTTCACGGTTTTAAGAAACAACGGATATACGGCTCAAAAATTTATTTAACCCACCCCTTTCTCCTTGATGTTCTCCAGATCCTAAAGTTCGCCTAATCCAATGAATGTGTTTTGTTTGTAAGAGAATCATTTTAGTTTCGATGTTAAGCAGAAGCCTTAGTAGAGATCCAAGCATTAATGAAAATGTTGTGAAGATCCAAGCATTAATGTGAAGCTTTGATGGTTTAGCCTTTGTATTTCGCCTTTGTTTTTATCCCTTACTTTTGCATGAACCAATTCCTTTGAATTTGATCCATCGGGATGCCCTAATTTTTGCCTAAGTCGTTTTTGTCTTCTTTTATGGAATTTTCCATTTTGACTTAACGGGCTTTTTTTCTTTTTTTTTTTTGTTTTGAGTGCTCCTTTGGAAATATTGATCCTTGGATATTGAATGTTGTGACTGCCATGTTGATTTTGATTTGTAAGCTTCGACTTTGATACTTCCTCAATCTTGAATGATGTGATGAGGAAGAAGATTGTTGTGAATGTCATCTCCATTGCTCCCTCATTCTTGAATGAATGCGAGGAAGAAGATATGCTTGAAATTTTGCTTCGGTTGATCCTTATGCTTGATCCCTGCTCGGATTGACTGATTCTCTTGACAACCAAAATACACCATTGAATTAATCGAAATCTACCCTGCCCCTGGTTGAAATCAAGGTTTATTTGAAAAGTAGAAACAAGCTCCAACTCCTGGCTCGAGGGGGTGATGAGGGATTAACATCCTTATATCTCCACTGTTTGGGAATTGAAACAATGCCTGTACATCCTCGGCTCGGTCTTACCTTGAAAGCATATGTTTAGCTGGACTTAGTTATTTGTATTCGTCATTCTCCCTTAAGTTTGTTAATAATCCTAAATTTGAGATTGAAAATGGAATAGAAGTGTGCGAGTGAAAAGTCGTAGTAGTGAGCGAATGAATTAACTCCAAAACCTGCGCGGTCATCCCATTTGAATTGCTAATTCGAAGATACAATTTTTATCCTGAGTGACACTTAGCGATCATAGGGGTCAAAGTTCTGCCATGATAAACACCTATTAATCTCAGGGACAATCTCCTTTGTAAATCCATTGACCTTGTTTTACTCCTTAGTTCATGGACTTGTAGAAGTAAGGGTAACCTCGAATTTTCCTTGGGCACGTGAAACCTGTCAGGAATAAATTGTTAGCGGTGGGTTTTCGTCGTATCGGAACTTCATGAGTTTCCTTTGACTAAACCTCTTTTGCTTTTCTTAAGGATAGTATCACACCATTGCTACCTTTGGTGTTCGTAGGTTGATGAAGAAAACCTATGGCCCTTTTGTCCCTTGGTGTGGAGTTGACATATGTCGCCTTCCCTCCATCGTATTTATGCATCTTTGTTCAAGATATTGCCCTAGTTGGACTAACCCTTGCCCCCAGGTTATCGTAGAGCATCCTTGTAAATTTGATATGTTCTAAGACGAACCCCTTTATGGCTAGATACATCTTGAGTGTATCTATGAGGGAACTTCTTTGTTGAACTAATCCTTGCTCGATGATAACCTTTGTTGTATTTGCAATCCTGTTACGACAAGGCATGGACATGCGGCTGGCATGGTAAAAGACATCCTTTTTCTCCTTGTGTGACCCAGTTCGTTCTTGATGATTTATCCTCCTTTCTCCATAGTTTATGATCCTTTGGATTTTTCTTTGCGAGTCTCGGGAAATCAGCTAGCACGGAACGGGTGGATGCGGGCGAAGATGCGAATGTAAATGTATGAATGCATGAAAATGCAAATGCATGTGTATGTGAGAGACTCCTTGTATTATAACTCCGTGTATGCAATGCAGACGTACGACGTATAATCCTAGGGAAAGCCTTAGAGGCGACATTAGACCCTAGTGAAATCCTTGCAAGATAGATGTTATGACACGCCAATGGAGATCCCTTAGATTAGGGGGTATGCAGAGGGTAGCGGCTGGTGACCGTTCAAGACAGTCACCAAGTCTCATGGCCATCGAGAGACCAATCAACGTGTACCAATGAAGTTGTCCTTGGTGGGAAGGTTCTCTGTGTGTAACACAACTTATCTAAGGACGATATCGGATGAAGTGAAAGCCCTACGGGCTAGGGATAAAAGATGTAGAGATGGGAATCCAAACCCTACAAGTTAGAGGGTGCGCGGAAACAAGCATGGAGTGACCGTTCAGGAAAGTCACTAGATCTCATAGCCATCGAGAGGCCAATCGAACGCATGCTAATGAAGTTGTCCTTCGTATGAGGGATGTGATTTTAGAAATATAATCCCTACAGGCTAGGGAATGTGTAGATGTAGGCACGGAGTGACCGTTCAAGATAGTCACTGAATCGCATGGCCATCGAGAGGCCAATCGACGTATGCTAACAAAGATGTCCTTCGTACGAAGGATGCAATTTTAAAAATAGAATCCCTACGGGCTAGGGAACTCGTAGATGTAGGCACAAAGTGACCGTTCAAGACAGTCACTAGATCGCATGGCCATCGAGAGGCCAATTGACGTGCGTAAACGTAGATGTCCTTCGTGGGAAGGATACGTATTTAGAAATGGAATCTCTATAGGCTAGGGAATGCATAGATGTAAGTACGGGGTGACCGTTCAAGACAGTCACTGAATCGCATGGCCATCGAGAGGCCAATTGATATGCACTAATAAAGGTGTCCTTCATGGGAAGGACGCGATTCTAGAAATAGAATCCCTACAAGCTAGGGAACTCGTAGATGTAGGCACGAAGTGACCGTTCAAGACAGTCACTAGATCGCATGGCCATCGAGATGCCAATCGACGTGCGTAAACGAATATGTCCTTCGTGGAAAGGACACGCGGTTGTAAGAATACAAGGATATATAAGGAGAGTCCCTACAGGCTAGGGAATGCGTAGATACAGGCGCGGGGTGACCGTTCATGACAGACACTAGGTCTCATGGCCATCGAGAGGCCAATCAACGTGCATAAATGAAAGTGTCCTTCGTAGGAAGGACATGGTTTTGGAAATAGGGTCCCTGCAGGCCAGGGAACGCGTAGGAATACTTGCAAAATTAAAGCGCAAGACATTCGCAGTATATAAATTGCACAAATAAGCACATAAGCCCTGGGTTCATAGGTTCGACGTAACGGCTTAGGGTGCCTACCCTTCCCATTGGTATGTTCTAGAAGGTCTCATGGGGTCGTTCGTAGCCGCCGAGACTCTTTGTCTCTTTGGATTTTAGAACAACTCATTTTATCCATGAGGTTCGAATTTTAGGGGTAGGTTCCTAGAGAGATCAGCTAAATACCAAGTCCAGCCCTCAACAAGGTCGAGCCTCGTATCAGACCTTTCCGGATATCTAACCCACTCTGAGTGGAATTATAATAAGACTCGTAGGCGATGTAATTCCCCTCTGGTCTTAAATACAATTCCCACGCTTAGGTTTAACGCAATTTATAATATCCCAACAGAATACAATAAAATAACAAATATAAAAATATTTAATTAAGTTGAACGTAAATGAATGAATAAATTGCAGATGAATAGATAAATAAATAAAAATTTAAATATTTAATAAAAAAAAGGAAAACCTAAATCCTAAACCAAACCCTAATTTAGGCAAACTAGCCAAACCCTAAAAATTCGCCAAAACCTAAATGTTTCGCCAAAAACCCTAAACCCTGCCAAACCTATAGGAGCATAATAATTTACAGTTTTGTTATCACTAATCCCCAACAGAGTCGCCAACTGTAGCAACCTGCCCTAAAAATTTAGTTTAGAGTCGTCACCTATTCTACCAAGGCGAATAGGAAACCTCGCGCAGTTAAGAGATCAGGGTAAGATACTATATTCAGGTCGAGGGAAGGTGTTAGGCACCCTCAACCCTTTCCTAAGGTTTGCATTATAAAGCTAAGGTTTATGGCTAAAAAATAAAGAAAGATGACAGACAGTCACTACAAGAAATATGGCCTACGGCTACGCTAAATTCTTCCACAACTCAAAAACTGTGGCTACATATATGCTTTGGCCGGAGTTTTCAAACCGTAGAAATATGTTTTGAAATATTAAACCCAGATTGTGAAACTGTGGCCTTTTCTTAAATTACCATGTTTATACCACGGTTAATAACCGCGGCTTATAAGTTTCACTTCAAACTATGGCCGAAGCCCACAATTTTATAGCCCGCCAAACTTTCCCTCTTTTATTTTCACTTTCCCTCTTTTTTATTCTTTTCTTTTCTAATTATTTTTTATTAAAAAAATAAAATAAAGTTTTCTATTAAAAAAAATAAAATAAAATTGAGAAAGCAATTCCTAACACGTTTCAGTTTCTTTCTTCTTTTACTGCCATATCATCGCTTCCCTCCCTCTCTTACCTTCTCCTTCAGTTTCAAACAAAAAAACCTTCAGCCATCACGCCGCCATGCCTCCGACGGCATTCGCTGCGGCTATAAACACAAAAACCAACGCAGAGATGATGAATCTCCACAGCAGCGATGAAGAAGACGACGGCGGCGCCGCCACACCTAGGTTCATTCTCCAATTCGTTTACATTTTTGAAATCCTTTCTCCCTTCTCCTTTCTAACCTGAGTGCGTTTATTGCAGGAAATGGATGGAAGGAGGCGAATCTGAAAGGGGTCGAGTGGAAATCATAACGGAGAATCTCCAAAAAATCAAGGATTCCGCGATGTGAAGAGCGAATCGAGCAACAACAACCTTCAATCGGCGGAAGTGACGATGATGAGCGGCGGTGGAAAGCTTTTCAGGCGAGCTCTTCTTCTTTCTTTTCGTTTTAGGGTTTATTCTCTGGGTCTGCAAAGACTATAAATGAACATGGATAGATTTTAGGGTTTTCTAGAAATTTTTGTCAAAAAGCTACGTTGGAATGTTTGTGAATAGCTTTAGGTTATAAATTTAGGGTTTTTCTTCTATTCTTGTGTAAAAGCTACGCTCTGAGTTTTTGTTCTGTGTAAAAGCATCGAAGAATTTGTAGAAAATAGAGAGTGATGAAGGTTCTGCGGTTTTAAGATTCAAAGAATGGTGATGAAGATCTTGCAGAGGATAGGGAGAGTTTTCTTGGTGAGTTTCTCCCGATTGTTGAAGAATTAGAGTGATTTGCAAGTGAGTCCTCCTATTTTTTCTCTGTGATTCTTTGTGATTTACATTGTGTCTGATTATGCCTTCAGTTATATGTTCTAGGTTCGATTGACAAAGAAATTGGCTCTAAATCAACTCGTCGGAGTTGCACGTCGACACCGCGATTTATAAAATAGGTCATTTAATATATGCTTTGCCAAACATTCAAAAGAGGTGACAGGGTAATTAGTATATATAACTGATTCATATGCTTTATATGGTATAAACTTGTTTGGTTTCTTGTGCTTTTTCACAATTGATAATTTCTCTTAATATAGATTTTTGACTTATTTGATATAAAGCACAACGGAGTTATTGAGTTTGGCGAATTCGTTAGATCTCTTGGTGTTTTTCATCCAAACGCACCTTTAGAAGATAATTTTACTGGAGAACTACCCGTTAATTACATTCGCCAAGCTCACTACATTGACAGAATTGTAAGCTTCAAATATTTGTAGTGGTGTTTATTGATTACTAAATTCTTTTTCACGATACTTCAAATTGATACATATTTGGTCGGTTCCATTTTTTTGATAGTAGCAGGAACTATGGTTGGTTCTCTCGAGTAAGATATTCTTTCTTATAAACATATGACATCTTGTAAATTTTACAGTTGAGGTTCGTGTTCTTAATCTTATCCTATGTTGCAGTGAATCAGGTTATTTTTTCTCGTTCGATTTTCTACGATGGCGTGTCTCTAGTACTCAATGTTGATGGTATTCTAAGTAGAAAAACTCCACCAAGGCTCTGGTTGAACTTCCAGGTTATCTCCCTCTCTATCTCGTGACACTAATAATAACCCGCGTAATCATTCTATGACACTTTCTTATGTTGAAATTGATTGTTCTACTGCAGTACAAAGAGTTTTATAACCAACACAGTGTAAAGCTGGTTGATAAAGTACTAGAATTGTTGAGACTTTATACTATAGACTTTGTTTCATCTCCTGAGATAGATTTTATGACACTTTCTTATTTTACTCTTTTTCGTGTTCAAGGAATTAAATAATATTAATGATAACAAGTTATCTAATACTACATGGACTGTAGTGTTGACACATCTAAGTCTCATTTGTCATTTGTCATAATTTGAACAATGGTCTTACTTTTTTGTTAGGTAAAAATGTTGGAAGCCCTTGAAGACGTTGTTATTTTTGTGTTATTCTCGTTGCATAGATGTAACATGAACTTGTAAGAGTATTAAAATATGTTCTTCAATGCACATTTGCATCTGTGAGCATTGAGAACTTGATAATTAAACATTTTCTGAGATTAGTTGTATGTTTAGATTAGGTGATACAACTTGACCATCTGTGAGTGTGATTTTAGAGTCTTCAATATTTGAGAAACATGTAATGTAAGGTTTAAAGGCTAATTATATTTGACAATATTTGACAAACATGTAATGTAAGGTTTAGAGTCTTCAATATTTGACCATCTAGTTAATAGAGTTAAAAGGCTAATTATATTGAACATGATTAGAGTTTGGAAGAGTGGGACTCGCCTTGTTGCCAAGTGCCTACGTATCTCCTTATGGAGAATCAGAGTCAACGTAGTTCGGGCACAGGGTTGTACGCCTTAGAATTAGAATTTTGTGGTTTGAAATTGTTTAGAGGCTTTTTGAGTGGCCTATCATAGTTTTGAATTTGATTTGAAAGGCATTTTGAGTTGCCTGATAGAAAATGATGAAAATCCGTAGTATCGTGGTTTAGTGTGTCTTGAAGGTTTTGGGCGTACAACCCTGGTTTAATATGTCACCGTTAGATGCATTATAGCTAACGGATTAATGGAGCATTGTTGGTTACTCAGATCGATATATTCGATCGTCGCGGGCAGCAAATTAAATGTACTTTAAATTATATATTTTTTATCTCTCGTCTAATGCGACTAATAGCTTTAGTCGGGTCGAGGAGAGAATTATTCAAGGATTGATTAAATTAATATTTTTAAATAAATTAACTTGATCAAAATTATTTCTCGCCTAATGCGACTAATAGGTATAGTCGGTTCGAGGAGAATATTTAAAATTAATCAAGAATCAATTGAATTTTTTTTTGCCCAAATGGGATTGGGGCAAACCCTAATGCATGGGTAACCTATCTAAGGTTTTTGTGATTTATATAATTAAAACTAATTAAATCAATTAAATCGAATAGTCGAGAGAATAAATCCTAAACCTAATCCTAATGTAATTATATTAATCTTAATTAAAATAAATTAATTTAATTAAACAAAAATTAATTCATATTAAATCTAAATAGAAAAGAATAAAATAAAAAAATATATATAAAACCTGTTTTTTAATTCTGTGTGGTGTGTTATTGAAAGTCTACGGTGAGACCGCAACTGCTGGGCGTTGGATCTGCTATTGGTATGATCATATGGTCCTCGCATGAGAGTGCACGATGAGGTCCTCCAGATGAGCAACACCAGATCTGAAGATTTGTTTACGCAGGAAATCATAAAAAAAACAAAGGTAGACGCTGGGTTTCGAACCCGCGTCTGGAGAGCTACGAAGCCTTATGCTTTGCCAACTATGCCAATCGCTGATAATAAACAGACACGTGATAATTATATATGAATCAAAACGTCAAGAATTTTTAAAAGTGATTCGCGCGCCCCAATCGTCTTCCTCGCTGAGCTTTTTTTCTTCTGCGAACAGAGCCCCCTTTTACCTACGGTTTTTCCGCCGTAGCCCAAGATGTTCACCCCTACCACCTGCGTATTTACACCAATAAATGCAATAAAATGATGGAGACCGATTATACGTAGCCTCACGAATCTAATAAGCTCCTTAATTGGCCATGAAATCGCTTTTATTTGATTCCCCCAAAATTATGACCATGAACCCTAACAATGGCATCAGTCCAAACCTGCACTTAATATACAATAAAATTGCCCAGAAAGTATCAACACGTCGTTGTGAACATAAATATACTATTAAAATCGATTTACCATGCATGATAAGGCATAATCGAAACTGGAAAAAAATCAAGAAAAAAACGTGGTCTGGCGTCGTGATTCCGGATGTAGTATGGCCTTGTGATGATCCAAACGGCCTCAGTGAATTCCTATGAAGCTAATTCAAACCTTTAAACGCCTTGGATTCGTATGCAAATTGAAAATCGAATCTCCCTCTTTTCTGAACTTTGTGAGTCCAGTTCTGGTTATTTTTAGGAGGCAACAAAAACCTCTTCCCCCCCCCCCCCCCGGGTCTGCAGTTGTTGTTCAATTATATATGATCCCATTAGGTCATTATTTTGATCAGAAATCTTGTTGTTCAATAAATGATATTTGATTTGGGATCAAATTCAATCTTGCCATATTTCCTTTTGATCCTCAATTTTGCAAATCCGATCTTTTCTTTCCATGAAACGTGAACAAACCTGTTATGGGTTTTTTTTTATTTTTTTTTTGTTTTAATAACCTAATAATAATAACTAACAATAATAAAATAATTAATGAAAATAGTAATGATAATCCTAATATATGTTTACTAAAATCTAATTATAATAAAAAATCTAATTAATCCTAATACTAATCCTATTAATATTAACAATAATAAAAATTAATAGTGTTAAATAATAAAAATTAATAGTGTTAAATACTAATAGTTAGTCATGATAATAATAATCCAAACAAATATTAGTAAAACCCCAAGGTATCACCACAAATGATAAAACCCTTAAAATAATTAGGCCCAACTTTTGGGTCCTAAACACCTGTTAATTACATCCTTGTTTTAACTCAACCTGATTTATGAGAGAGCGGGTTTGACAATAGAAATGTCAAACCCCATGACTCTTAATTTTGAATCTTGATGGATTAACAGACGTAGATTTGATCGGGCAAATTTTGGGGTATGACACAATGTTATAGAAGAAAGTTGCAACAATAAATTTTTTGGATTGGAGGTAACTCTGAATAAAGAGAAAAGGAGTGGGAAGTCAATGGCATGTTTTTGAGTTAGTAATTAGCTAGAGAATGTTGAAGACAATGGATAGCCAACTATAATAGAATGTGGTGATTCCTGGATCTATGAAGACATAGTGCAAGAAAGTAAGGGTTGCAAACCTAAAAGAATTCATCTCTAAGTACAACAGGGTGGCGTATTAGAATATGCATGATTGTGTAATAACTAAGGTTACTAGTAAGGATATTTTTTAAGACATGAGTATATAAGAGGGTTCTGCTATTGGACAAGAATCACATCTTAGAAGAGATGCATGTTAGTTAGAGGAAGAGATATAAGCGACATTTTCACCTCGTTGATTGGAAGAAATTCGAGGATGAAATTTAAATTTAGGGGGGGTGATGTATTACCCATGTTTCCAGGCATGAATAAATATTTAAAAATGAATTGAAGCAAAGAAGTGGGGTTTGCTAACGAATTTCATAGTGTCATGGTTAGAAATTTAACATAAGCTACAAAAGAAAGAGTGGGTTTTCACCCAAAACTCGAATTAAGTGAATTAGTACTATTTTTTTGCATTTACCTTACATCTCATGCATAAATCAGAATTAGAAGGGAAGAAGAAGGGAACAGTGGAACGTGAAACGAAGGAAAAAAGGAAGGGAAGTGTGGGTTCAAGTCTCATCTCCATCATGCATGTGTGTGGAGCTTTAGCATTTTGGAAGGAGACCAAGGATCAAGTGTGAGGATCATTATCATCATCTCCATTCTCATCATCAAGCTCAAAAATCATGAGGTGAGTTCTGTAACACCCCTTTTTACCCCATAAAATAATAAGCATATAATCAGAGAATAAGCATGCATATAACTCAAAAGGGCGTCACATCGACGTTTTCAAAAACTAAAAATAAACTTTTAAAACCGACAGCATTTATCCATAAAATACAATACACCTGGTCATTTCAAATAACACCTGACATATAATCATAATTCATCCAGAATATGCATTAACAGCGTAATTAATACTCATGTGTTTCATATAAATGATACATGTCCCATACCATGATCATAATATTTGGCCTAAAGCCTTTCAACAACAAGTAACCAATTAAACAGGTTCACCAGTTATAACAAAATACATAAGCAAATAGAACATGAGTTCGACATCTAAGCTACCCAGTGTTACATGACCAGAGCATTGACTCGCTACTTAATTACCAAGCAACTCGGACGAAACTTCGACTAGATCACACGCCAGCTACTAATCGTCAAACCTGCATGTCGCCAAACGAGGGCAACATTAAAACAGAAGGGTGATAATACAAACCATTATGAAGAAAGTATAATGAGATACAATGGTTAAATCAACAATTATAGGAATGCATTACACTTGCCTAATCATAAAATTAATGCTAATCATAATTCACATATATTAAGCATACACCAAGTATAAGAGTATAATATCTCAATACTATATTCTCAATTATACACATAGCCATAATTATCACATATTCCCGCACTTAACCAATTACGTATTCAAACATCACCCATTCTCAATTATCAACTAATACAAATATCGCTACAACACCAAGTGTACATAATCAATTACCAAACTCATACACATAGCATTACGACATCAATGCACATAATCAATTGTTCACTCGTACACTTATTACAACAACATAATGCACATAATCAATTATCACAATCATGCACTTATCATGACAACATAATGCACATAGTCAACTATCACATAACTCTAATGTGACTCAATGAAACATGTGACACTATGCATGTGGTACCAATGTGAAATTCTGAGTTTCACCGGCCTCCAATTCATAACTCGAGAATCTAAGCCACACTTCCGATCCGGATAAGACCAAAGTCCACCAATTGTAAACATATAGTTTACGGCTCCCGATTCACTCTAGAATCCAAGCCCGCTTGTGTTTCAAAGCAAATCCACCTGTGTTTCAAGGCACACTATGATATGAATGTATGACCAATGTCACAAATATATGCAATTAAGATCATCTCTACCATCTTAACTTTCCGCATATCACAATAATTCAACCCTATGAATTATCCACCAATTGTACACAACATTCACAACACACACATCATTCACGTACAAGAGGTCAATTAATCAATTACGATTCACACAATCCAATTAACACTAGTAACCACACTATCTCATGTTAATTCTCATTTTGCCAATTATACATGAACACACACTTTCAACATCAAGCAATTAATCATTAGAATTAATATTAACCAACTACTCACAGAGAATCAATATTAGCACAACATCATTGACATGGAAATATATTTGTCTCAACATACATATTCAAGACAAAACACAATTACGGACAAATCCTCAAAATACCGTAATTTACCGACAAATCGAATAATTGATCTAATTCCAAATTTATTCCAATCAATTGAAATCATTGAAATTAATTCAACTATTAATTAAATCAACTAACTAATAATTATTTTACATTAGTTCCAATTTACTCTATTATTTTCTATTACAAAACCAATATTTGATATAAGAAATATTCAAATTTACCCAATTTCGGTCGGTTCGTAAAACATCATCATTTCAACAAAATAACACTATCATGTTAATCTACTAATTAATCTTAGCTACCATGTAAATTTTCATTAAATTCCGGACAATTAATTATACCGCTTAATTCCGCTATTCGATCTAATGGGATTGTTTGAGTTATATTATACTTTTCTTTTCTTTTCTCGCTTCAGTAGAACATGACTCTACTTCTTATTCTTATTGGTGCGCTACAGTAATATAAGTTAATATTATACTTGTTTCTTGTGCTACAGGAACAGGAACAGGAACAGGAAAAAATTATATATATTTCATTTTCTACCTTATTGCTACAATATAATAAGCAAAACATAGTATCAATACAAACACTACTTTTCCACCACAAGTATATATATCCGCAACAGTAGATGTAAGACAACATGTAGCATAAAGAAAACATATAGAACCATGGGAATTTAGGGGTTTCACTCTAAACATGTCCAAACCTAAAAATAATTGAATAACAAAATTCTTAAATCATGTTAATCTACCCATTGACCCAATTATACTAACCCATAATAATAAGGATTCTCCCCCTTACCTCTTTAATTTCTACTCCAAACCCAAGTTCCTCTTCCTTGTTCTTCCCCTTTCTTCCTCTTTTTCCTCTTTTCTTTCCTCTTCTTGTCTAGCCGTGAAAAATGAGGAGAAATGAATATGAACTTATTTCATTCCCTCATTCTCACCTTTATAACTATTCTATATGGGCCTAAATATAACACCCCCTATTTACTTCCAACATCAATAAGTAAGCCCAATAAATTATATACTATTTATTATTTCTATTTTAGTTACTAAATCAAATAACGCCAATAATTAAATAGACACAAATATACACACCAAATTAATTAATAAAATTCACTTATCTCAATTAAGCAATTAAACACAAATACACACAAAGTTAGTTAATTAAATTAATCATTATATCACATAATAATTAAATAAATAATTAACACAGCAAATAATTAAATAAATAATTAACACACCAATTAATTAAATAAATAATAGTAAAATAAATACTAATAAAAATTGGGCTGTTACAGGTTCCATTAGTTAGGAAATTGGGGTAGGAATTGGGAGAAATTGCATGTTAAATGGGTTAGTGTGATAATTGTATGAAATGTGTTAGTGTATGGAATATAGTATGGTATTCAAAATGCATGTGCTGATTTATACGAGGTTTGATGACCTAAGTATGTAAATTCATGTTAGGGTTGATATGGGAGGTTTTGGAAATGAGGTTTATGTTGAAAAAATGGGTGTTTTTTAGTCTGAGTTCTGTGGAAATTGATTTCCATGTGTTGGTAACCGATTTTTGGCAAAAATATGGTTTTTGGACATTCTGCATACCAGAAACCGGTTACCCGTATATTGGAAATCGATTTCTTGAGCTTGTGTTGAAAAAAGTGTAGAATGTTAAAATATCGTAACTTGAGTTCCGTAACTCGAAATCAGACGCGGAAGGAGGCGTTGGAAATCTCTTCCAATGCTCGATTACATAGTAAAGTAGTAGTATAGTGTTATGCCAATTATTTAGGGTGCAATGGTGATATAATATAATGTGTGATTCGATACGATTACTGGTGTTATACCTCATACATGTGTGTGCTTACAGTAATTCCATATGATGATGAATGACATGATATGGCATTTATATGTGTGCTTAAATTAATCATATAGCATGACATGCTCTATTACTTATGCTTATTTTATATGTGTGCTTAAAGTACATGAATCTGGTACACGGTTCCTTGAGGTAGTAGCCCTAATAGTAGGAAAGGTGGATGAAACCGGTATACCGTAACTTGAAGGTAGCAGTCCCAACCGGTATCCATAACACCGTTCCTTGAGGATATCAGCCCCAATAGTAGGAAAGTTGGAAGAATTCGATATATCATTCCTTGAGGATGGCAGTCCCAAAAGTAGGCAGGTACACGAATCGGTATGTTCTTCCTTGAGGAAAGCAACCCCAAAATTAGGAAGTAGTAGCCCCATAAATAGGAAGGCGGATAATCAGAAGACCATTTTATGAGTTTAACATACTTGCAATCATAATGTTTCAAGATTCATATAATTTCTATTACGATTATGTTTCTTTTGAATTATGTGTTATGTGAAATTAAACAACTACGGTGTTGTGTAATAAGAGTTTATTCTTGAATGGTAATTGAGGAAACCACGAATCAATGTTAGATATGTATTTGATGCATGTACCTTGTAGAGCCGAGAAGACACATAAGCTAGGAGGACTCACTGAGATTTAATAATCTCACCCCAATCTTATTATTATTTGCAGGTGTCTTTTAGTAGTGAAGAATTGGTAGAAGGTCTGGATTAAGGACTCGATGAGTAGATGGTATAATTGTGTTTTGAGTTTACCGATAACAAAAAGTTGAAAAAAAGTGGATCACTTATGTCGGTACTTTTTGGATGGGCTTTAAGTCATGACTCACTGTAGCGGTGAATTTGGTGAGACTAGAGTCATGGGAAGACTTAGCTCATTTTAAACAGAGTCGCCACCACGCTTTATTATTTCCAAAAAGGAATGGGTGAAAGAGCGAATAAAACCCACAGAAGTTTTTAAAACAAAACTAATAAACTTATCAGAGTTCTGGCTACGGAGGGTTTATTATACAAAGGGAAGGTTTTAAGCACCCCTCATATCCATGGTACTCCATGGGAACCTCTTTGTTTTTGTGTTATTATCTTTTATCTATAAATACCCTTTTTGTGAAAAACCTATGTGAAAAACTTGTTTGAAATAGAGGGTGGGGATGGGAAGAGAAGTTTTTGAAAGTGAGGTCAATAAGATATCGCATCTTAGGCCTACATACCCCTAAAGTGCAATAGGGAAGTCAGAGCTTTTGTAGTTCCTCTTTTAAAAAAAGGAAAAAAAGGGGCCAAAGTGGCCAAATTTTTTTTTGGGTGTGAGCTTTAAAATACTCACAAGTTTTTAAAAGATGGTTAAGCTTTAAAATACATAACACGTTTAAAAGATGATTAGGCTTTAAAATACCTAATAAGTTAAAAAGGGTTAAGCTTTAAAATACTTAACTAGTTAACAAGGGATTAGACTTTAAAATACCTAATAAGTTAAAAAGGGTTAAGCTTTAAAATACTTAACAAACTTTAAAACAAATCAAAGAAGGACCAAGCTTTAAAATACCAGGTCAATGGGTTAAGAGAAGTTTCACCGAGAATAATTCATCTCTTAACACGAGGGTTTAAAAACAAGATCAATGGATTAAGAATAGTTTCACATGAAATAATTCATTTCTCAATACCAAGGTTTCAAAACAAAAGGATTTTTTTGGCTAAGCTTTATCAATACTAAACCATAAACAAGTGAAAAGATTTAAAATACTTATCACAAAAGGAAAAGAGATTGGAATAGAATTTAGGTACCTTGACAATTTAGTCAATATCATTCCCATCCTTTGGATAAAACATCAAGCTTAAATAATCAACAATAAATACCTCATGTATGTACAAGAACAAACAAGTGAGTGTTAACAAGCAAGAGATGGATGTATCTAAACTCTTGGATTCCAATCATGTATAAATGATGAATGATTAGTGTGATGATTAAACATTGGGTTAGATAAACAAAAATAATAACAAGTACGAATCACATGGATTTAAAATCAACAAGTATATGTACAAGACAAGGTTTAACATTTAAGTACAAAGCATGGATTAGAATCAACAAGTGGGTACAAATATAAACATGGATAAAAAAATATCAACATGTTGCAAATTTTTTTGGTTAGGATTTTAAACCTAAGGATTTTTCAAATTAGGGTTTTAGAAATTAAGGTTTTAGAACATACACATAATCCTAATTAATTTTAATTGTTAAATACCATTTTCTTTAAGAGAAATGGTCTAAGGGCACATGAGAGAGTCAATGACAATCTAACCTAACCTTAAACAAGTATTTACAAAAATATACTAAGCCACGTTAGAGAAATATTCAAAAGGAAACATATTTTTGTTGATTTTTTAATATTAAAAGACTTGTTTTTTTATTAATTTTTAAATGATGATAAAATAAATATTTTTGGATTTTAAACGGTGACATGAAAATAGACAAGTTAAATGACACATAGAAAAAAGAATCACTCTAAAATACATATTTTTAAATTAGTTATGATTTTTTGAAGTTGAGTAAAAAACTAAAAAGTGAGTGATAAAAAGATAAAGGGGTGTGGCCACTAGGGCTTGAACCCACGCCCTTGACCTCAGTGCACAAAACCTCAGCCAACTCAACCACACGCGCGTGGTGACAAAAGGATACACTCAACTCAAAATATGTTAAGTTTGGAAAAATTACAAAATAATACAAAAGTCTGAGAGGACTAAGTGTGCGCTTCTAACCAAGTGTGCTATTACGATGATGTCATAAGTGGAATGCAAGCTAACAAATATATTTTAAAACTGCACGCCATTTTAAAAATTTAAAAATCAAAAGTTCTTCATCTTCTTCCTCACGACCATCAACAACACAACAATTGTGATTTTGTAACTTTCTCAAATATGCATCATTTTTTACAAAATAAAACTCTTAAACTGATCAGAAAAACATCACGAATTCAACCATGTTATTTTCATAAATTTAACTCATGAATTTAACTAAAACTCGTCTGAACCCTAAAATATGAATTTCAAATTAAACTCTGACTTCAAACAATCAAGCTCCGAAACTCTGACTTCAAACAGCGGTTGAAAAGTGAAATTTCACTTGGGTACCTTTGAGAGGATAAGGAAGGTATATACACCTTCTAAATGATGTTTAGAAGTTGTCTAAACCATTGGTTGACACCCAGAACTTTTAGAATAAGAATTCACTAAAAAAGTGAAAAGAACAACAAATGGATAATTTCAAGTTGAGTAGTTGAAAGTTTCCTCAAAATCCTTTTGGATCATTGAGAAAAATGGCCATAAAGTTAAGAAAAAATCCAAGTAAAACACTAGAAAAATTTTCCAAGTCTTTGAAAATTATCTTCTTAATTCCATATCTCTCAAAATAACCCCTTTTTGAAAAAATTTCCCATGTGATAAGTTGTTTGTTTTTCCAAGATCTACAACTTTCATGTTGGGATATTTTTGAGTGTGTAAGCAAAATTTTGAGATCCATGAACTAGGTCAAAATACACTTAAAAACCCTAGTTTGACTTTCTGTTGACTTTTTATTCTTGATGAATTTTTTGAATTTTCTTTGATCAAATGTCTTCAATATCCACATGATGATGATTTGGATCTTTAAAAGTCCATGGTTGACTATTTTTCTCAAAAGTCAAAGCTTGGCTTGCACAGTTGACTTTGTCCGGATGAACTGCAGTTTTGTGATTTTCAAATGAATCAAGATATCCTATTCAAATGAATGATATGAATGGACTATAATGTTGATTATGATGCCCTTGAATCATATTTTGAGTCTTGGAACCATCTCCTAATTAAAAGTCAACCCTCCATAGAAATTAGGTCAAAACCCTAATTAGAGCTTCTGATGAACTTGAAGGTGATTGATCTTGCATTGACCTATCTTTGGGCCTTGATATTGATTGGAGAACCCTTTGAATCATGAATGAATATTGAATTTCTTTGTGGGCCTCAAAACCCTAATTTCCTCAATTTCTTCTTGATCAGTCTCCTGTCTTAGGACAAAAGCAACAAACAACAATTTTTTTGTATTTTTGGTTAGCAAATGATAAATGCATGATGATAACGATGACAATGATGATCCTAATATTTAGGATATGGTGGGTGAAATTCTGGTAAGACAGAACTCAGATGTCATATAGGATGTCGTGACATCTGATCTGACATTATAAAAACAGACAAGGCAGAAATACAAATAAAACATTGTAGTAATTAAAAAACACAATAGAATTGTTTACCCAGTTCGGTTCAACCAATCTACTCTGGGCGCTACCAAGCCATGGATGAAGTCCACTATTAGTAGTATCAATTCAAAGTTAAACTCCTCCGTTTACAACTTCTCACTTAATCACTACCCAATGACCCCTCTACCTAGGTTCTCCCTAGATATGGAATATCTCCATTCCACTCCCAATCACAGCAATGATGTATAGCAGTCAACAACTCAGCCACTGCATCGACGTCCTAATTACCAACATTCTAAATACACAAGCAAATATAACATGGAGTTACTTACAAGTTTTCTACAAGAACAAACTGCACTCATTGCTTCACAGCTTCTGAGTGAGTAAAACAAACCTCTTGCCTACAGGCTTCGACGCACAAATTAGCGACCTTCCCACAAACCGGGAGGTTCACCTACACAGCTAACCCTAAAAACTACATCTTGGCAATACTCAGCTAGCTGGCAAACTAGGTTACAAAGCTACCTATTTATAACCTATTCCCAACTGGACTTGGGCTTCAATCACAGCTTTATTTGCTGTTACAAATAAGCTGAATTCTTCTGCTAAAAGAAAGGTCTTCAATCACAAGTTTTCTAATTTATCTCCTAAATTAGAAACTGCTGAGTCTTCAATATTCTTTCTTGATTCCTTTGACCTTTAAATCGTAATAAACTGACATAAAAAACTGTTGCTAAAATTTCCCCACAATATAAGCTCCAAGATATTCACCACCGATATCTCCAAGATATTGTCCACAAATATGTCCAAGATATCTACCACAAATATACCCATAAAATATGCTCCAAATAACAACAATAAGTCGTTACACTTTTGCAACAGATTCTCCTATAAAATCTTTTCACATTTAGTTTCCTAAATGTTCTCCTCATATATAGCTCCACAAAGGATTCAATACTTTAGGAATATTTGGTTTATGCTATAACAGAATCCAAACTGTCAGCTCAAACACGATGTCACGACATCTTCTTCAACATGTTGCTCCAGATGTTGAAACATTTCAACACAACATGTTTCTCCATTAAATAGAACTTTCACCTGCTTTCTCTTACAAGTTATAATTCTATTTATCCTATTGTTGCTAGATTAGTTTTATCAAACATAAAGCCAATCCTCAAAAGCACTAACAATCTCCCCCTTTGGCTTATTTTGGCTAAAACTAATTTACATGACCTTTGTACTGCAGAAGCATAAAAAATACAAGGGTTTAAACATTACAATTCAGTTGTAGCAATTTAGAAGTCTTCAGTAGTCACTGTTTATGATATTTCAAAATTTATAAGTGACAGTCTTCAGTCTTCTTTTATGATGTTGAAACATCATTCTAGGACATCTTTCTAGCAGGTCCAACTCCAATGTTCTCTCTTTCTTTTAAGGATCCCACAGATCACACAAAGTTTACCCCCCTAAAAAGTTGCTCTTCAGAGATAACATAACATAACCACTTCTCCCCCTTTTAGGCGATAATAAGACAAAGGCTTTGTGGAAGGAGAACTCACTATAGCATAGGAAACATAACATCACATATATCATATTCATAGAGAAGGAGAAAATTGAGGCCATGATGCACATGAGGAAGAAAATACTAAATGCTCCCCCTCAAACTGAGAACTATGCTACGACACAATTGACACAACATCCTCCTTTTAGAGCATAAGAGGATACTTAGTAACGGAAATTTAAACACTTGGATTATCCATTACAGACATAGAGAACCATACCTCTATATTGGATAATTCAGAACACAAGACAGTCAGTGTTCATGACTTTAGACAAATTCAATAACTTAGACTATCCATAGAGACAACAGACCTCTATAGAATGACTTAGAACAAAGAAACAATATGTGTTCATGACTCAAAACAAGACTCTAAAATTGAAAAGAATATCTTTGCAAAACAACTGCAAAGAATGACCTCAGACTTAACAATGTCTGAACACTACGCTTATACCATATGCTTGTCACAATTTGACAAACATAACCTATACTCTAGACTTAACTCATATCCGAAAGAAGGATATGAGATACTCAAACAAAGAAGGATTAAAAAAGACAAGACTCTAGAAATCTGAGCAATTAAAATAACATACCTAGACTTTAACCAATTTCTTGATCAAGAGATGTTATTTGAGAAAGAACTACATCACATGGACGTGTGCAAAGGTTGGAACATGCACTATATCAGAACAAGTGATACACACCATCAACACATGTATTTAGATGATAATACAAAGAATAATCCTTGTTGGTTTTCAAGGATAAAACATGTCTTGAGTTATGTTCTGACATCTTGAATGACATTGTTCTTCTGGCTTAAAGATTAGTCTTTAAGAGACTTTCCATTTGATTAGAAGCAAAATAAAGTTATCCTTGCTGGTCGTCATACTCTCTTACTCCCCCTGAGATATACAAATTTAGGACATATTTGATGTTCGTCCATGAAGCACCCTACATTTGGAATTTTCCACAGTTTCCAAATTCAGAATCCTTAGTTTCCTTGCTACACAAGATTCGGATTGCCACACTCTGCAACTTCGAGTAGAAGAAACTTTAATTGTATAACCATAAATCAATCTTCAGTAGCTAAGTCTGAGCCTTATCTCTCTGGTGTCTTTAACAGTAGCGATGATGAATTTTCATGTAGATCTTTTTCCTTCATCACATACTTCTTCTCTTCATACAGATTTTGTAAATATCCAGCTCCCATCAAGATATTTAATAGAATCAGTATGCTTCACCAAATACCATTGCCACACTTACTAAGCTTGTGAAGATAACAGTGAACATTAACATTTAGTTCACACTAGTCCTTGAATACACAACTTGAAGGACTTCTCATCTAATAGGTACTAAGTATCCCGTCAAAGTACTTATTAGTTACTCATTAAGATTTACTACTCACACTAGTTCATCTTGACTGATTTCTTCTTCACAATCTTGCATCCAGGTTCTATACCTAATAAGTACTAAGTATCTCGTCAAAGTACTTATCAGTTAGTCAGTTAGAATTGAATACTCACACTAAATCATTATGACTGATTACCTCTTCACACTTATATATTTTCCTCTGATACCAATAGAAATTATGGTAAGACATAACTCATATGTCATATAGGATGTCTTGACATCTAATCTGACATTATAAAAACAGATAAGGCAGGAATACAAATAAAACAGTGTAGAAATTAAAAAACACAATAGAATTGTTTACCTAGTTCGGTCCAACCAACCTACTCTGGGGGCTAACAAGCCAGGGATGAAGTCCACTATTAGCAGTATCAATTCGAAGTTAAACTCCCCCGTTTACAACTTCTCACTTAATTACTACCCAATGACCCCTCTATCTAGGTTCTCCCAAGATATGGAATATCTCCATTCCACTCCCAATCAAAGCAATGATGTCAAGCAGTCAACAACTCAGCCACTGCATCGACGGTCTAATTACCAACATTCTAAATACACAAGCAAATATAACTTGGAGTTACTTACAAGCTTTCTTAAAGAACAAACTACATTCATTGCTTCACAACTTCTGAGTGAGGAAAACAAACTTCTTGCCTACAGGCTTCAAGGCTAAAATCAGTGACCTTCCCACAAACTGGGAGGTTCACCTACACGGCTAACCCTAAAAACTACATCTTGTCAATACTCGGCTAGCTTGCTAACTAGGTTACAAAGCTTCCTATTTATAACCTATTCCCAACTAAACTCGGGCCTTCAATCACAGCTTTATTTGCTGTTACAAATCAGCAGAATTCTTCTGCTAAAAAAAGGTCTTCAGTCACAAGTTTCCTAATTTATCTCCTAAATTAGAAAATGCTAATTCTTCAATATTCTGTCTTGATTCTTTTTACCTTAAAATCGTAACAAAATGTCATAACAAACTGTTGCTAAAATTGCTCCACAATATAAGCTCCAAGATATTCACCACAGATATCTCCAAGATATTCTCCACAAATATCTCTAAGATATTTACCACAAATATCTCCATAAAATATGCTCCAAATAACAACAATAAGTTGTTACACTTTTGCAACAAATTCTCCTAAAAAACCTTTCCACATTTAGTTTCCTAAATGTTCTCCTCATATATAGTTCCACATAGGATTCAATACTTTAGGAATATTCTGTTTATGTTATAACATAATCCAAACTGTCAGCTCAAACACGATGTCACAACATCTTCTTCGACATCGAAACTGTCAGCTCAAACACGATGTCATGACATTTCTTCAACATGTTGCTCCAGATGTTGAAACATTTCAACACAACATGTTTCTCCATTAAATAGAACTTCCACCTGCTTTCTCTTACAAGTTATAATTCTATTCATCCTATTGCTGCTAAATTAGTTTTACCAAACATAAAGCCAATCCTCAAAAGCACTAACAGTGGGATATCAGTGATCAAAATTTGGGGTGCAACACTCACGCTTGACTATATTAGGAAGCCTAAACCCAGTCTTGCTCGTCTAAGGATAAGATATACTTTTATATTGAAGAAGCAATGGAAACACTTTGTGAGGGATCGTCCTTATATTAGGAGGCCTAAACCCAGTCTTGCTCGTCTAAGGATAAGATATTCAAAGTTAGTGCTAGTCTTACTTATCTTATAATTTTATTCTAATGAGTTATAGATACTAATCATATATATATATATATATATATATATATATATATATATATATATATATATATATCACTATGTTCATAACAGGTTAAAACCAAAATAGGAATACAACACAAGGCAAGAAACAAGTACCCCCAAAGATTGATTCATGGGGGTTACAGGAAACTTGAGAAAACGAAGATGATCATTATGTTGATGGTGATGATGATCTTTTTTTTAATAGAACTGATGCACGGCGTGCTAGCACCGAATGAAGTAATTGTTCATATTTATTTATACATGATCCAAAGGGATTGAAGCCTTCCTTCCATATGCAGCATGTGTAAATCTAGTCAGGAGTCCATTGATAAATTATTATTCCACTACTATCTTGCTTCGATGTTTCGGAACTGGTTTTTCTCTACGGAGGGAGTTGATCGTGTGACCAACATATTCTACATCCTTTTATTGTGTGACAATCAATGGAGCTCTCAATGTAGGTTTATGCTTCAAGCTTCAATTGTTTCTATCTTAAACACCATTTGGTACATGAGGAATTAAGGTTGATTCAAGGATACCTTCATTGGAAACCTTCATTGGCAACATCACTAAGAAAGTTTATAACTCTTATCGGCATGAATTTGTTAAGATAAAGAACTTTAAGGTCAACATTCACCCTCCTAAGGCTCTTAGGAAACTAGAGTTCCTTTGGAAGTCTCCTTTGATGGGTTGGCGCAAATGCAACATGGATGGCTCTTTTGCCTCTTATACGGCTTCTTGTGGCGGCTTGTTTTGGAAATCAATGAGAGATTTTGTGTATGGATTTGACGAATTAGTCTAAGGTTTTTCCTCTCTGCATCATAAGTTATTGGGATATATTCATGCGGTAGACTTTACTCATATTTTCTTATTGAACTTTAATTGGTTTGAAACAAATTCCAAAGTGTTACTACTTGCGCTGAAGGACCCTTCTCTTGGGTCGTGGGAGAAGCGCAACATTTGGCTTAATTATAAAGTCAAGCATAGGTCCATAACCTTCTTAGTCACCCACATTTACCGTGGAAGGAGTCAATGCTCCAACAAGCTTGCCTCCTTTGGTTCATAATAACACCTACTTCTTCATTGGGATGTTCCTCCTCCTTTTCTTGTCCCATCAATTATTCACAATAAATTAGGTTTACCTTAATTTAGATTTATCAATTATGCTTAGGGTCAGGCTTTAGCCCCCCCGGTCAGTCTACCGTTTTTACTGTTCGCATATTTAAAAATACACATTATATTATATTATATATTTCCTAATTTTAATTTTATATTAAATTATTTATAAAATAATAAAAATGAAAATTCCTGTAGGACAGACTCAGAATGTCATATGCAACGTTACGACACCCTTCTGTCATCAACTTAGCTGAGGCAGTACATACAGATCCCCCAATATTTTGATTACTTCTTGCATTCAGAAGTCCATGAGTGTCGGGATCATATTAGTTAAGTTAACACAAATAACTCTGTTTTGCAGAGGTTCTGTGACAGCACAGTCATTAAACCAAACATTGATGTCATGCACGATGTTATGACATCCAAACTGAACAAAGAAATAAACAATGCAAAAACATAAACAACACACAGAATTGTTCACCCAGTTCGGTTCTAACTAAGCTACTCTGGGGGCAACCAAGCCAGGAAGGAAATCCACTATCAGTAGTCTTAATTTGAAGCTAAACTCCCCCGTTTACAACTTCGCACTTAAACCCTATCCAATGCAATCTCTACCTAGGTTCTCCCTAAATATGGAATATCTCCATTCCACTCCCAATCATAGCAATGATGTCTAGCAGTCAACAACTCAGCCACTGAATCAACAGCCTAATTCCTAAAACTCTAAACACAAACAAACACAATATCAACTTGAAGTTGCTTACAAGCTTCCTCCAAGAACAAATCCTCACTCATTACTTCACAGCTTCTGAGTGATTACACTAAACCTCTCACCTATAGGATTTGAGGCACAAATAAGTGACCATCCCACACACCGGGAAGTTCACATACACGGCTAACCCTAGAGACTACATCTTCCTAGCTCTGGTTATTAGCACTGCTGAATTAGGTTACAAAGGTTTCTATTTGTAAACTGTCCCAATTGGACTTGGGCTTGCAAATCGCAGCACTCTAGCTGTTACAAATAAGCAGAAAATATTATGCTACAAATAAGGTCTTTAATCACAAGTTTCCTAATTTATCTCCTAAATTTGAAACCGTTGAATCTTCAATCTTCAGATTTGATTCTTCAATATTCTGACTTGATTCTTTTACCTTTAAATACGCACCACATAGGATTACATAATATTCATAGAATATTCTGTCTCTGTTTTAAACCAAACTGAATCTTTCTTCCTCAGTTCTGCAGGCGCGATGTCATGGTTGAAGTCATGACATTCCATATAACATCTTGCTTTAGTACTTGTTTTGTTCTTTAAATATTTGCAAGACTTATACTATATTATTTTCAGCTGCTATTATGTTTTAGCCAAGCATGGATGCCAATAGGACAATTCTACATAGCAGAACATCAACAATCTCCCCCTTTGGTTTATTTTGGCTAAAACTTACCTTAACCAAGAGCAGCTGCTTCAACTTTCAAGACATCAGGAAGAACAGTCTTTTACATTCTCAGAATTGGGACTTTTAGTCTTCACTGCTTAACCACATCATAACATCTTCAAATCACTTTGTCTTCAGATCTTCCTTTGTTTCTTTTGACAGTAGCAAAATCAGCATGCTATGTACCATCTCTCCCCCTTTTTAGCCACAATATGACAAAGTTTAAACCAATGTCATACCATTGAAGTTCAACACCTTCATGCAATACTCGTACATGAGGAGGACGATGGATGGTGGCCTTTGTCTGCGAGGACTATTGGTGACAATATGAAATCCCGTTCCTTCTGGCTCGAGATCCAAGATGAAGCTTGAATGAGTTTCTGCCATCCTTCCTCGTAACTCAGAACACAAATCACAATTGTGTTCATAACTCAGATCACAAATCATAATTAAAATGACACCATTGTTGAAGGCTGACTCAGGAGAAACATTTTTGTTGTTATTTGTGATACACCACTGGTAGAGACACATGATTTCTCCACCCCGTGCTTTTTTGGACAGGTTTTGGTAAATGCA
The DNA here is from genome assembly GCF_029867415.1 of Vicia villosa. Taxonomy (NCBI): domain Eukaryota; kingdom Viridiplantae; phylum Streptophyta; class Magnoliopsida; order Fabales; family Fabaceae; genus Vicia; species Vicia villosa. The sequence continues at coordinate 132,603,790 of NC_081182.1, forward strand.
TCCATCATAATACCAAACCTGCACGCACCCAACACGAACACTCACGAAACATATCTTGAGAGATTTGATTTCTTAATCCTGTTGTGAAGATGCTAATTTATAGCCATTTGAGATCATAGGTAGTAACGATGGTCTTTGGTATTGTTCAATGGTCAACCGATTAAATAGGAAACAGTTTCAAAAGAAATTACTTTTTCTAAAGCAGTTTTTGACTGTTTTCTTCCGAACGGAGTTATCTTTAATCCAGCGCATGCATAGTCATTGATTGAACTTTACACCAGCCACGGACGAGAAGAGATAAAACCACAGCAAATTTCCTTGTTTGACCCTGAAGACTTAATGTCTTTAACTATGTCATGATATCCTGTCAGACATTGTCCCTCTTTTACCCCTTAAGCGCAATGCTCAAGACTCATTTGAGAGATTTTGACAAATCTTCCTATGAACCCAGTAATAGACCTCCCACTTACTCTACTGACTCACTGGTCATAGACTTATGTTGTTATAATTACCTTTAGACTGTCTACTGCAACAGTGAAGAGCCTTCCACCACTTGTTGAAGCATGCAGTCTCTAGACCAGATAAGGAATTATGGATACCAGATGCCTATGGTTGGATTCAACCATTCCCAGATAACTGACTATAATGATACATCTTGTTATATAAACCTTTTCATAAGAAACTTCAAAAAAAAGCTTCTGCGGACTTGGAACATCTTCTTTAAGATGGTAGAGTATAACAGACCAAGATAATTTTCTAGAATTATATCTTAAACTAAGAAGTCACTCCCCCTATCTGAGAAAGTCTGAGCTTCCCCAATGGAATAAGCTTGAAATGATGAATGGAAAATATAAGACTCATCTTAATATCTTCAAGAGCAGCACCCTCTGTTCAACAATCTGTTAGAACAAGATTTGTTCTGATCAATATTCTTGTTTTGATGATAATAATATATATATATATATATATATATATATATGAATTTTGTATAAGACAACGTAGTACTCTAATCCTTTGCATTTTCCATTTCAGGAAATACATAAAGAGTATGCACAACAATTCAGCGCTCAGAAGCACTGACTTAGAAGGTTCAGGATGGCTACATTAGAACATGCTCTGGCAAGACATTAGAAGATGGTCAAGCAGAATTAGAACATGGACTATGAAGCATCATAAGAACATGAAGTGAGAAGCAGAAATTCTGATGTTCTGAAGGGTATCACACCCAAGCTCTTCAAAGTCAGAAGTTAAGAAGATGCTCTGCACCAAGCTGATTGACTCAGATATTCAAACGTTGTATTCACAAATATGAGTTCAGAAGCAAGTACAAGATGACAGACTATTAAGTATAATCTCTGACTGACAAAAGGAACATTAGAAGCTACAAAAGGCAAAGTCAGTAAAAGCAACAAAAGCATGGCTCGAGGTAGTTGACAAAAGTGTGAAACATTAAATGCAGCGTTGTACTATTCACGCAATGCATTAAATGCAACCCAACGGTCATCTTCTCAAACGCCTATAAATATGGAAGTTCTGATCAGAAGCATAGAACGAACTCTTGCAAAATACTTAAACGCTGTCAAAATCAAAGCTCACGAACTTCATCTTCAACCTCACAAACTCTTGTAATATTTAGTGAGTGTCAAGCTTAGATTTTAAGAGAAATATCACTGTTGTGATTATAGCTTTCTAAGAAGAAATTCAAACTCTTGTAAACTTTATTTTACATTTACTGTAAAAGGTTCCTAGAGTGATCAGTGAGATCAGTAGACTCTAGAAGACTTAGAGGTTATCTAAGTGGTGATTTCCTAGAGTGATCAGATTGATTAGTGGATTAAATCCTCAGTTAAGGTAAATCACTCTAAGGGGGTGGACTGGAGTAGTTTCGTTAACAACGAACCAGGATAAAAATAATTGTGTTCATTGTTTTTATCTTATAAGTTTTTAAAGTCACACTTATTCAAACCCCCCTTTCTAAGTGTTTTTCTATCCTTCAATTGGTATCAGAGCGCCGGTTCTAGGTGCAAGCACTTGACTGTGTTAGATAAAAGATTCAGGGAGAAAAACACAAAGTCAATATGGTTGAAACAGCTGCATCAACTGCTACACCTGTTTCTAATGATCAAAACAACAATGGAAATGGTTTCAATGGATATTCTAGACCACCAGTATTTGATGGTGAAAACTTTGAATACTGGAAAGATAGACTTGAAAGTTACTTTCTTGGTCAATATGGGGACTTACGGGATCTAGTCTTGGATTGTTACAGACATCCTGTAAATGCTCGTGGAGTAAAGATGTCAAGACAAGAAATGAGTGATGATCAAAAGAAGCTATTCAAAAATCATCACAAGTCAAGGACTATTCTGCTGAATGCTATTTCTCATGCTGAATATGAGAAAATAACAAACAGAGAAACTGCTCATGACATCTTTGAATCCTTGAAGATGACTCATGAAGGCAATGCCCAAGTAAAGGAGACCAAAGCTCTTGCTTTAATCCAGAAGTATGAATCTTTCAAGATGGAGGAAGATGAAAATATTGAAGCAATGTTCTCAAGATTCCAGACTCTCACTGCTGGATTAAGAGTGCTTGACAAGGGATATACAAAGGCTGATCATGTCAAGAAGATCATCAGAAGCTTGCCCAGAAGATGGGGCCCAATGGTGACTGCTTTCAAGATTGCTAAGAATTTGAATGAAGTCTCTCTTGAAGGGCTGATCAATGCACTGTGGAGTCATGAAATAGAGCTGGATGCTAATGAACCTCAGAAGAAAGGTAAGTCTATTGCTTTAAAATCAAATAATAAAAAATGCACTAACGCTTTTCAGGCTGAACAAGGAGATTTTGAAGAGTCGGAATCAGAGGAAGAAGATGAACTCTCCATGATCTCTAGAAGAGTAAACCAACTCTGGAAGAGCAAACAAAGGAAGTTCAAGAACTTCAGAAGTTCTAAAAGGCCTGAAAGAGGAGAATCTTCTGGACACAGAAGATCTGACAAAAAGAAGGTGACATGCTTTGAGTACAAGGAGCCAGGTCATTATAAGAACGAGTGTCCAAAGCTTCAAAGGGAAAAGCCCAAGAAGAAGTTTGAAAAAGAAGAAAGTCCTTATGGCTACTTGGGATGACTCAGATTCATCAGAATCAGAGTCAGACTCTGAAAACGAGCAGGCAAACATAGCGCTGATGGCTACTGTTGATGTTGAATCAGAATCTACATCAGAATCAGACTCAAACTCTGAAGAGGTATTTTCTGAACTTTCTAGAGATGAGCTAGTTTCCAGCTTAACTGAAATTCAGGAAATCAAGGCTAAGCTTAGTATCAAATACAAAAAGCTGAGAAAGCTCTTTGCATCTGAAACTAAGAAGCTTGAATTAGAAAATTCTGAACTTAAGGAAAAAGTTTTAAAATTATCCAGAGATGTTGAATCATCTTCTAGTTCAGAAAAGTCTATTCCAAGCATGAACAATATTCTTAAGGAATATGACTTGAGTTTCAGAAAATTTCTATCTAGAGGTATTGGAAGAAGTCAACTTGCCTCTATGATATATGCAGTTAGTGGAAACAATAGAGTTGGCATAGGCTATGAGGGTGAAAGCCTATACAAACTTAAATCTGTTGATGATATGAAAATCACATGCAAACCTTTGTATGATCAATTCAAGTATGGCCACTCCCATGATATTAGGCTCACATCACATGCTAAAAGTTTCCACATTACACACACCAAAAAGCATGTGACACACACTAGAAAATATCATGCTGCTTAGGATAGGGAATATCATGTTGTACCTCTTGTTAATTTTCATGCTAAACCCGAGTTCAATCAGAACTTGAGGAGAACTAACAAGAAAGGACCCAAGAAAATATGGGTACCTAAGGGGAAGATAATTTCTGTTGCAGATATCCTTGGCAGAATAGAAGACAAAGCAAAACATTTCATGGTACCTATACTTTGGGTGCTCGCAGTATATGACGGGAAAAAGGTCTATGTTCCAAGACCCGGTGCTTAAATCTGCTGGAGAAGTAAAGTTTGAAGGGAATCAGAAGGGCAAGATTATTGGCTCTGGAACCATAAGCATTGGTAACTCTCCTTCCATAACTAATGTTCTGCTAGTAGATGGATTAGCTCATAACTTATTGTCCATAAGTCAATTAAGTGACAATGGTTATGACATAATCTTCAATCAAAAGTCTTGTAAAGCTATTAGTCAGAAGGATGGCTCAATCCTATTTACAGGCAAGAGAAAGAACAACATTTACAAGATTGATCTTCAAGATCTTAAGAATCAAAGGTCACTTGCCTTATGTCTGTTAGTGAAGAGCAATAGGTTTGGCACAGAAGATTAGGCCATGCTAGTTTGAGAAAGATTTCTCAGATTAACAAACTTAATCTGGTCAGTGGACTCCCTAATCTGAAATATAAATCAGATGCTCTTTGCAAAGCATGTCAGAAAGGGAAGTTTTCCAAACCTGCATTCAAGTCTAAGAATGTTGTCTCTTCCTCTAGGCCGCTAGAACTTCTGCACATTGATCTTTTTGGCCCAGTCAAAACTCCATCAATCAGAGGGAAGAAATATGGATTAGTCATCGTAGACGACTATAGCAGATGGACGTGGGTAAAGTTCTTGAAACACAAGGTTGAGTCTCATACAGTGTTCTTTGACTTCTGCACTCATATTCAATCTGAAAAAGAGTGTAAAATCATAAAGGTCAGAAGTGATCATGGTGGCGAATATGAGAATAGATTCTTTGAGATTTATTTCAAATAAAATAGTATTTCCCATGATTTCTGTTGTCCTAGAATTCCACAGCAAAATGGGGTTGTAGAATGAAAGAATAGGACTCTAGAAGAAATGGCCAGAACCATGATCAATGAATCCAATATGGCTAAGCATTTATGGGCAGAAGCAATAAACACTGCATGCTATATTCAGCATAGAATCTCCATAAGACCTATTCTTAATAAGACTCCTTATGAATTGTGGAAGAACAGAAAGCCCAACATTTCTTATTTCCATCCTTTTGGATGTGTATGTTATATTCTGAACACTAAAGATCATCTGCATAAGTTTGATTCTAAGGCACAAAAGTGTTTCCTTCTTGGATATTCTGAAAGCTCAAAAGGCTACATAGTATACAATACTAAAACATTGATTATTGAAGAATCAATCAATATCAGATTTGATGATAAGCTTGGTCTTGAAAAGCCAAAGCAGTTTGAGAATTTTGTAGATATAGAAATCTCTAATTCAGACTCTGAAGAACCCAGAAGCAAAGTTTCAGAAGATAAAGTTGATGTTTCATTAGAGAATCTCAGAATTTCTAAAGAGCCAACTATCAGAAGATCTTCCAGACTCAACTCTGCTCACTCAGAAGATGTTATCATTGGGAAGAAAAAAGATCCTATCAGAACAAGAGCATTCCTTAAGAACAATGCAGAATGTCAATTTGTTCTTGTATCTCTTATTGAGCCAACTTCTGTTGATCAAGCTCTGGAGGATGCTGACTGGATAATTGCCATGCAAGAAGAACTAAATCAGTTTACAAGAATGATGTTTGGGATCTTGTTCCAAGACCAAAAGGATTTAACATCATTGGAACTAAGTGGGTCTTCAGAAACAAGCTAAGCGAAAAAGGAGAAGTTGTAAGAAATAAATCCAGACTGGTTGCTCAGGGCTATAGTCAGCAAGAAGGTATTGACTATACTGAAACCTTTGTCCCAATGGCTAGGTTAGAATCTATTCGCTTGTTAATTTCTTTTGCCACTCAACATAACATCACTCTGTATCAGATTGATGTTAAGAGTGCCTTTTTAAATGGTTATATAGATGAGGAAGTCTATGTCCACCAACCTCCTAGTTTTGAAGAATCTAAGTCTCTAGAACATGTTTTCAAATTTAAGAAATCATTATATGACCTGAAGCAAGCTCCCAGACCTTGGTATGAAAGATTAAGTTCTTTCCTTCTAGATAATGGTTTCTCTAGAGGACAAATGGATACAACACTCTTTTGTAAAACCTTTAAAAAGGATATTTTAATTTTCCAAATATATGTTGACGATATTATCTTTGGAACCTCTAATGCTACACTTGGAAAGGAGTTTGCTAAATCTATGCAGGCTGAGTTTGAAATGAGCATGATGGGAGAACTCAAGTACTTCCTTGGGATCCAGATCAATCAAACTTCTGAAGGAACTTATGTTCATCAGACCAAGTATGTGAAACAACTTCTGAAGAAGTTTAATCTTTCAGAAAGAAAAGAAGCAAAGACTCTTATGCATCCAACGTGTGTTCTACGTATGGATGAGGTAAGTAAGAAGGTAGATCAGAAGCTCTACAGAGGTATGATTGGATCTCTTCTATATCTTACTACTTCTAGACCTGATAATTTATTCAGTGTTTGTCTGTGTGCAAGATTCCAATCAGATCCTAGAGAATCTCACTTAACAGCTGTTAAGAGAATTTTGAGGTATCTGAAATGTACTACTAATGTTGGTTTAGTCTACAGAAGATCTGAAGAATACAACTTAGTAGGATTTTGTGATGCTGATTACACTGGAGATTGAGTTGAAAGGAAAAGTACTTCTGGAAGTTGTCAATTTCTTGGAAGTCATCTGATCTCCTGGTACAGCAAGAAACAAACTACAATTGCCCTATCTACAACAGAAGCAGAATATGTTGCTGTTGCTGGATGTAGTACACAGATGCTCTGGATGAAGAGTCAGTTAGAAGATTATCAGATATATGAGAGTAACATTCCTATCTTCTATGATAATACTTCTGCTATTTGTTTATCTAAGAATCCAACCTTACATTCCAAAGCTAAACATATTGAGATTAAACATCATTTCATTAGGGACTATGTTCAGAAGGGTGTTCTATCTTTAAACTTCGTTGATACAGACCATCAATGGGCTGATATCTTTATAAAACCCCTTGCTGAAGATAGGTTTAAGTTCATTCTGAAGAATATCAGTATGGATTTATGCCCAGAATGAAAGGATGAGAAGTTCTGATATATGGATTAGATTTGAAATGATCATTTTATTTCTTTTATAAGAAGTTCTGATTATTGATCAGTTAGATATTCTAATTCTGTTATTGCTAACGTTTCATATGTCTAAGTTGATTTAGAATCTCTTTTAAATCAAAACAGCTGTCACCAGCTATTCCAGTAGATGAACACGTGTTCATTCTAATTGGACAAGCATGCGTGCAGTTGATGAGACGCCGCCCTAGGTAACTGTGCAAATCATTTCAAATATCACGTTTTACCCTAACGTCACTCGATATTAAATGCATTTGATTTTCTGCATTCTGTAACTGTTCATTCTCAGAATTTAATTGCATTTGTTTTTCAAATCCGTGTTGTTATACCCCAAAATTTGCCCGCATCTTTTTCAAAAAGAAGGCAACAGACTTCTGTTTAAAAATTGGGAGTTTCATATAATCTTGGATTTCATAAATATCTTGATTTTATGAATACTCGGTTTTTAGAATATTTCTTATACGCTATTTTGGTTTGCTGTTGAATTTATTCTTACACAAACGCCAAATATTGTTTATCACTTCACACACGCTATTTATTTGAGATTTATTTGCGGATATATAGTACTAACGTAATTGGTACAGAATTAAATTTTTGCAGGCGCAGAGTCCAGGGGTTCAGACTGTACTGGTAACAAGTAAATTATTATTAGTTTTTGTTTCCCACTAATTTTTGTACTATATTAATATTTTCAAAATCTCTTCCTTTCTTTTCAAATCTCTTTCTTTCAAATTAAATCCTAACTTTATTCCATACATCTCTCTTTTCAAACCCTACCATACACTTTCTTTCAAATCCTACTACCACTCAAATTTTCCTTTTTGTACGGTATCACTTCATTCCCCAACGTCTCTATCCTTCTTTTCACTCTATAAATACCCCTCATTTTTTCCATAAATTATCACATCAAATTTCACTCATTTCTCAAACTTCTACCTCATAATTATTTTCTCTTCTTCCCCGGCAAAAATGGCAAAGTGGATGGATACGTTTTTTCTTATGGTCATCACTGTTTTGGTGGTGATCATGTCCTTTTTCTGTCTGCATAGTCCTGAAAAATGCGGACCTGGGTTGCTTACACTCCCGTTCATCTATATGTTGTTATTTATAGCATGGGTTTTTTAATCGTCATTTTTAAAGTTTGTCGTATCTTTCGCTTTCAAATAATGTACCGTTTATTTTATTTGTCGTATTATTCATTATATTATGTAATATTTGTACTGTCAGTATTAAATGTCGTACTATCTGTCGTACTGTCGTTTAATTATTAAGATAATATTATGTGTGTTTTCTGCTAGTTAAATATTTATTTTTCTATGCATTAAATATTTTTCAAGGTTATTATCGGTAATTCCGTTCGCGTACAATATATTCTATTTATTTATTATGTTTGTGTTTTTCTAACAGCTCATGTAAATAAATTTTCATCATTAACACAACAAAAAACAAAAAGAAAAAATTAACTTTAACTGTTAAATTTTCACTTTAACTGTTACGTTAATGCCCGGACAGCCAGTTGACAGTCAAACCCGATGACAGCACGATTCTCCGTGTTTTGTACCATCAATCAAGTCAATCTTTTGCATTTTAAAATTCCAAGATTTTTTTCTAGAAGTCTTCTGATGATCACATGATCAGCAGAGACTCAGCACTGCACAAAAATCAGGTACGCTTAACTGTCTCCTACACAAACAGTCCTTAAATAGGGTTTTTGTTTTTTTCAGGAGAACAAGTTTTTTTGAGACCTCAAATGGATTTTATGGACCTCCATATGTCTCAATGTACCACTAGACAAATTTTCAAACTTCAATTCGCTCAGACGCACAGTCAGCAGCTCAAACAGTCAACAGATGACCAGTTTGACCGAAAAGTCAACAGACAGTCAAAAATGAAATTTTTTGTCAACATCCATATTTTGTCAAAAGATTCATCATTTGATCAATGGTTGATCATAATTCATCAAGAATAGATCAGAAATCAACAAAACCCTAAGTTTCAAAATTAGGGTTTTCTCCTAAAAAGTCAACTGAACTTTGACCGGCCAAAACTCTCTCCTGGTTCATTCAAAAAATTCCAACCAAATCTTGTTTTGAAGGAAATTCATTTATCTTTAAAATGCAATTGATCCCATGGTCATTGGATTCACCATTTGAAAAATCTGAGCTAGGACATTACAGGTCATTTTCAAAGTCAACAAAAAGTAGTTTTTTGTCAAAGGCCATAACATCAAGATAACTTCTTCAAATGCAAAAACGTTTCCAAAGTAGCTTGTAGAGGACATCTTGTGGTTTCTAAAAAGTACAAGAACTCCTTCATATGATCAAAATTGAGGGAGATATGCCTTGTTGAAGTTAGCTATTTTTTGGGAAAATGCATGAAACTATCATTGATCAAAATGATTTTTTTTCCAAAAGAGGCCAAGTTTTCATGATCCAAACATGTTCCCAATAATGTTAAAGGGCTTCCACGACCAACATTGGGCCCATAACATTTTTATTTCTTTTTTTAATTTAATTTTATTACCTTTAAAATTAAATTAAAAAGAAATGGTGCAAGATCATTATCCAAAGCTTTTGTCTCTTGCTTGAGTCACCAAGGTAGCTTAACTTCTGCAACAAAGAGATGGTACAACAGGCCTAGAGCAAGAGGGTGAAGAAAGTTCAAAGCCATGGCCAAAGAATTCAAAGATTTTTATATTAAAAAATTCAAAGGTTCAAAGATCATAATGCAAGATAGCTTAGCTTTGCAGCACATTCATTGCTTATAAAATAAGTAGAACACTTCAGTAAGAAGACACACACGAATTCAGAATCAAATCCATGCTTGTAACACACTTGTATCATACTTGAAATTTTGCAAGAAATTTGAAATTCGAGTTTTAAGTTTCAGCTCAATTCAATCCAAATTAAATACTTAAACACGATCCCTGAACATTATTGAACCTTTCCAAATCAATTTCAAGCCTTGAAGCTTACTGAATCGAGCTCAAAAGCTCACGGTTTGTCCAAACTGAAATTTACAAAAATACTATTATTCATGCATATTCAATAAGATGTAATCCCATATTTGTGTTTAGTTTTGTGCCCTGATTGTTTCTGGAGCTTTAATTTAATTTTTATGAAGGTTTGAAGCATATACCATTTTAGGGTTCTTGGAGCTCGAAATGGGATCCTTAGATTTAGGCAAAATTAGAATAAACCAGAGGCATATTCAAGTTCAGTGGATCTGGACGAGTCAAATGGACATGTCAAGAACAAAAACTGAAGCGCTAGATCACTAATCTCAAAGACAAATATATCTGAAACAAAACACAATCACACTTGCACCTCTTAGGGTAATCCCTTCTGTTGCTCTTTTCAAAATCAATTCCACCGTTTCAAATACAAATCCAAACTTTTGTTTACATCCTGTCAAAGGAGAATTTTATAAAAGAAATGGGAAAGGACCTTATAAACTTAGGGTAGATCTCCTAATTGCTTGCTCAAATCAAACAAAACAACAAATGTTTCACATATCACTGTTTTTCAAACAAAACTTTCAAAAAAGACAACATTTTGTATATATCCAAACAAGGATCATTACGAAATTAAAGATCTTTTTTCAAAACATCTTTCGAAAGATAAAACACTTTGTATACATCCGCGCAAGGATCATTACAAAGTCAATTTACAAAGGTATTTTAAAACCACATACAAGCATTTCAAAGCAAGACAAATGATTCAAACAAGTGAGCTAAGCAATTAAGAGCCCATGGATAACCATGGATACAAAGGGGTGCTAATACCTTACCTTTGTATAACCTACCCCTGAACCCAAAATCTCTTAAAGGTCTTTTTCTGTTTCTTTTATAAACCTTTCCTTAATTGGATAAAATAAAAGTCGGTGGCGACTCTCTGATTTTCACAAACTCAAAAAATAAAAGAAGATTCAGTTCGTATCTCACGAGAAAAAAACCGATGATGACAGAACTGGCGACTCTGCTGGGGATTTCAAAAACAAAATGTTTTCAAAAGGGGTTACCTTAAAGTTTAGATCACTTCGATGTTTTCAATTGCTTATGTTGTCTGCTTTATTTTTCAAAGGTTTGTTTGGGTATTGGATTTACTTGTGTGAAAGATTCTAACCCGAATCTTGAGATACCTTAAGTATGTGACAATAGACCAAGGAAACTGTACGGCATGTACCGATACGGTTGATCTGGTAGTCACCGTTAGTGCGACACTTTCGTCTGTACTGATATCCCTTGAAAACGATCAAGGAGTATGTTAGGCTTCCGAAATGTCATTAAACACTAATTTGTCTTAGAACCTTTAGTTGAACTTGACTTGTGGCCTATTAAGTGATTGGCTTTGAAATTGATCGAAGTTAGTTATCCTCGAGCAATGTTTTGATCGGCCGTCCGAGCGCCGTATTGAGATGTTGTCTCCAAGGATCATAGATCCCGAATACTATTTTAAGACAAGTTTAAACCAACTCAACTTCAGTGGGGAGGGTATCACCTATGAACCTCATGCAAGCCTTTAAGCCTAAGGCTATTGTTTGACTTGTTTGTGTGTGCCACATGTTCGACATCATGGCATCATAAGCATCATAAACATATCATTTTCTCACTAATCATTTCAAGGATCGAAGAGTTTACCTTTGTTCTGTTGTTGCAGGTAAATGGCTCCCGCTACCAGAGATTATATCCGGATCAACATCTCAACAGTACCATCTGAACTTAAGGACTTAATATCAGAATTTCCCAGAAATGTTCAATTCACTGAAAAGCACGGTCACCTACTCCATTTGGTTACCTCAAAATTTGAAGAAGACATGATACGGGTCCTGTTCCAGTTCTTTGATCCCGAACATCATTGTTTTACATTTCCTGATTACCAGCTAGTACCCACCTTGGAAGAGTTCTCTGAACTGATTGGGTTACCTGTTCGAGATCAATTACCTTTCACTGGTTTAGAAAAGATTCCAAAACCTGAAATCATTGCTGCTGCCTTACATTTACGAAAGTCAGAAATTGAGTCTAACTGGGAAACAAAGAGTGGAGTCAAGGGTTTGCTTGCTAAGTTCTTAATGGGAAAGGCTCGATCACTATTAAAAGATAGAAGTTACCAAGCTTTTGAAGAAGTTGTGGTTCTTTTGATTTATGGGTTGGTTTTATTCCCTAATCCCGACCAATTCATAAGTGTGGAGGCTATCAACATTTTCTTAACCCGCAATCCGGTACCTACTTTGCTGGGAGACATACTACATTCTTTACACACTCGTACTATGAAAAAGCGAGGAACTCTTATGTGTTATGTACCACTGCTGGCTAGATGGTTTACATTACACCTTCCCCGGTCAGTGTTGAGAAACGAACAAAGGATGCAATGGTCTCGCAGGATTATGTCTTTGTCTCATTCAGATATCCGGTGGAACAACTTCTTTCAAAGAGACATCACTCTCATTGACCATTGCGGGGAGTACCCTAATGAACCACTCCTTGGCATTAGGGGAGGCATCACCTATAACCCCTCTTTAGCTTTGCGCCAATTCGGATATGCACGAAGAAATGTTCCTCATGACATGATTATCCGTGGCATTGTGTTCGACTACGAAGATGATTCCCAAAGGTGTCGACGAAGGTTTATACATGCTTGGGGCAGTGTCTACAAAGTAGAAAGCAAGACTTTAGGACAACGGAACTCTATTCCCATGGATCCTTACCTCAAATGGGTGCGTGCTCATGCTCAGAAGTTCATCATGCCATATCCCGCTATTCTACCTATGACTATTTAGCTAGAAGTCGAAGGGGACGAACCTCGAGTTATTCTACATCCGGACATGCCAACTGACCTGGAAGAGCTGCAGAAATCTTGGGTTCAACTAAGAGAAGAAAGGGACACCTTCAAAGCACACTGTCAAGACTATGAGAGGAAAGTGTTAGAGCTCACCAGACAACTCCATGAAGAACAGCAGATCAACACGTTCTTGGGTGCAAAGAGAAAGAGTCTATGGGAGGCTTGAGGAATCCTTTATTTTCTTTATTTTTGTAAGCCCGAAAGAGGCAAAGAAAAGAAAAAGAAAAAAGAAACAAAAAAAAAGAGAAAAAAGAAATAAATTGTTTGACTAATAAATGTTTGTTTCTCTTTTGTTTAAACAAATCTAAATTCTAAGATCCTTGAAAACATTGCATATACATTTCATTCATAAACATTGCATAACAGGTTCACATGACAGGTTTCTCATCTCCTCGCTGTTTATTTCAGTTAGAAGGGATGGATTCCGAAACAAGCATCAAGAATCTCGAAGCATAGAACGCCCAAGTTCAGATAGCAATTCTGGAGCTACCAAAGGGGTAACAAGGACTGAAAGCCCTGATGATCAAAAAGAAAAAGAAGCCCAAGGGATCTGTAGGGTTAAGTCACCTTGCGAGGAAAGTCAAAATCCCTGTCAGGAGGTCTAAAAAGGCGTCGATCCCTGAAATAGTCGGTGAAGGTGATCTAGGAGACAATCACAGCAACCAGGGTTCTGCCAAACACTCCCTCTCTTCTAACGAAGAAGATTATCATTCCGAAGACGAACAGGGTGATACCAAATACCAGCAGTTGGAAGAACGCATGAAAGCTATGGAGATACAAAAAATACCTGGTTTAGACTTCAATGATCTTGGACTCGTCTCAGATATTATTATCCCTCCAAAGTTCAAAGTTCCTGTCTTTGCAAAGTATGATGGAGTCTCTTGCCCAAAACTACATCTAAGGTCCTATGTGAGAAAGATACTACCTCATACAGCAGATAACAAATTGTGGATTCATTTCTTCCAGGTAAGTCTGTCGGGTACACAACTCGAGTGGTACTATCAACTGGAAAGTGCAAAAGTTCACACCTGGGAAGATCTGGCTGCTGCTTTCTACAACCAGTATCAATACAACGCTGACCATGCGCCAACCCGTACTCAACTACGAGGCATGACTATGGCACCAAAAGAAAGTTTCAAAGAGTATGCACAAAAGTGGAGAGATCTGGCTGGAAGAGTTCAACCACCCTTATCTGATCGCAAGCTGGTCGACATGTTCATGGGCACTTTAACTGGCCCTTTCTACAGTCATTTGCTGGGAAGCTCATCGTCAGGTTTCACTGACCTGATATTAACTGGAGAGCATTTCGAAAGCGGCATACAAAGTGGAAAAATTCAATTAGGCTCCTCCTCTGGTACTACAAAAAGGCCCATCAGTGGGAGAAATGAAGTCAATACAATGCATAGTCAGAAAGGTCGCAAAAGTGAGCATCACCAATCTGTAGGGGCTGTTCTGATCTCTGCATCTGCACCTCAAAAAGATCAACCGCCGAAGTATACGTGTCGACCTGATGCACCAAGAAGAAATTTCACCAGAATCAATGTGCCAATCTCTCAAGCATTGCAGCACTTGTTAAAAGCAAATTTGGTCACATTGAAAGACCCTTCAAAGAATGTCAGCACTTCCTCTCCTAGTTATCGCCCCGACGCAACATGTGCATACCATTCTAACTGTCCTAGACATGACGCAGATCACTGTTGGGCCCTGAAAAATAAAATACAAGACATGATAGATGCTGGAGAAATTGAATTCGATCCTCCAGAGACTCCAAATGTCATCACTGCGCCTATGCCAAAGAACGACAAGACTGTTAATGCTATCATGGACACTGTTTATATCTATGATGTGAGAGAGCTGTCAACTCCGCTCCTTGAAGTCAAAAGAAAGCTAATACGAGCTGGTTTCTTTCCAGGTTGTGACCCTGATTGCTTTTATTGTGCACACCTACCCAATGGGTGTGAGAATTTGAAAGGAGGAATTCAAAAATGGATGGATCGTCGTATCATTATGTTTAAGAAGCTCCATTCTATGGACAATTTATGCGAAGTTTTTTCAAATGGGATGAGGATAAAGGACGTCTCAGTGGTTTCTAACATAACATTGAAAACCCCTACCATAGCTCCTTTCAAAATTTCTGCTGCACCCAAAGTGGCATCTGTAATTATCACCAGTCCGGCTCCATTTCCATACTCCTCAGACAAAGCTGTCCCGTGGAATTATGACACTAATTTCTATGTCCATGGAGTTAAGCAAGACACCTTGACCGAAGAGGCCATGAATTTTACTACTCCAACTGTTGATAATATTGTGGGTACTAGTAAGATTACGAGAAGTGGAAGGATCTTTTCACCAGAAATTTCTCCAAATATTGCTACTAATCCAGTCCAGGTCCTAGTTCCAAATCAAGATATCAACACTCGAGGCAAGGAACCACTAGTTGAACCAGATCAAGTACCGGTGGAAGTCACTGTTGAAGATCCGTCGAGGCAAGAAATGGAGGAAATATTGAAAATCATCTGCAAAAGTGATTACAATATTGTCGAACAACTGGGGCACACTGCTTCAAAGATTTCAATGTTGTCTCTGCTAAAGTATTCCGAAGCTCATGCCAAGGCCTTAAGGGAGTTCTTGAAAGCTGCACATGTACCACAGGAGATTTCAGTCGATCAATTTGAAAATTGTGTTGCCAATCTAACAGTAGATAACGGTCTCGGTTTCTCTGATGCTGATTTAACCCCTGCTGGAAAAAATCACAATAAAGCCCTGCACATCTCTATTGAATGTAACGACACCACTCTGTCTCATGTGCTGGTAGACAATGGTTCCTCCTTAAATGTGTTACCAAAAGTAGTACTAGAAAAACTTGACTTCAAAGGAGTTGTGTTACAACCAAGCAATATTGTGGTAAGAGCCTTCGACGGGTCAACAAGAATATGTGGTTAGTCACCTAAGTAACTCCAAGTATGTTGAGATGGACGGTGAATTCATCGAAACCCCCTGCCAATCTTTTGAGGTGGTCCCTCCAGATGTCTCTACTGCAAAACATATTTCTGCTACTCCTGCTACAAAAATAACTCCAACTATGGCTTCTCTCAAAGATGCTAAAGCTGTGATCGAAGAAGGTGGTTGCACAGTATGGGGACAACTCCTTGATGTGCCTTACAAGTTTGATAAGCTAGGTCTGGGCTATGCTAATGGAACTCAGAAGAATGATCAAAGTCCTCGTTCTGGAGGATCAATGTCACATTTCATCAGCCAAGGAGTAAATGCTATTGAAGATAAAGTTCCACCTATTTCCAAGGAAGTTTGGGATACTTTGGGAGAACCAAGCGGCAGGTATGATTTTCTAGTAAAGTACACTACTCCTTAGAGTTCTTTTATTGCCATTGAAAATATTGCCCCAAATGAATGGGGTGATCAGTTTGAAGATTGCAAAAGTTTCACAAGTTCCATTACTGAGCAATACCAAAGTCCACCTAGTCCAAAAGAAGTCTGGGATACGCTGGGAGAACCATGTGGTAAGTATGACTTTATGGTGAACTATTCCGCTCCCCTGAGTTCGCAGATCGCTATTGAAGACATCACCCCAACTGGATGGGACAACCATTTCGAAGACAATATGACACTCACAAGCCCTGTCGCTCCTGAAGAAGTCTGGGAAACACCAAATAACGAGAATGATTTTTTGATACAGTACACTGCTACCCAAAGTGCACAAGTCTCCCTCAAAGACATCATCCCAACTGGATAGGACGATCTTATCGGGTATCTCTCTCAGCCAACAGAGGTATCTCAGTCTGGGCTCTCGTATCCAGCAGAGTATCTTGCTCATCTTGAAGGATCAACAACTTATTTCACCACCAAAGAAGTCAATGCTGTGGAAAACGAAGAAGACAACTGCAACTAGAGCAGCTGGATATTCCCAACTCACAACAATGGATTGAACAACTGGGAAGCCGAAGATGTTATCTCCTTTGATCAGGAGTAAATGCAATTTCCTATATTCGTTGTTTATATGTTCAAAGATAAAAATGGTTCCTGTACTATCGAACCATGAACTTAAAAGCCAGTTGCCTTGCCCGAAGCACACTGGTCCTTTTTATAAGGGTTTGTCATACCATGATCATGTTCATTCAATAAAATCATGGGACGTTTGCATATTCAAATTTTGTGATCCTTTTTGTTTCTTTCTTTGCTTTATTCATTTTCAAATAGCTATGTGATCTTACACACACCCACATAATAAATGCAAATTCACATTCACTCTGGATCCTGTTGATAACATTTCTGCTATTGCCAGTCATGACTTTGAAAATCCGATCTACCAAACTGAGGACGAAAGTGAGGAAGATTGTGAAGTACCTAGGGAACTTGCAAGGCTATTAGAACAAGAGGAAAAGACTATACAGCTGCATGAAGAACCAATTAAAGTTATCAACCTGGGCAGTGACGAAGAAAAGAAAGAAGTCAAGATAGGGGCTGATCTAGAAGACAGTGTCAAGCAAAGACTGATTCAAATGTTACAAGACTACATTGAGATATTCGCTTGGTCCTATGAAGATATGACTGGCCTTGACACGGATATTGTGGTTCATCGCCTGCCGATCACAGAAGGAAGCACTCTAGTTAAGCAGAAATTGCAGAGAAGTAGGCCCGACATGTCCAAGAATATCAAAGACGGGGTTGAGAAGCAATTCAACGCTGGCTTTCTAAAAGTTGTGAGTTATCCTCCATGGATAGCTAACATCGTGCCTGTGCCTAAAAAAGACGGGAAGGTCAGAATGTGTGTAGACTACAGAGATCTGAATCGGGCAAGCCCCAAAGATGATTTCCCTTTACCTCACATTGATGTACTGGTTGACAATACTGCACAATGCAAAGTATTTTCCTTTATGGATGGATTCTCAGGTTATAATCAAATCAAGATGGCGCCCGAAGACATGGAAAAAACAACCTTTACAACACCCTGGGAACTTTTTGTTACAAAGTGATGCCCTTTGGTTTAAAGAATGCAGGAGCAACATATCAGCGCGTAATGGTAGCTCTGTTCCATGATATGATTCATCAAGAAATAGAGGTTTATGTCGATGATATGATTGCAAAGTCCAACACCGAAGAAGAACATTTGGGTCATCTGCACAAGCTGTTTGACAGACTCAAGAAGTACAGGTTGCGACTGAATCCAAACAAGTGTACCTTTGGAGTATGATACGGTAAACTCTTAGGTTTCATCGTCAACAGCAAGGGTATTGAAGTTGATCCTGCCAAGGTCAAAGCCATTCAAGAAATGCCCATACCCCGTACCGAGAAACAAGTCAGAGGATTCTTGGGACGTCTGAATTACATCGCCAGATTTATTGCCCATATGACTACTACTTGTGTGCCGATCTTCAAACTGTTGAAGAAAGACCAAGTGGAAAGATGGAACGACAAATGCCAATTAGCCTTTGATAAGATCAAAGAATATCTTCAAAAACCACCAATCTTGTTACCACCAGTGGAAGGAAGACCTCTGATAATGTACCTAACAGTGTTAGAAAATTCAATGGGGTGTGTACTGGGACAACATGACGAATCTGGTCGAAAAGAGCATGCAATCTACTATCTTAGTAAAAAGTTTACCGATTGTGAAACAAGATACTCACTGCTCGAGAAAACTTGCTGTGCCTTGGCATGGGCGGCTCGCCGGCTAAGACAATATATGCTAAACCATACCACTTTGCTGATCTCCAAAATGGATCCTATCAAATATGTGTTCGAAAAACCTGCTCTCTCTGGAAGAATAGTAAGATGGCAAATGATCTTAACAGAGTATGACATCCAGTACACTTCGCAAAAGGCAATCAAAGGAAGTGTGGTAGCTGATCATCTGGCTCATCAAGCAGTGGATGATTATCAAGCGTTGAATTTTGACTTCCCAGATGAAGACATTATGATAGTTACTGACTACGAACAACCAGGACCACAGGAAGGACCCGAGCCAGGATCCCGATGGACTATGGTTTTTGATGGAGCCTCTAATGCGCTTGGCAATGGCATCAGAGCTGTGATCATTTCTCCTACAGGAGGACATACACCATTCACTGCCAGACTATGATTCAACTGCACTAACAATATATTCGAGTATGAAGCATGTATTCTGGGTCTCAAAGCTGCAATCGATCTAAGAATCAAGTTCCTGGAAGTCTATGGAGACCCGGACCTTGTAATTTATCAAGTTAAAGGGGAATGGGACACGAAGCACCCGAATCTAATTCCTTACAAAGAATATGTGTTGAGTTTGATTCCTTACTTTGAAGAAATCACTTTTGAACATATCCCGCGAGAAGAAAATCAACTGGCTGATGCTTTAGCTACCATGTCATTTATGTTCAAAGTCAGGTGGGACAATAAGGCGCCTATGATCATGATTTACCGACATGATGAACCAACCTATTGCAATGAGATTGATACCGAAGGAGTGGAAGAAAAACCATGGTTCCATGAAGTAAAAAGATATCTCGAAGCCCATGAATTCCCTGACGGGGCATCCATTAACGATAGAAAGTTTCTAAGAAGATTTGCTGCCAAATTCTTTCTAAGTAATGGAATCCTGTACAAACGCAACCATGACTCGACTCTGCTTCATTGTGTGAACAAGAAGGAAGCGAAACAGATTATGGAAGACATACACGATGGTGCCTTTTGTACTCATTCAAGTGGACATACAATGGCTAAAAAGATCATGAGAGCAAGTTATTATTGGTCTACCATGGAGACAGACTGCCATCATCACTCAAGAATTTGTCACAAATGCCAGATATATGCCGACAAAGTACATGTACCTCCAGTCCCATTAAACGTCCTGACGGTTCCTTGGCCTTTTGCAATGTGGGGTATTGATATGATTGGAGAAATCAAACCTACTTCCTCCAACGGACATCGCTTTATCCTGGTCGCTATTGACTACTTCACAAAGTGGGTAGAGGCAGCTTCGTTGGCTTCATTTACCAAGAATGTGGTGGCTCGGTTTATCAAGCACAATCTCATTTGTTGGTATGGAATCCCTGAAAGGATCATCACAGACAATGGCACAAATTTAAACAACATGATGATTACTGAACTCTGCACGCAGTTCCAGATCAAACATCATAATTCCTCTCCATATCGACCAAAGATGAATGGCGTCGTGGAAGCTGCCAACAAGAACATCAAGAAGATCATCCTGAAAATGACGGTAACTTACAAAGACTGGCATGAGATGTTACCTTTTGCTCTTCATGGTTATCGCACATCAGCGCGTACTTCAACAGGGCAACTCCATTTTCCTTAGTCTATGGTATGGAGGCAGTTCTTCCAATTGAAATTCAGATTCCTTCCCTAAGGATTATGAAAGAAGCTGATCTAGACGAAGACGATTGGATTCAGACTCGGTTGGACCAGATAAACTTGATTGATGAGAAGAGGCTCGCGGCTATTTGTCATGGTCAGTTGTACCAGAAACGTATGATCAAAGCCTTCAACAAGAAAGTCAAAAGTCAGGCATATCAAACCGGTGATTTGGTTGTCAAACGTACCATCTTACCACAAGGCGACCCCATGGGCAAGTGGACTCCCACTTATGAGGGACCATTTGTAATCAAGAAAGTATTCTCCGGCGGAGCCATGTTGCTTACCACTATGGATGGCGAGGATTTCCCACACCCTGTAAATGCGGACATAGTCAAAAAGTACCTCGCTTAAAGAAAAAGCTCGCTAAGTTGAAAACCTGAAAGGGCGATTTAGGCAAAAATGAGCGTCTCAGTGGATTGAAAACCTGAAAGGGCGATCCAGGCAAAAATTAGAGACTAAAAAATAATAATTATCCCGGTAGGCTGAAAACCTGAAAAGGCAGCCTAGGCAAAAGTTAGGGAATAAAGCGTACGACTATGTCCCGTTTGGCTACCCGCTCACTTTCAAGGTTCAACACATCAAAGGCACCAATCAGTTCAATCATTTTCTTCCAACAAGAGAGGGATGAGATACTCGAAGACAGATTGGCAATAGCAGAGTTGAAACTTGACTGGATTGTTTTCACATAGCTATTTTCCTTTATAAGTACTTTTCAAAGTTTTATGACAACTTCCTACTACTAGGATTTTTGTCTCCTTGAACTAATCCGCCTATTATGGCTTTCTTTCAAAATCAATACAGCTCATGCTCAAAATCAATGTTTTCACTTTTTCTGTTTTGAACGCATAAACGTCCCAATGATAATTTTGAATGAACATATGCATTTGAATATGATTGATGTTTATAAGAAAAACAGGAATAGCATTCAGGTAATGTCCCATTCATCTAGACATCATCGCGAAATCAGCATCAGAAGAAAAGTTCCCCAACAGAGATACGTTTCTCAGCAGATTCCTCAATGAAATTTTTCTCTCCAACAAAGTGATTCGAGAAACCTTATTCCCCAGCAGGGTTGTTCAAGATCACTATCCCCAGAAGGTGTGATCCTTCACACCAAGGTTTAATCAAATAGTGCATCGGAAGATTACACATCTTTCTCATTCCCATTCAAGGTACATCAAAATCAGAACTTTCAAATTACCTCCATCCTCGAGCGGTAGTCAAAAATCCCTCAACAGAACACCCTGGTCCATAAGGAAGTTCCCTAGCTGAGTGTACTCGAACAAGATAGCAAAGATCATCAACAATCACAATGCCTTCGTTTCCAAAATAGCAAGCAGGGATTTATTTTCCCAACCAGAAGTTTGATACGCTCTAAATTGCATAAGTCATACATCATACGCATATTCATACATAGCATATGATGTTTCATGACAAACACATACATAACATGCACGATTCTCATTTAGTCTGAGAATCTCAACATATACATTACATACATCATGACATGGCATGTCGCTAACTTGATTTTTCAGGTGGACGAATATTCACAGCAAAGTTATTCTCAATCACATGCAGTATTCTCCTGGATTCTATTCAGACAAACATTCCTCTCAGGTCTAATCAAGCCAAAGATTCATTCTGAAGAAATCTCTCTTTTCGAACCACCTATCAACTCAAAACAAGCAACGCAGATCTAAGTCGATACCTTGGACGATTCCTTAAAGATCTACCTTCAGATCTAAGTCGATACCTCAGACGGTTCCACAACGATCAACCTTCAAAGATCTAAAATGGATACCTCAGACGGCTCCACAACGATCACCTTCAAAGATCTAAAGCGGATACCTCAGACGGTTCCACAACGATCAACCTTCAAAGATCCAAAGTGGATACCTCAGACGGTTCCTTAAAGCAGTCAATCTTCAAGATCTAAGTCGATACCTCAGACGGTTCCACAACGATCAACCTTCAAAGATCTAAAGCAGATACCTCAGATGGTTCCACAACGATCAAACATTCAAAATCTAAAGCGGAAAAACTTTGGGCAGTTCCGTAAAGATCAGCCTCCAAAATTTAAAGCGGTAACCTCGGACAGTTCCGTAACGGTCAACACAGAGGTTTTCAAATCCTTCATCAAGATATAATCAAAGGATTCATTCTGATGAACAAACCATCAATACATTCGCTAGATGGCATCTGAAAGCCCATCTCAGGTAATGTTTTGATCTGCCAACGACATTTCTCAGACAGCATTCAAAGCAATTTCCAACATCACTTCCGGTGGAGGTAAGTGCAAATTTCAGGGCATTTAAATATTCAATCATCTTCTACCTTCAGATTCCAATCGGTCTCTTCAGGTTTAAGAAGATTGAATAGGGGCAACTATTATACCCCAAAATTTGCCCGCATCTTTTTCAAAAAGAAGGCAACAGACTTCTGTCTAAAAATTGGGAGTTTCATATAATCTTGGATTTTATTTCATAAATATCCTGATTTTATGAATACTCGGTTTTTAGAATATTTCTTATACGGTATTTTGGTTCGCTATTGAATTTATTCTTACACAAACGCCAAATATTGTTTATCACTTCACACACGCTATTTATTTGAGATTTATTTGCAGATAAATAGTACTGACGTAATTGGTACAGAATTAAATTTTTGCATGCGCAGAGTCCAGGGGTTCAGACTGTACTGGTAACAAGTAAATTATTATTAGTTTTTGTTTCCCACTAATTTTTGTACTATATTAATATTTTCAAAATCTCTTCCTTTCTTTTCAAATCTCTTTCTTTCAAATCAAATCCTAACTTTATTCCATACATCTCTCTTTTCAAACCCTACCATACACTTTCTTTCAAATCCTACTACCACTCAAATTTTCCTTTTTGTACGGTATCACTTCATTCCCCAACGTCTCTATCCTTCTTTTCACTCTATAAATACCCCTCATTTTTTCCATAAATTATCACATCAAATTTCACTCATTTCTCAAACTTCTACCTCATAATTATTTTCTCTTCTTCCCCGACAAAAATGGCAAAGTGGATGGATACGTTTTTTCTTATGGTCATCACTGTTTTGGTGGTGATCATGTCCTTTTTCTGTCTGCATAGTCCTGAAAAATGCGGACCTAGGTTGCTTACACTCCCGTTCATCTATATGTTGTTATTTATAGCATGGGTTTTTTAATCGTCATTTTTAAAGTTTGTTGTATCTTTCGCTTTCAAATAATGTACCGTTTATTTTATTTGTCGTATTGTTCATTATATTATGTAATATTTGTACTGTCAATATTAAATGTCGTACTATCTGTCGTACTATCGTTTAATTATTAAGATAATATTATGTGTGTTTTCTGCTAGTTAAATATTTATTTTTCTGTGCATTAAATATTTTTCAAGGTTATTATCGGTAATTCCGTTCGCGTACAATATATTCTATTTATTTATTATGTTTGTGTTTTTCTAACAGCTCATGTAATTAAATTTTCACCATTAACACAACAAAAAAGAAAAAGAAAAAATTAACTTTAACTGTTGAATTTTCACTTTAACTGTTACGTTAATGCCCGGACAGCCAGTTGACAGTCAAACTCGATGACAGCACGATTCTCTGTGTTTTGTACCATCAGTCAAGTCAATCTTTTGCATTTTAAAATTCCAAGATTTTTGTTATAGAAGACTTCTGATAATCACATGATCAGCAGAGACTCAGCACTGCACAAAAATCAGGTACGCTTAACTGTCTCCTACACAAACAGTCCTTAAATAGGGTTTTTGTTTTTTTTCCAGGAGAACAAGTTTTTTTGAGACCTCAAATGGATTTCATGGACCTCCATATGTCTCAAAGTACCACTAGACAAATTTTCAAACTTCAATTCGCTCAGACGCACAGTCGGCAGCTCAAACAGTCAACATACGACCAATTTGACCGAAAAGTCAACAGACAGTCAAAACTGAAATTTTTTGTCAACATCCATATTTTGTCAAAAGATTCATCATTTGATCAATGGTTGGTCATAATTCATCAAGAAAAGATATGAAATCAACAAAATCCTAAGTTTCAAAATTAGGGTTTTCTCCTAAAAAGTCAACTGAACTTTGACCGGCCATAACTCTCCTCGTTCATTCAAAAAATTCCAACCAAAGCTTGTTTTGAAGGAAATTCAATTATATTTCAAATGCAATTGGATTCACCATTTGAGAAATATGAGCCAGGAGATTACAGGTCATTTTCAAAGTCAACAAAAAGTAGTTTTTTGTCAAAGGCCATAACATCAAGATAACTTCTTCAAATGCAAAAAAGTTTCCGAAGTAGCTTGTAGAGGACATCTTGAGGTTTCTAAAAAGTACAAGAACTCCTTCATATGATCAAAATTGAGGGGGATATGCCTTGTTGAAGTTAGCTATTTTTTGGGAAAATGCATGAAACTAGCATTGATCAAAATGATTTTTTTCCAAAAGAGGCCAAGTTTTCATGATCCAAACATGTTCCCAATAATGTTAAAGGGCTTCCACGACCAACATTGGGCCCATAACATTATCCAAAGCTTTTGTCTCTTGCTTGAGTCACCAAGGTAGCTTAAATTATGCAACATAGAGATGGTACAGCAGGCCTAGAGCAAGAGGGTGAATAAAATTCAAGCCATGGCCAAAGAATTCAAAGATTTTTATATTAAAAAATTCAAAGGTTCAAAGATCATCAATGGAAGATAGCTTAGCTTTGTAGCACATTCATTGCTTATAAATGAAGTAGAACACTTCAGTAAGAAGACACACACGAA
This sequence comes from Vicia villosa, assembly GCF_029867415.1. NCBI lineage: Eukaryota > Viridiplantae > Streptophyta > Magnoliopsida > Fabales > Fabaceae > Vicia > Vicia villosa. The sequence continues at coordinate 132,628,841 of NC_081182.1, forward strand.
TTCAGAATCAAATCCATGCTTGTAACACACTTGTATCATACTTGAAATTTTGCAAGAAATTTGAAATTCGAATTTTATGTTTCAGCTCAATTCAATCCAAATTAAATACTTAAACACGATCCCTGAACATCATTGAACCTTTCCAAATCAATTTCAAGCCTTGAAGCTCACTGAATCGAGCTCAAAAGCTCACGGGTTGTCCAAACTGAAATTTACAAAAATACTATTATTCATGCATATTCAATAAGATGTAATCCCATATTTGTGTTTAGTTTTGTGCCCTTATCGTTTCTGGAGCTTTAATTTAATTTTTATGAAGGTTTGAAGCATATACCATTTTAGGGTTATTGGAGCTCGAATTGGCATCCTTCGATTTAGGAAAAATTAGAATAAACCAGAGGCATATTCAAGTTCAGTGGATCTGGACGAGTCAAATGGACATGTCGCGAAATATTTTTGTATAGGTTTGCCCCTATTCGTTATTTTGCAGGGATGAAGGAGGTGTATTACAGCGCTTTTGGTAAAAAACGCTGTTAAAAGTAGAGGCGAGAGGAAGAAGACGACGAGGTGTCATCTCCTGATTGGCTGATTCAAATTGGTTCGCGCGCGTTTGATTTTCGTTTGCAGATGGATCACGTGTGACATGAAACACGCGTTAGCATGTACCCTCGCACCATCAGTCCTCAGATCTCATTAAAGTTTCATCCAACGTGCCAGAAACTACAGCGCCCCATGGACTCTCAAAGCTTTGCCACACAGAATCATAATTTAATATATTTTCTATTTTATTTAACTCTCTTTGTGAAATTATTTAAAAATATTTTTAAAAATCAGAAAAATACACAAAAAATATTTTTAGGTTAATAAAATATTGTATTAATTTTTGACACAAAAATATTTTATTTTTCTTAATAATTAATATATTTTGTTTAATTAATCAATATATATTCATATATTTCATTTAAATTATTTCTAACCTATCAAAAAAATCAGAAAAAAAATATTTTATTTTATTAAATTTAGTTTATATATTATAAACTAATTTTGTACATATTTAGAATATTTTTCTCTTTAAGTTTAATTTATGTGTATAATTATTTGTATAATTATATGTTAATTAACTTAATAATTTCAAAAAACAATTTCAAAAATCCCAAAAAAATTAATTTTATTTTAAAATTAATTAACAAGCAATATGAACATATTTTAGACTTAATTTTTAGGTTTAAATTTTATTTCTACCTTTTTCTCATTTAATTAAATTAATCATGCATTAATTCTAATTAAAATCAATCATCAAAAATCCAAAAAACATTTTCCCTTTATCTTATTGCAATTTAAATTCATAGATAAGGGTATAGGTTGTCAAATTCATGTAAATAGCGTAGTTTACATTTCCCGCACAATCGATGTAATAGCGTAGATTTACTTTCCGCATTTTACATTCCCGCACTTTAATTTCTGTACATATAAAACTACGTGTATGTCAAGAACAAAAACTGCTAATCTCAAAGACAATATATATCTGAAACAAAACACAATCACACTTGCACCTCTTAGGGTAATCCCTTCTGTTGCTCTTTCAAAATCAATTCCACCGTTTCAAATACAAATCCAAACTTTTGTTTACATCCTGTCAAAGGAGAATTTTCTAAAAGAAATGGGAAAGGACCTTATAAACTTAGGGTAGATCTCCTAATTGCTTGCTCAAATCAAACAAAACAACAAATCTTTCACATATCACTGTTTTTCAAACAAAACTTTCAAAAAAAACAACATTTTTTATATATCCAAACAAGGAACATTACGAAATTAAAGATCTTTTTTCAAAACATCTTTCGAAAGATAAAACACTTTGTATACATCCGCGCAAGGATCATTACAAAGTCAATTTACAAAGGTATTTTAAAACCACATACAAGCATTTCAAAGCAAGACAAATGATTCAAACAAGTGAGCTAAGCAATTACGAGCCCATGGATAACCATGGATACATAGGGGTGCTAATACCTTCCCTTTGTATAACCTACCCCCGAACCCAAAATCTCTTAAAGGTCTTTTTCTGTTTCTTTTATAAACCTTTCCTTTATTGGATAAAATAAAAGTCGGTGGCGACTCTCTGATTTTCACAAACTCAAAAAATAAAAGAAGAGTCAGTTTGTATCTCACGAGAAAAAAACCGAGGACGACACGTGTCTATTTAAACCTCCCTCATCATATCATTTTATCTTTTCACGCATTCATTCTCTCTCTTGTTTATGCATTTCTACAACATGTTCTCTCTTTTCTTAAACCCTAAAAAGAAAACCCAGAAATCTCAGAAGTGCTTCCATGGCTTCATCATCGTCTCTGAATGCTAGTTCTTCCCCTCAACAACAACAACAACAAGAACAAGAGCAACAACTCATTCCTAAGATCACATGTTCGATTCCACTGGATCAGTTGAAAGTCACCTGTGAGTTAATGGTGGATGTTGATAATTTGGAACAACATCAAATTCATATCAAAGATAACTTGGTATTCAAGGATGGGCGTCTTTGTTCTATGAATTCTGTGGACCAGTCTATCCAGACTTAGTGAAGGAGTTTTGGATTCATGCACCTGTTATCCCTAAAGCCATTGTATCCTTTGTTCATGGTAGATTCTTTCCCATCACAGAAAACACCTTGAGAATGTTGTTTGATTTGATGGAGCCTCTAATGCGCTTGGCAATGGCATCAGAGCTGTGATCATTTCTCCTACAGGAGGACATACACCATTCACTGCCAGACTATGATTCAACTGCACTAACAATATATTCGAGTATGAAGCATGTATTTTGGGTCTCAAAGCTGCAATCGATCTAAGAATCAAGTTCCTGGAAGTCTATGGAGACCCGGACCTTGTAATTTATCAAGTTAAAGGGGAATGGGACACGAAGCACCCGAATCTAATTCCTTACAAAGAATATGTGTTGAGTTTGATTCCTTACTTGGAAGAAATCACTTTTGAACATATCCCGCGAGAAGAAAATCAACTGGCTGATGCTTTAGCTACCATGTCATTTATGTTCAAAGTCAGGTGGGACAATAAGGCGCCTATGATCACGATTTACCGACATGATGAACCAGCCTATTGCAATGAGATTGATACCGAAGGAGTGGAAGAAAAACCATGGTTCCATGAAGTAAAAAGATATCTCGAAGCCCATGAATACCCTGACGGGGCATCCATTAACGATAGAAAGTTTCTAAGAAGATTTGCTGCCAAATTCTTTCTAAGTAATGGAATCCTGTACAAACGCAACCATGACTCGACTCTGCTTCATTGTGTGAACAAGAAGGAAGCGAAACAGATTATGGAAGACATACACGATGGTGCCTTTTGTACTCATTCAAGTGGACATACAATGGCTAAAAAGATCATGAGAGCAGGTTATTATTGGTCTACCATGGAGACAGACTGCCATCATCACTCAAGAACTTGTCACAAATGCCAGATATATGCCGACAAAGTACATGTACCTCCAGTCCCATTAAACGTCCTGACGGTTCCTTGGCCTTTTGCAATGTGGGGTATTGATATGATTGGAGAAATCAAACCTACTTCCTCCAACGGACATCGCTTTATCCTGGTCGCTATTGACTACTTCACAAAGTGGGTAGAGGCAGCTTCGTTTGCTTCAGTTACCAAGAATGTGGTGGCTCGGTTTATCAAGCACAATCTCATTTGTTGGTATGGAATCCCTGAAAGGATCATCACAGACAATGGCACAAATTTAAACAACATGATGATTACTGAACTCTGCACGCAGTTCCAGATCAAACATCATAATTCCTCTCCATATCGACCAAAGATGAATGGCGTCGTGGAAGCTGCCAACAAGAACATCAAGAAGATCATCCTGAAAATGACGGTAACTTACAAAGACTGGCATGAGATGTTACCTTTTGCTCTTCATGGTTATCGCACATCAGCGCGTACTTCAACAGGGGCAACTCCATTTTCCTTAGTCTATGGTATGGAGGCAGTTCTTCCAATTGAAATTCAGATTCCTTCCCTAAGGATTATGAAAGAAGCTGATCTAGACGAAGACGATTGGATTCAGACTCGGTTGGACCAGATAAACTTGATTGATGAGAAGAGGCTCGCGGCTATTTGTCATGGTCAGTTGTACCAGAAACGTATGATCAAAGCCTTCAACAAGAAAGTCAAAAGTCAGGCATATCAAACCGGTGATTTGGTTGTCAAACGTACCATCTTACCACAAGGCGACCCCATGGGCAAGTGGACTCCCACTTATGAGGGACCATTTGGAATCAAGAAAGTATTCTCCGGCGGAGCCATGTTGCTTACCACTATGGATGGCGAGGATTTCCCACACCCTGTAAATGCGGACATAGTCAAAAAGTACCTCGCTTAAAGAAAAAGCTCGCTAAGTTGAAAACCTGAAAGGGCGATTTAGGCAAAAATGAGCGTCTCAGTGGATTGAAAACCTGAAAGGGCGATCCAGGCAAAAATTAGAGACTAAAAAATAATAATTATCCCGGTAGGCTGAAAACCTGAAAAGGAAGCCTAGGCAAAAGTTAGGGAATAAAGCGTACGACTATGTCCCGTTTGGCTACCCACTCACTTTCAAGGTTCAACACATCAAAGGCACCAATCAGTTCAATCATTTTCTTCCAACAAGAGAGGGATGAGATACTCGAAGACAGATTGGCAATAGCAGAGTTGAAACTTGACTGGATTGTTTTCACATAGCTATTTTCCTTTATAAGTACTTTTCAACGTTTTATGACAACTTCCTACTACTAGGATTTTTGTCTCCTTGAACTAATCCGCCTATTATGGCTCTCTTTCAAAATCAATACAGCTCATGCTCAAAATCAATGTTTTCACTTTTTCTGTTTTGAACGCGTAAACGTCCCAATGATAATTTTGAATGAACATATGCATTTGAATATGATTGATGTTTATAAGAAAAACAGGAATAGCATTCAGGTAATGTCCCAATCATCTAGACATCATCGCGAAATCAGCATCAGAAGAAAAGTTCCCCAACAGAGATACGTTTCTCAACAGATTCCTCAATGAAATTTTTCTCTCCAACAAAGTGATTCGAGAAACCTTATTCCCCAGCAGGGTTGTTCAAGATCACTATCCCCAGAAGGTGTGATCCTCCACACCAAGGTTTAATCAAATAGTGCATCGGAAGATTACACATCTTTCTCATTCCCATTCAAGGTACATCAAAATCAGAACTTTCAAATTACCTCCATCCTCGAGCGGTAGTCAAAAATCCCTCAACAGAACACCCTGGTCCATAAGGAAGTTCCCTAGCTGAGTGTACTCGAACAAGATAGCAAAGATCATCAACAATCACAATGCCTTCGTTTCCAAAATAGCAAGCAGGGATTTATTTTCCCAACCAGAAGTTTGATACGCTCTAAATTGCATAAGTCATACATCATACGCATATTCATACATAGCATATGATGTTTCATGACAAACACATACATAACATGCACGGTTCTCATTTAGTCTGAGAATTTCAACATATACATTACATACATCATGACATGGCATGTCGCTAACTTGATTTTTCAGGTGGACGAATATTCACAGCAAAGTTATTCTCAATCACATGTAGTATTCTCCTGGATTCTATTCAGACAAACATTCCTCTCAGGTCTAATCAAGCCAAAGATTCATTCTGAAGAAATCTCTCTTTTCGAACCACCTATCAACTCAAAACAAGCAACGCAGATCTAAGTCGATACCTTGGACGATTCCTTAAAGATCTACCTTCAGATCTAAGTCGATACCTCAGACGGTTCCACAACGATCAACCTTCAAAGATCTAAAATGGATACCTCAGACGGCTCCACAACCATCACCTTCAAAGACCTAAAGCGGATACCTCAGACGGTTCCACAACGATCAACCTTCAAAGATCCAAAGTGGATACCTCAGACGGTTCCTTAAAGCAGTCAATCTTCAAGATCTAAGTCGATACCTCAGACGGTTCCACAACGATCAACCTTCAAAGATCTAAAGCGGATACCTCAGATGGTTCCACAACGATCAAACATTCAAAATCTAAAGCGGAAAAACTTTGGGCAGTTCCGTAACGATCAGCCTCCAAGATTTAAAGCGGTAACCTCGGACGGTTCCGTAACGGTCAACACAGAGGTTTTCAAATCCTTCATCAAGATATAATCAAAGGATTCATTCTGATGAACAAACCATCAATACATTCGCTAGATGGCATCTGAAAGCCCATCTCAGGTAATGTTTTGATCTGCCAACGACATTTCTCAGACAGCATTCAAAGCAATTTCCAACATCACTTTCGGTGGAGGTAAGTGCAAATTTCAGGGCATTTAAATATTCAATCATCTTCTACCTTCAGATTCCAATCGATCTCTTCAGGTTTAAGAAGATTGAATAGGGGCAACTATTATACCCCAAAATTTGCCCGCCTCTTTTTCAAAAAGAAGGCAACAGACTTCTGTCTAAAAATTGGGAGTTTCATATAATCTTGGATTTTATTTCATAAATATCCTGATTTTATGAATACTCGGTTTTTAGAATATTTCTTATACGGTATTTTGGTTCGCTATTGAATTTATTCTTACACAAACGCCAAATATTGTTTATCACTTCACACACGCTATTTATTTGAGATTTATTTGCAGATAAATAGTACTGACGTAATTGGTACAGAATTAAATTTTTGCAGGCGCAGAGTCCAGGGGTTCAGACTGTACTGGTAACAAGTAAATTATTATTAGTTTTTGTTTCCCACTAATTTTTGTACTATATTAATATTTTCAAAATCTCTTCCTTTCTTTTCAAATCTCTTTCTTTCAAATCAAATCCTAACTCTATTCCATACATCTCTCTTTTCAAACCCTACCATACACTTTCTTTCAAATCCTACTACCACTCAAATTATCCTTTTTGTACGGTATCACTTCATTCCCCAACGTCTCTATCCTTCTTTTCACTCTATAAATACCCCTCATTTTTTCCATAAATTATCACATCAAATTTCACTCATTTCTCAAACTTCTACCTCATAATTATTTTCTCTTCTTCCCCGACAAAAATGGCAAAGTGGATGGATACGTTTTTTCTTATGGTCATCACTGTTTTGGTGGTGATCATGTCCTTTTTCTGTCTGCATAGTCCTGAAAAATGCGGACCTAGGTTGCTTACACTCCCGTTCATCTATATGTTGTTATTTATAGCATGGGTTTTTTAATCGTCATTTTTAAAGTTTGTTGTATCTTTCGCTTTCAAATAATGTACCGTTTATTTTATTTGTCGTATTGTTCATTATATTATGTAATATTTGTACTGCCAATATTAAATGTCGTACTATCTGTCGTACTATCGTTTAATTATTAAGATAATATTATGTGTGTTTTCTGCTAGTTAAATATTTATTTTTCTGTGCATTAAATATTTTTCAAGGTTATTATCGGTAATTCCGTTCGCGTACAATATATTCTATTTATTTATTATGTTTGTGTTTTTCTAACAGCTCATGTAATTAAATTTTCACCATTAACACAACAAAAAACAAAAAGAAAAAATTAACTTTAACTGTTGAATTTTCACTTTAACTGTTACGTTAATGCCCGGACAACCAGTTGACAGTCAAACTCGATGACAACACGATTCTCCGTGTTTTGTACCATCAATCAAGTCAATCTTTTGCATTTTAAAATTCCAAGATTTTTGTTATAGAAGACTTCTGATAATCACATGATTAGCAGAGACTCAGCACTGCACAAAAATCAGGTACGCTTAACTGTCTCCTACACAAACAGTCATTAAATAGGGTTTTTGTTTTTTTTCAGGAGAACAAGTTTTTTTGAGACCTCAAATGGATTTCATGGACCTCCATATGTCTCAAAGTACCACTAGACAAGTTTTCAAACTTCAATTCGCTCAGACGCACAGTCGGCAGCTCAAACAGTCAACAGACGACCAGTTTGACCGAAAAGTCAACAAACAGTCAAAAATGAAATTTTTTGTCAACATCCATATTTTGTCAAAATATTCATCATTTGATCAATGGTTGATCATAATTCATCAAGAAAAGATCAGAAATCAACAAAATCCTAAGTTTCAAAATTAGGGTTTTCTCCTAAAAAGTCAACTGAACTTTGAACGGCCATAACTCTCTCCTCGTTCATTCAAAAAATTCCAACCAAAGCTTGTTTTGAAGGAAATTCAATTATATTTCAAATGCAATTGGATTCACCATTTGAGAAATATGAGCCAGGAGATTACAAGCATTTTCAAAGTCAACAAAAAGTAGTTTTTTGTCAAAGGCCATAACATCAAGATAACTTCTTCAAATGCATAAAAGTTTCCGAAGTAGCTTGTAGAGGACATCTTGAGGTTTCTAAAAAGTACAAGAACTCCTTCATATGATCAAAATTGAGGGAGATATGCCTTGTTGAAGTTAGCTATTTTTTGGGAAAATGCATGAAACTAGCATTGATCAAAATGATTTTTTTCCAAAAGAGGCCAAGTTTTCATGATCCAAACATGTTCCCAATAATGTTAAAGGGCTTCCACGACCAACATTGGGCCCATAACATTATCCAAAGCTTTTGTCTCTTGCTTGAGTCACCAAGGTAGCTTAAATTATGCAACATAGAGATGGTACAGCAGGCCTAGAGCAAGAGGGTGAATAAAATTCAAGCCATGGCCAAAGAATTCAAAGATTTTTATATTAAAAAATTCAAAGGTTCAAAGATCATCAATGCAAGATAGCTTAGCTTTGCAGCACATTCATTGCTTATAAATGAAGTAGAACACTTCAGTAAGAAGACACACACGAATTCAGAATCAAATCCATGCTTGTAACACACTTGTATCATACTTGAAATTTTGCAAGAAATTTGAAATTCGAATTTTATGTTTCAGCTCAATTCAATCCAAATTAAATACTTAAACACGATCCCTGAACATCATTGAACCTTTCCAAATCAATTTCAAGCCTTGAAGCTCACTGAATCGAGCTCAAAAGCTCACGGTTTGTCCAAACTGAAATTTACAAAAATACTATTATTCATGCATATTCAATAAGATGTAATCCCATATTTGTGTTTAGTTTTGTGCCCTTATCGTTTCTGGAGCTTTAATTTAATTTTTATGAAGGTTTGAAGCATATACCATTTTAGGGTTATTGGAGCTCGAAATGGCATCCTTCGATTTAGGAAAAATTAGAATAAACCAGAGGCATATTCAAGTTCAGTGGATCTGGACGAGTCAAATGGACATGTCGCGAAATATTTTTGTATAGGTTTGCCCCTATTCGTTATTTTGCAGGGATGAAGGAGGTGTATTACAGCGCTTTTGGTAAAAAACGCTGTTAAAAGTAGAGGCGAGAGGAAGAAGACGACGAGGTGTCATCTCCTGATTGGCTGATTCAAATTGGTTCGCGCGCGTTTGATTTTCGTTTGCAGATGGATCACGTGTGACATGAAACACGCGTTAGCATGTACCCTCGCACCATCAGTCCTCAGATCTCATTAAAGTTTCATCCAACGTGCCAGAAACTACAGCGCACCATGGACTCTCAAAGCTTTGCCACACAGAATCATAATTTAATATATTTTCTATTTTATTTAACTCTCTTTGTGAAATTATTTAAAAATATTTTTAAAAATCAAAAAAATACACAAAAAATATTTTTAGGTTAATAAAATATTGTATTAATTATTGACACAAAAATATTTTATTTTTCTTAATAATTAATATATTTTGTTTAATTAATCAATATATATTCATATATTTCATTTAAATTATTTCTAACCTATCAAAAAAATCAGAAAAAAAATATTTTATTTTATTAAATTTAGTTTATATATTATAAACTAATTTTGCACATATTTAGAATATTTTTCTCTTTAAGTTTAATTTATGTGTATAATTATTTGTATAATTATATGTTAATTAACTTAATAATTTCAAAAAACAATTTCAAAAATCCCAAAAAAATTAATTTTATTTTAAAATTAATTAACAAGCAACATGAACATATTTTAGACTTAATTTTTAGGTTTAAATTTTATTTCTACCTTTTTCTCATTTAATTAAATTAATCATGCATTAATTCTAATTAAAATCAATCATCAAAAATCCAAAAAACATTTTCCCTTTATCTTATTGCAATTTAAATTCATAGATAAGTGTATAGGTTGTCAAATTCATGTAAATAGCGTAGTTTACATTTCCCGCACAATCGATGTAATAGCGTAGATTTACTTTCCGCATTTTACATTCCCGCACTTTAATTTCTGTACATATAAAACTACGTGTATGTCAAGAACAAAAACTGCTAATCTCAAAGACAAATATATCTGAAACAAAACACAATCACACTTGCACCTCTTAGGGTAATCCCTTCTGTTGCTCTTTCAAAATCAATTCCACCGTTTCAAATACAAATCCAAACTTTTGTTTACATCCTGTCAAAGGAGAATTTTCTAAAAGAAATGGGAAAGGACCTTATAAACTTAGGGTAGATCTCCTAATTGCTTGCTCAAATCAAACAAAACAACAAATCTTTCACATATCACTGTTTTTCAAACAAAACTTTCAAAAAAAACAACATTTTTTATATATCCAAACAAGGAACATTACGAAATTAAAGATCTTTTTTCAAAACATCTTTCGAAAGATAAAACACTTTGTATACATCCGCGGAAGGATCATTACAAAGTCAATTTACAAAGGTATTTTAAAACCACATACAAGCATTTCAAAGCAAGACAAATGATTCAAACAAGTGAGCTAAGCAATTACGAGCCCATGGATAACCATGGATACATAGGGGTGCTAATACCTTCCCTTTGTATAACCTACCCCCGAACCCAAAATCTCTTAAAGGTCTTTTTCTGTTTCTTTTATAAACCTTTCCTTTATTGGATAAAATAAAAGTCGGTGGCGAATCTCTGATTTTCATAAACTCAAAAAATAAAAGAAGAGTCAGTTCGTATCTCACGAGAAAAAAACCGAGGACGACGCGTGTCTATTTAAACCTCCCTCATCATATCATTTTATCTTTTCACGCATTCATTCTCTCTCTTGTTTATGCATTTCTACAACATGTTCTCTCTTTTTTTAAACCCTAAAAAGAAAACCCAGAAATCTCAGAAGTGCTTCCATGGCTTCATCATCGTCTCTGAATGCTAGTTCTTCCCCTCAACAACAACAACAACAAGAACAAGAGCAACAACTCATTCCTAAGATCACATGTTCGATTCCACTGGATCAGTTGAAAGTCACCTGTGAGTTAATGGTGGATGTTGATAATTTGGAACAACATCAAATTCATATCAAAGATAACTTGGTATTCAAGGATGGGCGTCTTTGTTCTATGAATTCTGTGGACCAGTCTATCCAGACTTAGTGAAGGAGTTTTGGATTCATGCACCTGTTATCCCTAAAGCCATTGTATCCTTTGTTCATGGTAGATTCTTTCCCATCACAGAAAACACCTTGAGAATGTTGTTTGATTTGATGAACGCTGAAGGTGAGACTGAAGCAACTCCAAGAACCAATTGGGATGCTGTCTATGCTGAAATCTTTACAGATGGAAAGAAATCAAAGGAAGTTAAGGATCTAAAGGACATATACAAGATATGGACTAAGATTCTTCTGGGCTGTTTCTATCACCGGAAATCAACTAGTTCTTCTAACTTCATCAACAGAGACCAACAATACATCATGTATTGCCTTGGTACACAGAAGAAGGTGGATATTCCTTACATCATTTTCAATCACATGTGGAATGCTGTAAAGGATTCTAGAGATGAAAACAGAATGAAGCATAAGAGGAATGTTATTTCTTTTGGGAGGATCATCACCAATCTTCTGGTTCAAACCAATATTGTTGAACAGTTGGAAGCTGCTGGAGTAATTAATGACCCTTACACAATCATTGGGAGTACTCTGAATGCTCATACCTTGAGGAAAACGAGTCTAATTCAAGAATTGGTTCAAATCCTCAAGCTGTGAAGCTTCAAGATCAGAAGCAAGAAGAAGAATGTTCTGATATTCATTTTAGAATGCTCTGATATATTCTTTTTTGAATACTCTGATACATTTTCTTTCTCAATAATGTTCTGATACATTCGTGCTCTGATATTTTTGTTTAGTATGCTCTGATACATTTCAGGATATAAAGATTATCTGATGATGCTCTGATACATTCAAGTATGTTATGATTCAATCAAGCATGCTATGTTTCAATTGATTACAAAGAAGAAATTCAAAGCTCTGAAGCTGTCCTATGGAAGCAAGAAGCAGAAGCTCTGAATATTCTGAAGTTCTAAGCAAAGTGAAAGTCTCTACTGAAATGAAAAATACTCAGGGAAGTCTTTTATTTATAAATTCTTCTAGTATTTATTTCAGGGGGGATTGTTAATCTCAGGGGGAGACATATTCACACACTCTGATTATATGCTTATGCTATATCTATGTAATTGTCTTTTGTCATCTAATATTCTGATTGCAAATTCATATCAATTACATATGTTTTTGTCATAATAAAAAAGGGGGAGATTCTTAGAACAAGATTTGTTCTGATCAATATTCTTGTTTTGATGATAACAATATATATTAATTTTGTATAAGACAATGTGGTACTCTAATCCTTTGCATTTTCCATTTCAGGAAATACATAAAGAGTATGCACAATTCAGCGCTCAGAAGCACTAACTCAGAAGGTTCTGGATGGCTACATCAGAACATGCTCCGGCAAGACATTAGAAGATGGTCAAGAAGAATCAGAACATGGACTATGAAGCATCAGAAGAACATGAAGTCGGAAGCAGAAGCACTGATGTTCCATAAGGGTGTCACGCTCAAGCTCTTCAAATTCAGAAGACAAGAAGATGCTCTACACCAAGCTGATTGACTCTGATATTCAAACGTTGTATTCAAAAATATGAGTTCAGAAGCAAGTACAAGATGACAGGCTATTAAGTCTAATCTCTGACTGACAAAAGGAACGTTAGAAGCTACAAAAGGCAAAGTCAGTAAAAGCAGCAAAAGCATGGCTCGAGGTAGTTGACAAAAGTGTGAAACATTAAATGCAGCGTTGTACTATTCACGCAATGCATTAAATGCAACCCAACGGTCAACTTCTCAAACGCCTATAAATATGGAAGTTCTGATCAGAAGCATAGAACGAACTCTTGCAAAATATTTAAACGCTGTCAAAATCAAAGCTCACAAACTTCGTCTTTAACCTCACAAACTCTTGTAATATTTAGTGATTGTCAAGCTTAGAACTTAAGAGAAATATCACTGTTGTGATTATAGCTTTCTTAGAAGCAATTCAAACACTTGTAAACTTTATTTTACATTGATTATAAAAGGTTCCTAGAGTGATCAGTGTGATCAGTAGACTCTAAAAGACTTAGAGGTTATCTAAGTGGTGATTTCCTAGAGTGATCAGGTTGTGATCAGTATACTCTAGAAGACTTAGAGGTTATCTAAGTGGAAAACCATTTTAATCAAATTAATTAGTGGATTAAATCCTCAGTTGAGGTAAATCACTCTAGAGGGGGGGGGGGGGGACTGGAGTAGTTTCGTTAACAATGAACCAGGATAAAAATAATTGTGTTCATTGTTTTTATCTTATAAGTTTTTAAAGTCACACTTATTCAAACCCCCCTTTCTAAGTGTTTTTCTATCCTTCACAATCCTGCTGATTACACTCATTATAGCAATTTTGTTCCTAAAAAAATACTCACATCAGAAACTGGATGTTATAACGTCTTGTATAACATTAGAATACAACTGAGCTATTTAGTACACCCCATTAACTCCACTTCTCTATCTGCAACAGATTCAAGTCTACCACCTTGTCTTCACCTGAAATAGTAAACTGATGACCCTTTGAAACTTGATGTTTTCATAGAAAGGTTACCACAGACTCAACATAGAGAACTGCCACTTCTTCCTCTGTTGATCAATACCCTGCCATGTCTCAATCAGATCAAGGTCTACAAACACAAATTAAGTTCCTCCTTGATAGAATTAGAAGAATCCTCTTTTATCTTTAGCTATGTTGATTATCTCGCCAAACTTCTGTCTTCATAGTCATTCTCATTGATGAAGTCTTCATTATGAAAGTAAACACGTATTGCCAGAACATGTTACAATCACCTAGATCAGAATCTGCCCATTCTAATCCACATTAAGTCAGAACTGTCACTTCAGATATTAATGCTGCTTCTTCATTCTTCACATATAGTGATGTTATGACATCACACAAGACATTAGTTTACCAGACTTAGAATCTCATTCATTCCTCTGAGTTTTCCTTTACCTACACTGGTTGATGTCTTGTCTTGCTTCATTCTCCCCCTGCGAATTATAACATAAGAATGTTATGAATGATTGTCCTTACCCTTGAAGCATTCTTCGTTTGAAACTTACCACACTTTCCAAATTTAGAATCCTTAGTTTACTTGTTACACAAAATCCATACTGCCACTTTTGTATCTTGAAATAGAAGAAACTTCTGAATAGCCCTGAACATGTCTTCAACAGATAGGTCTGAACCTAAACTTTACTGGTGTCAGCCAACCATTGCCCTTCTTAATGCTTAAGAGAAGATAACACAGAACTACAATTGATACATAGTTCACACCATACCATGGATTCTTAATTCACATACTCAGCTCCCGACAGAGTATTTGAGTCTTGTATTCAGGTTGTACATTCAATAAGTACTAAGTCTCCCGTAAGAGTACCTATTAGACACTCAGATAGAATTTACTGCTCACACTAGATCCTTCTCAATGATTTTTTTTCTTCATATATGAGAGCATTTTTCTTGGCTATGATGTTTTAACATCTGTTACGACATCATTTATTAAGGATTTTAGGATCTCACACTCATTATCCTTTTTATGTATCTTGAGGAAAGACAGAAAGCACGACACATACCATTGACTCAGCTACACATCAGTCATTATTTAAGGGATAATACATGCCATATCTCAATAGACTTTTCTTCATGATTTTGAGATAATGGATGTCACAATCTGTACCTATAGAGGAGATTCCCTCAGTAAGGTTTCTCGAACAGATTCACTTATGACATAACACATGAACACAACTCAGATTCTTCATAGCAATATGATTCCCTTAACTCACCATACAATATTCAAAACCATATTTCACTGTGAAGGGGACACAGTATTCAGTTTTCACCATTAATTGTTCTATGGTTAAGAAAACATTCCACATATTTGGTTCCTTTGATCTAAAGAGAATACCAGATATAAGCTCATCTTGAATTCTTCATACAGGTCTTAACAAAAAACTGAATGAATTCTTTTACTTGCGCTGAGCTTTACTCCCATATTCCCATATATATGCCCGAAATAAACTGACAATTGGGATGGAAGGTTCAGTTGATTGT
The DNA here is from genome assembly GCF_029867415.1 of Vicia villosa. Taxonomy (NCBI): domain Eukaryota; kingdom Viridiplantae; phylum Streptophyta; class Magnoliopsida; order Fabales; family Fabaceae; genus Vicia; species Vicia villosa. Next base: position 132,644,286 of record NC_081182.1, read on the forward strand.
ATTTTGACCAATCAACACACAAGGCAGATGTCTCCTCTTCAAGATCAGGAGTAGGTTCCAAACCAATGTTCTCACACTACATTAGTTTAGCACCAAAACATCTTTTCTTCAGCTGGTAGCTGCATACCAGTTCTTAATGTCCCAACATTAGATAGGACATATGTTCCTCCTTCCAGGAACACTTCAACCTTGAATATTTCAAGGTACACAATTGCAGATAATTATGAATATCATTGATCAGGTGACATTCATCAGCTCTAATAAACCATGCCATTATGAGTGGACTTGAGAGATTACTCAAGTATCTTTGACACTTTAATTATAGCTGTCAATACCTGCCATACATTCTGTTGAACCTTCATAACCCTAGGGTTTCTCAGAGACTATGCAACGGAAAATAGTCATATATCAACAGAATTCACACAATGATTATTCCACTAACCAGTGGTAAGCATGACAGCCAAGGTTTGAAGCTAAACAATCCAACACAACAAGACCTAACCAATGTTCTGACTAAAGAAAAGATAAGCACAAAGATTACCTTATCATTAACTTCACTCCCGCATGAAGTTTTTGATATTCTTGAATCCAGCAACACCATCTTCTCTTGCCCAGAGAGTACACCTGTTTTGATCAGATTGGCTTAGTCTACCAAACATAGGTCCATCCTCCACTTCTAGGGACCATACAATATGAACAGAACTGTCCAAACAATCTTCTACCTTCAGCAACCAGAAAGTATTCCTTATGGATCTCATCAAGAAACAGACAGGATGCCTGGTCTGATACCAATTGAAAATTCTGGTAGGACAGACTCGGAAAGTCATACGCAAGGTTACGACACCTTTTCTGTCAACAGCTTAGCTGAGGCAGTACATACAGATCCCCCAATATTTTGATTACTTCTTGCATTCATAAGTATATGAGTGTCGGGATCATATTAGTTCAGTTAACACAAATAACTCTGTTTTGTAGAGGTTATGTGACAACACAGTCATTAAACCAAACATTGATGTCATGCACGATGTTATGACATCCAAACTGAACAAACAAATAAACAATGCAAAAACATAAACAACACACAGAATTGTTCACCCAGTTCGGTTCTAACTAACCCACTCTAGGGGCAACCAAGCAAGGAAGGAAATCCACTATCAGTAGTCTTAATTTTAAGCTAAACTCCCCCGTTTACAAGTTCACACTTAAACCCTACCCAATGCAATCTCTATCTAGGTTCTCTCTAAATATGGAATATCTCCATTCAACTCCCAATCATAGCAATGATGTATAGCAGTCAACAACTCAGCCACTGCATCGACAGCCTAATTCCCAAAACTCTAAACACAAACAAACACAATATCAACTTGAAGTTGCTTAAAAGCTTCCTCTAAGAACAAATCCTCACTCATTACTTCACAGCTTCTTAGTGATTACACTAAACCTCTCATCTACAGTATTTGAGGCATAAATCAGTGACCATCCCACACACCAGGTGGTTTACCTACACGGCTAACCCTAGAGACTACATCTTCCTAGCTCTAGTTATTAGCACTACTGAATTAGGTTACAAAGGTTTCTATTTATAACCTGATCCCAATTGGACTTGGACTTACAAATCGCAGCACTCTGGCTGTTACAAATAAGCAGAAAATATTCTGCTACAAATAAGGTCTTTAATCACAAGTTTCCTAATTTATCTCCTAAATTAGAAACCGTTGAATCTTCAATCTTCAGATTTGATTCTTCAATATTCTGACTTGATTCTTTGACCTTTAAATACGCGCCACATAGGATTACATAATATTCATAGAATATTCTGTCTCTGTTTTAAACCAAACTGAATCTTTCTTCCTCAGTTCTGCAGGCGCGATGTCATGGTTGAAGTCATGACATTCCATATAACATCTTGCTTTAGTACCTATTTTGTTCTTTTCATATTTGCAAGACTTAAACTATACTATTTTCAGCTGCTATTATGTTTTAGCCAAGCACGGATGCCAATAAGACAATTCTACATAGTAGAACATCAACAAAAAAGATAAGAAAATGAATGAGTTATGAAAACTACTATATAATAACTATCGATAACTAAGAGAAGTGAATTTTTTTCCAAAAGAAATAGAGAAGTTAAAGTTTGAAATAAAAATTAAAAAGGGTATATTTAAAAAAGAAATAGTATATATCAAAATAATATTTTCCTTTTTATATTGTTATAAATATGAGTGAAATTTATATTTATTAAATAAAAATAGAGGATATTATCATACCCCAAAATTTTCCCATCATATTTTAAGGTATTTTGACTCACATGACTTTCAACCACTCAAGACTATGCAAGGATTGAGTGCATAAACCCTCTCCAAAGCAATCAACCCACAACTAGGGTTTTGCTTCTTTCAAAGTAAAATCAGGTTCTAAGACCTCAAGTGGACTTCATAGTTTCTCATATTCCTCAAATAATCCTCACCCCAAGTTTCAAGCTCTGATTCACAAGTTTGTTCGGTCAAATGCTTAAAAGGTCAACAATCGACTATTCTGACCTAAAAGTTGTAACACCCGTATAATTTTATTATTAATTTAAATTGGATATTTAATTAATAATTGGAATTATTAAGAATTTTGTGGAAATAATAGAAATAATGGTTGATGGCATTTGGGCAATGTGAGAGATTAGTAAGAAGAGGGGGGGTGTGGTGTAGTAAAGCCCTTACTCATTTAATATTATTTTTCATAAAATAATCAAAATTGGGAATTGGGAAAGAAAGAACGTGAAAGAACAGAATTGGGAACAAGGAACGTGAAGGGAACTGTAGAGGGAGAGACCAAGAACCAAGACTTTTATCTGAGGTAAGGGGAGACTCTCCGTTTAATCTCTTTTATCGTATTATGGGTGATAGTATGGATTAGGAGTATGATTGGATCCATTGATTCTATATTCTGAATTTTCATCTGTGTTCATCATTGAATTTGGACTGTTAGTCCCTAACAACTGATAGATTTAGGGTATGATGAATGAAATTGATTATGGGATCATATACTATGGTTATTGGCGAATTCGTATGCTGTTTAAATGTGATTTTTCTGGTTTTTAGACTTAAAATCGTGGACTGATATGAGTAAAAACGAATGGGTTTTGGGACTGTTACGAATTCTGCAGGTTCTGGGCATTTTCTGGTGTTTCGCGTCTGAAACAGTGCCATACGCGTATGGGATGAGGTCATACGCGTATGGGGGACACTCCTAATGGGCTATACGCGTATGATACGCAGTTGCCCTGTCCCAAATACCACGTACTTGTGTTTTGCGTATGAGAGCGTATGAGGATGCTCATACGCGTATGGGAATTTGGAAAGAGGAAAATTATTCTGGTGATACGCGTATGGCAAGGCTGATACGCGTATGGGTTGGTTTCTAGGCCATTTTGAGTTCTGGTGAAATGCGTATGATACGCGTATGAGACATGGTGATACGCGTATGGGTGCGTATGGGCAACATGATACGCGTATGGACGCTATGTGTGCAAATTTCTGTTTTGTGATTTTCTGGAAAGTTCGATGATGTGTAACTTTCGATTAGTAGGCCTGTTTGCATGCTGTTTGAGATTGTGTAAACCTTATGATGTGATGCTATGGCTTACTGATGATTGATTGTATTGAATGATGTCAATGTATATATGAACATGCTTAGTGTTGATGATGATGATGATGAAATGAGTATAGATGATGCTACTCATAGAATGGTAATGATGAAAGTATGTTATATATATGTTGCATGCATTCATAAACATGGGTTGAATCCTATATGATGAGAGGATTCAGCGAGGGGCAGAATTCCCATTGTGTGGAATTTGTGCTGGCAGGGCCGTATCTGGATGATGATAGATCGGTTGGTGGATGATTCCACTGGTGATGATTGGTACCACATGCATAGTGTCAGTTTCATACATGTGCATGATTTGTTTATAACATAATGATATATGTTACATGTTGACTGTCTGTTTATCTGTGGATGTGTGAATGATGATTTGTCTGAATATGAAACAATTGGGTGAATGATATAACTATGATATGTTATTATTTATGATGCAATAACATTGGTTAACTGTGATGAGACTCACCCTTACTTGTTGTCATTTTCAGATTGAGGATAGCGGCGCGACTTGGTGAGGATTAGCTCATAAGTCGGTTTTTAGTTATAGTGTCGGTGTCATGCTCTGGTAGATGTAACACTGGGAACACGTTTGTTTTGAGTTGATTATAACTCTAATTGGTTTTGTTGGTTGAGTCAGATACATTAATGATGAATGTTGACTCTATGTTTTTGATTCCGCTGTGTAAAACATGATTTTATTTAATGAGTTATAATTTCAGTTGTTTCAGTGAATGCATGATATGTACCGACGTGTGTTTTATTACTTATGGAATTGTGATGCCTCTCTACATGTTACTCTGATTTAATATATTGTTATTTGCCGCGGGTTTTTAGAGGGGTGTTACAATAGTGGTATCAGAGCATAGTCGGTCGTTGTGACCAGAGTCTTAGTGTCAGTCTTCTGTGTATGCGACTAATACAAGTTATTTGTCGATACTTTTGTTCTGACCGGATTGTTTGTGTTAAGCAGAACAATGGCTGGAAGAGGAGGAAGAAACGAAGATGCTATCGCTGAGGCTCTGGGCATGATTGCTGGTGTGTTGGGAGGGAATGCCAATGGAGCTGCGATTGGCGCTGACAGACAACTGAACAGTTTCCAGAGGAACAATCCTCCATTGTTCAAGGGCACGCATGATCCCGAGGGTGCTCAGAAATGGCTTAAGGAGATCGAGAGGATTTTCAGAGTCATTGACTGTGCTGAGGATCTCAAGGTGAGATATGGCACCCACATGTTATCTGAAGAAGCTGATGACTGGTGGATGTCAACCAGAACTGAGCTGGATGCTAGTGGTACAGCAATTACCTGGACTGTATTCAGGAGGGAATTTCTGAGGAGGTATTTTCCTGAAGATGTCAGGGGAAGAAAGGAAGTTGAATTTCTGGCGCTGGTTCAAGGTAATATGTCAGTACCAGAGTATGCTGCCAAGTTTGTGGAACTGGCAAGGTACTATGTGCACTACAATGATGACGAAGCCAGTGAGTTCTCGAAATGTGTCAAATTTGAGAATGGTCTTCGCGATGAGATCAAGCAGGGTATCAGGTACCAGAGAATCCGGAGGTTTGTTGATCTGGTAGATTGTAGCAGGATTTTTGAGGAAGATAACATCAAGCTGAGGTCATCTCACTCTCGCGAGTTGGTTGACAGAAAAGGAAAGAAACATATGGATCGAGGTAAGCCATATGGTAGAGGTAAACCTGTTGATTGGAAGAAACCCAGTGGGGAGATTCCAGTGCTCGCATCAGATGTTACAATTGTGGTGAGATGGGACATCATAGGAATGAATGCAAGGTTGATCAGAAGAAGTGTTACAAGTGTGACCAAGTGGGTCATATTGCTGCTGATTGCAAGAAGAGGGTTGGGACTTGCTGCAACTGTGGTGAAGAGGGTCACATCAGTCCTAATTGTCCTAAGCCAAAGAAGAACCAATCGGGAGGAAAGGTTTTTGCTTTGACTGGGTCTGAGACTACTCCAGAAGACAGGTTGATTAAAGGTACGTGTTTCATTCATGGCACACCTTTAGTTGCAATTATTGATACTGGAGCAACTCACTCTTTTATTTCTTTGGATTGTGCTGATAGGTTAAATCTTGAGATATCTGATATAAATGGAAGTATGGTTATTGACACTCCTGCGTCGGGTTCAGTAACTACTTCGTCTGCATGCTTGAATTGTCCGGTTGACATTTTTGGTAGAGAATTTGGGATGGACTTAGTGTGCCTTTCGTTGAAACAACTTGATGTAATTCTGGGAATGAACTGGTTGGAATTCAACCGTGTTCATATCAACTGTTTTGCGAAGACGGTGATTTTTCCTGAAGAAGTTAGTTCTGATAGTCTGGAAATGACAGCTAGACAGGTGAATGAAGCTATCGGAGATGGTGCAACAGTGTTTATGTTGTTCGCATTGATGAATATGAAGGAGAAAGTGGCGAGTGGCGAATTGCCTGTGGTGTGTGAATTTCCAGAAGTTTTTCCAGAAGATGTGAATGAATTGCCACCGGAAAGAGAAGTGGAGTTTTCTATTGATTTGGTTCCAGGAACTAGTCCAGTGTCAATGGCGCCGTATCGTATGTCGCCGTCTGAATTGGCTGAACTGAAGAAACAGTTAGAGGAATTGCTCGAGAAGAAATTTATCCGTCCTAGTGTTTCGCCGTGGGGTGCGCCTGTGTTACTGGTAAAGAAGAAAGAGGGTTCAATGAGGCTGTGTGTAGACTACAGACAATTGAACAAGGTTGCTATCAAGAATCGGTATCCATTACCGAGGATTGATGATTTGATGGATCAATTGGTTGGAGCATGTGTATTTAGTAAGATTGATCTGAGGTCTGGGTACCATCAGATACGTGTGAAGGATGACGATATTCAGAAGACTGCCTTTAGAACGAGGTATGGACATTATGAGTATTCTGTGATGCCGTTTGGGGTTACTAATGCACCCGGTGTTTTTATGGAATATATGAACAGTATCTTCCATCCTTATCTCGATAAGTTCGTGGTGGTGTTTATAGATGATATCCTGATATATTCTAAGAATGAGGAGGAACATGCAGAGCATCTCAGAACTGTGTTAGAATTGTTGAAAGAGAAGCGACTTTTTGCCAAACTGTCGAAGTGTGAATTTTGGTTAGAAGAAGTCAGTTTTCTTGGACATGTGATTTCTAAGGATGGTATTGCTGTTGATCCTACAAAGATAGAAGCTGTGTCTCAGTGGGAAGCTCCAAAGTCAGTGTCAGAGATTCGTAGTTTTCTTGGTCTTGCAGGTTACTACCGAAAGTTCATTGAAGGATTTTCAAAGTTAGCGTTGCCGTTAACTAAACTAACCAGGAAGGGACAAACCTTTATTTGGGATGCAAAGTGTGAAGAAGGATTCCAAGAGCTGAAGAGGAGATTGACTAGTGCTCCTATTTTGATTTTGCCGAATCCGACAGAATCATTTGTGGTTTATTGTGACGCATCACTGATGGGTTTAGGTGGTGTATTGATGCAGAATCAACAAGTGGCCGCTTATGCGTCGAGACAACTCAAAGTGCATGAGAGGAATTATCCGACTCATGATTTGGAATTGGCAGCTGTGGTGTTTGTCTTGAAGTTGTGGCGACACTATTTGTATGGTTCGAGATTTGAGGTATTCAGTGATCATAAGAGTCTGAAGTATCTCTTCGATCAGAAAGAGTTGAATATGAGGCAGAGAAGGTGGTTAGAATTCCTTAAAGATTATGATTTTGGTTTGAATTACCATCCTGGTAAGGCAAACGTCGTGGCTGATGCATTGAGTAGGAAGACCTTGCATATGTCTATGCTAATGGTGAAGGAATTAGATTTGATTGAACAATTCAGAGACTTGAGTTTAGTGTGTGAAGGTACTCCTACTAGTGTCAAATTGGGTATGCTGAAACTGACTAGTGGTATTCTTGAAGAGATCAGAGAAGGTCAGAAAGCTGATGTTGGATTGATTGATAAGTTGACTTTGATTAACCAAGGCAAGAGTGGTGAATTCATAGTGGATGAGAATGGCATACTGAAGTTTGGTGACAGAGTTTGTGTTCCTGATGTTGATGAACTCCGAAAACGTATTTTGGAAGAAGGACACCGTAGTGGGTTGAGTATTCATCCTGGTGCTACTAAGATGTATCATGATTTGAAAAAGTTGTTTTGGTGGCCTGGAATGAAGAAGGAAATTGCTGAGTTTGTGTATTCTTGTTTGACTTGCCAGAAGTCAAAGATCGAGCATCAGAAACCGTCTGGGTTGATGCAACCGATGTTTATTCCTGAGTGGAAGTGGGACAGCATCTCAATGGATTTTGTGTCGGGTTTGCTGAGAACTGTCAGAAATTGTGAAGCTATCTGGGTCGTGGTAGACAGGTTGACGAAGTCTGCACATTTTATACCGGTGAGAATGGATTATCCGATGGAGAAGCTAGCTCAGTTGTATATTGAGAAGATAGTTAGTCTTCATGGTATTCCTTCAAGTATCGTGTCAGACAGAGATCCGAGATTTACATCTAAGTTCTGGGAAGGTTTGCAGAAAGCTTTAGGTACTAAGCTAAGATTGAGTTCTGCTTATCATCCGCAGACTGATGGACAGACTGAGAGGACGATTCAGTCATTAGAGGATTTGTTGCGGGCTTGTGTGTTGGAAAAAGGAGGTACTTGGGATAGTTATCTGCCTTTGATTGAGTTTACCTACAACAACAGTTATCATTCGAGTATCGGTATGGCTCCGTTTGAGGCTTTGTATGGTAGGAGGTGTAGGACACCGTTGTGTTGGTACGAATCTGGTGAGAGTGCTGTGATTGGTCCAGAAATTGTACAACAGACTACAGAGAAGATTAAAATGATTCAGGAGAAGATGAAGGCTTCTCAGAGTCGTCAGAAGAGTTATCACGACAAAAGGAGGAAAACACTTGAGTTTCAAGAGGGAGATCATGTGTTTATGAGAGTTACTCCTATGACAGGGATTGGTCGGGCATTGAAGTCGAAGAAGTTGACTCTGCGTTTTATCGGACCATTCCAAATTTCTGAAAGAGTGGGAGATGTGGCTTATCGTATCGCTTTACCGCCGATGCTTGCAAATTTGCATGATGTATTTCATGTGTCTCAGTTGAGGAAATACATTTCAGATCCGTCCCATGTGATCCAAGTAGATGATAGACAGGTGAAAGATAACTTGACGGTTGAGACTGTACCTGTGAGGATTGAGAATCGAAGGCTGAAGCAATTGCGTGGCAAGGAAATACCTTTGGTCAGAGTGGCTTGGGGAGGACCTGCTGAGGGAAATGTTACCTGGGAGCTAGAGAGTCAGATGAAGGATTCTTATCCAGAGCTCTTTACCTAAGGTACGTTTTCGAGGACGAAAACTCTTTTAGTGGGGGAGAGTTGTAACACCCGTATAATGTTACTATTAATTTAAATTGGATATTTAATTAATAATTGGAATTATTAAGAATTTTGTGGAAATAATAGAAATAATGGTTGATGGCATTTGGGCCATGTGAGAGATTAGTAAGAAGAGGGGGGGTGTGGTGTAGTAAAGCCCTTACTCATTTAATATTATTTTTCATAAAATAATTAGAATTGGGAATTGGGAAAGAAAGAACGTGAAAGAACAGAATTGGGAACAAGGAACGTGAAGGGAACTGTAGAGGGAGAGACCAAGAACCAAGACTTTTATATGAGGTAAGGGGAGACTCTCCGTTTAATCTCTTTTATCGTATTATGGGTGATAGTATGGATTAGGAGTATGATTGGATCCATTGATTCTATATTCTGAATTTTCATCTGTGTTCATCATTGAATTTGGACTGTTAGTCCCTAACAACTGATAGATTTAGGGTATGATGAATGAAATTGATTATGGGATCATATACTATGGTTATTGGCGAATTCGTATGCTGTTTAAATGTGATTTTTCTGGTTTTTAGACTTAAAATCGTGGACTGATATGAGTAAAAACGAATGGGTTTTGGGACTGTTACGAATTCTGCAGGTTCTGGGCATTTTCTGGTGTTTCGCGTATGAAACAGTGCCATACGCGTATGGGATGAGGTCATACGCGTATGGGGGACACTCCTAATGGGCTATACGTGTATGATACGCAGTTGCCCTGTCCCAAATACCACGTACTGGTGTTTTGCGTATGAGAGCGTATGAGGATGCTCATACGCGTATGGGAATTTGGAAAGAGGAAAATTATTCTGGTGATACGCGTATGGCAAGGCTGATACGCGTTATGGGTTGGTTTCTAGGCCATTTTGAGTTCTGGTGAAATGCGTATGATACGCGTATGAGACATGGTGATACGCGTATGGGTGCGTATGGGCAACATGATACGCGTATGGACGCTATGTGTGCAAATTTCTGTTTTGTGATTTTCTGGAAAGTTCGATGATGTGTAACTTTCGATTAGTAGGCCTGTTTGCATGCTGTTTGAGATTGTGTAAACCTTATGATGTGATGCTATGGCTTACTGATGATTGATTGTATTGAATGATGTCAATGTATATATGAACATGCTTAGTGTTGATGATGATGATGATGAAATGAGTATAAATGATGCTACTCATAGAATGGTAATGATGAAAGTATGTTATATATATGTTGCATGCATTCATAAACATGGGTTGAATCCTATATGATGAGAGGATTCAGCGAGGGGCAGAATTCCCATTGTGTGGAATTTGTGCTGGCAGGGCCGTATCTGGATGATGCATAGTGTCAGTTTCATACATGTGCATGATTTGTTTATAACATAATGATAGATGTTACATGTTGACTGTCTGTTTATCTGTGGATGTGTGAATGATGATTTGTCTGAATATGAAACAATTGGGTGAATGATATAACTATGATATGTTATTATTTATGATGCAATAACATTGGTTAACTGTGATGAGACTCACCCTTACTTGTTGTCATTTTCAGATTGAGGATAGCGGCGCGACTTGGTGAGGATTAGCTCATAAGTCGGTTTTTAGTTATAGTGTCGGTGTCATGCTCTGGTAGATGTAACACTGGGAACACGTTTGTTTTGAGTTGATTATAACTCTAATTGGTTTTGTTGGTTGAGTCAGATACATTAATGATGAATGTTGACTCTATGTTTTTGATTCCGCTGTGTAAAACATGATTTTATTTAATGAGTTATAATTTCAGTTGTTTCAGTGAATGCATGATATGTACCGACGTGTGTTTTATTACTTATGGAATTGTGATGCCTCTCTACATGTTACTCTGATTTAATATATTGTTATTTGCCGCGGGTTATTAGAGGGGTGTTACAAAAGTCAACTATGGTCAAATTACAGTCAAAACTCTTGATTTTTGGTAGACATTTCCATCATGAAGTCACATTCATCATTTGATCAAGAGTTGATCATGATTCATCAAGAATAGCTCAGAGATCATCAAAAGTCCATGTTTCTAAATTAGGGTTTTTAAGGAGAAAGTCAACCGAACTTTGACCATCCATAACTATCACATGGTTCTTCATAAATTTCTCAACCAAAGCCTATTCTCAAGGAAATTTTATCCTCTACAACTTTGATGTTGGGCCCAAGACCAATAAATGAACAATTTAAGAGATAAAAGCCAAAACATTACAGGTCATTCTAGAAGCTCGCAAAAAGCTATTTTTTGTCAGGACCAATATCATCAAGATAAAATCTCCAAATGCAAAAAAGGTTCCAAAGTGGCTTGTAAAGGACATCTTAGGATTTCCAAAAAGTCCTAGAACACCCCTATACCATAAAAATTGAAAAAGATAGACCATCTTTGGTCAAAATTGGAAAAATGCACAAAAGTCAAAGTGGTGAATTTTAAGTTTTTGACTAAGTGGGCCTAAATCTTTGGTTCCAAACTTGATCCATAGACCATCCACGACCCATAGGCCCTTCTATTTATTTTTATTATTATTATGATTATTTATTTTTATTTTGAATTTAATGACATAAATTCAATTTAAATTGAATAAAATACTAAAAATAATCAAAGATTACATTTGGTTCCAAACTTGATTCAATATCTCATTAAAATATCAGTGCAAATCAATTAAATTTTGTTCAAAGGCTGATTGGAGAAATTTGATACAAATTTAGCAAGTTTCCAAACAAAAATCAATAAAAAATCTCTCACATTTCAAACATCTCCAATCATTGATTCCTTTCCCTTTTTTGTAACCTTAGTACACTCTTATAAATTCTCATAACATATAAATCAGGGGGGACGAAAAACAAGGAGGATGCCGCCAAGAGAATAGGGTCCAAACTTCAAAAATCCTAAAGAAAGTTGCACCATTGATCTTCAAGTTGCAGCCCTTCATAATAAGTTCTAAGCATTCAGTTAGCCTTCTGAAGTGGATAGGAATCAATCCATACCCTCACGCAAGTCCAGAGCATCCTAGAACGCGTCCATTGAGATTCACCGGTGTGGTAAAACTCTTGATTTTGTATCTTTAAATTCAAATGTTAATTGATTTTTCTTGCCCATATCACTTTATATTCATGTTTAGGAGACATTTAATGCATTACATGCAAACTTGAACGCCGAATTGGACCGCTGCCATTGCTTGGGCTTCGATTTCATGAAATTTCATATTCTATAATACAACCACTTTTAGACCATAATAATCAATCCATGAGATTCGCAAGGTCCAACATAGTGGATCTAGATTTTTTTTTCTTAATTTTTTTGATGATTTTTGTAGGGTTTACGTTTCCAACCCATCAGAGAAGATGGAGGAAACCGCTGTCGGTGGTGGTTTTACATCTCCAGAGTCCATTCAACGCGCTCGTGGCGTTTTTGTGCGTTCCCATTAGTGGGTCAAACTCGAAGCCCCTCTCTCTCTCTCTCTCTCCGCATGCTATTGGCTCAACCGTGACGCCAGGGCCCACTTCAGATAGCTTTTTGACTTTTCCATTTATCATGTTTTTTTAATTTAACTTTTCTTTTCCATTCATTGAACAACATAGAATAATAGCATAACTGGCAAAGGCATCTTTGAGGCATCATTCAAAAGCTGGGTTCGATCCTAGGTTAGGCAATATTATTTTTACAAATTGTTTAATTGCAGATTCGACGCTTCTCTCCATCGCACGCCTACCAGTTAGCTTCAAATCTGTTCCATTGATATCCACAACTACCAAATCTAATGCCCCAGGAGTGCTTCTCCCACCATACACCATCAAGGCCTCACCACACAGGATCCACGCCCAATTTTTTGTTGTTGTTTGTTGTTTTTATTTTGTTTTGTTTTGTTTTGTTGTTTAGAATAAACCAATCAACCACCAACTAAAAATTAATTTTACTAATTAGGATAGGTTATATTCACTTAACATTTTTACTAATTTAATTAGGTTAAATTATTTAGGTTAACTAAGCTAACCATCTTAGAAATTAGGATTAGCATTTAATTTAATTTAATTTAATTAACTGAGTAGGTTAATCTGTTAAACAATTCAAGGATTAATTTGAATTATGTTTTTTTAGAGTAGTTCTTTTTTTAATTTACTAGGATTTAGCTTTTAACTAAAAACTACAAAAACTCTAAAAGAGTTTACAGGTAGGTGTTGCCTATTAACTATAGTTTAGGTTTTCTCCCTTAGGTAGATGTTGTCCATTTTTATGAATTAGGCTAATAATTATTTTTAGGTTAATAAATATTTTTAGGATAATTAATCTAATTTTAGGTTAACCTTTAAGATTTAGGGTTTATCACCACAAATATCTCCAACCCTTAATTTTCCCAACGCACGGATTTCTCTTCCCATCTCATACTCCACGATTGGCGCATGAATGTTTATACAATTCTATTGTTTAATTTCTGCCATTTAAATTCTAGAAATTATGTATAGGTCGCAAGTTCCTTTTGATGTAATAGTAATTAGGATTTTATTTCCGCACTTTACTTTCAGCATCCCCCAATTTTTGGTTATGTACCCTCTCCCCGAAGCCTTTTAATAGTGTAGGTTTTATTTTCCGCTTTTAATTTTCCTGCAAATATTAACTGTTTAGATGTTGTTTACGGTGATTTCCGGTAAACAACCGCTAGTCTTCCAAACTATATTAAATATGATTTGGTTACTCGCAGGATCGACTAGATTGATCCTAGGACATAGTCAAAATGGTTGTTATTCATGATAGTTCGAATTATGTCTATGGTTGGTGTGTCTCGAAATAAGAAATACTTAATCAAAGAAATAAAGATTAGCAATCACCTTGTTATACACGTAAATATAACATCAGCGAAAGGTAAGTTAAAGATAAAACATAAGACAAAACTGTAAAAGTGCAAGAATCTTAAAGTGCAGAAAAGTTAAATGCTTCGAAAATTAGATGACATGAAAGTAAAGAGTGCAGGAATATAAATAACATAAAGTAAATGAAATGCAGTAATATCGAAAGATACTTGAATAAAGAAAAATACACATGTATTTAAAATGGTGTTGGTGTCATACGTACATTTCTCAGCGAACTCTTTCCCTTAACACTTGATACTTGAGTAATATGTGAGTGATTTGTACAAAATGAACACACGGAATCCTAACATTAAGACCCTTATTTATACTAGTTTCGACCCTAACGGTCCTACACTAATCTAATGCCACGTTGCCCACAGAAAATCTAGGGATACCATCTGTCTTCGTGCGGTTACATAAACTACTTCGAAACTTAAATCATCCCGCCTGAATCTCCCTTCGACGCGTGGCAACGTAATCAGAATCGAGAATGCCATGAAAACACGCTAAGCTTCAGTACTTCGCATATTTCGCAAAAACGTCTAAGTCCCAAAGACCATTCTTTTCGAATTTAGCTTCGGCGCTCACTATCTTTGTTCCAACTTAAACATCATTCTCGAAGCATGGCCATCAGTAGCCATTTTTATCTTCAAAGATGATCATCAGTAACCATCTTCCTTTGAATTCCAAATCTTCGAAGGACATTCTTCTCAAACGAAATCTTCAGCTAACAAATTGCCCCCAATAAATGCCTGTTTCGAAAAACAAGAGAAATAGGCGTTTCTTGTTATAACAAGATTTCGTTTTAGAGTTCCGAGACTATTGACTGACGTCATAATCATTCATGACTCTGTTTCCAAAACGTCTTGTCATTTTCAAAGATGTCTACTCATAACATACATTCCCACGTTCTGGTCTTACTTCATGATCATTACTCCTATATACTAGGAATAAAGCTAATAACTATTTGACCGCCGTTGGATTAAATCAACGCTTGTCGCGTGTCTCTTGGATTTTAACCAAAAGATTTGAAAGGGTTTCCGTTAAACCTTTAAATACCTGAACTCCTACCCTCATATAACTTTCACCTCTATTTCCTCATTCTTTCCACAGAAGAGAACGTCTCTGGTTACATTCAAACCCATTTCCCAAATCAAACTTACTCATGGCGTCTTCCTCAAACGTTCTTCAACCCGCTTTGAAAGTTCAGAAATCTACACAGATGGGGGATCAAGAGTACATACCAAACCCAAATACTGCAGAAGTGCGCGCCATTTATGCTTCTCAGGTAATCATTCCCTTTGAACTTTCTGGAAAAACTCATGCCTTCATGGGTCCTTTACCAGGAGAAAGTAATTCTGCTTTGAATAAATTCTTTCCTGCTTATTATAAAACTAGGCCCTTAGTTAGTAAGAATAAGATAGATGAAGATGGCCGTCCAATCTTAGCAGATCCTAATGGTGCAGATGATACTTCGACTGTAACCCCTTCAGCCTTAGAGAAAATTAGGTTAAACTATGTAACCAATTTTGTGAAAGTTTTTAGGTCAATTCCTTTAGCAAAAGACCCTGAATTGTACTATGCCTGGCTAGCAAGAGTAGAAAAACAAAAGGCTTCTTTCTGGAAACAACTGGGAATTTATGACTTAATCCAATTATCCAAAACAGGTTTAGAATACAACCAAACCATGTTAGTAGCATTAGTTCATTTCTGGGATGCTTCCCATAACACTTTCCATCTTCCATGTGGAATGGTCACCCCCACTCTTTTCGACATAACTGCTATTACGGGGCTTCGACCAACCGGAGAAACCTTTGACCCCAATGTCATGGATACTGATACCATTAACTTTAACGAAGCAACAGTCACTTATACTGCGTTCATTCAACAATATAATGACGAGAACAATGAGGTAGTCTCGGACGAAGAGCATATTGCTTTCTTAGCATTATGGCTCTCGAGGTGCGTTTTCTGCTCTAGGTCCATACAGGTAGCAAAGAGGTATCTTTGTATGGCCAATCAACTACATGCTGGGACACAACTAAACCTGAGCCAGTTAATTCTAGGGTTTCTCTATGAGAATCTAGGTGAAGCAACAGACCTTGTTAAGAATTACAAAACAGGATCCCTGCTTTTTGCTGGTCCCTTCTGGCTGCTACAATTATGGCTCAATGCTACTTTCGAAGCTCAACTCCCATTTCGAGGTGTTGTGAACGAAGAAGATCCAAACATCAAAAATCGAGTTGTAGAAGGAACCAGGTTGGCTTTGCTAACCCCAAAAAAGGAAACTGGAAAGCTTCGCGAACATTTTTTAGCATATGTCATGATGTTTGCTCAATGTTATCAATTTAGCCCTTCAATGGCTCCATTCGTAAACAGGACAGTGGGTCCTGAATGGTTTACTCGAAGGTTTCCAACAATGTCCCCAGATCAACAAACTGAATCCATGATTATTTGGGAAGCTTTTCTTACCCCAAGGTTATTCTACCACCGTCTTCGACCCTCCAAAGGCCAATGTGTTCTTCTCTGCTACCAACCAAATCTAGTATCGAGACAATTTGGATTGGTTCAAGTAAAACCCAAATGCCTGTATGAGAAAAGGAACCATATGTGTCTACATACTTTGTATCTAGCTGAAGATGAGTGTAAATCAAAAATCGCCAGATACACTAGTGTTACCAATCTCTCTCCTGTTCCTTTCGAACCTGCCTTTTATTCTACTCCAGATTTCCAACAATGGTGGACAGATTACTACACCATGCAAATCTTCGATGCTGAGAGCCTTACTCGAGAACTAACTGAAGCTTTTGCTAATGTGCAGGAAAACTTTCACAAAGGTACTTCGACTCATATTAAAGAAATACAAGCCTTTCAAAAATTCTTTGAAACTATTTACAGGCATGATGATCTTAGTCGGACCGTTCGTGAAGCTGCAGTCATTTTACATGAAACGTTTTCTGCTAAATTGGATAAGTTGAAACTGCCCCCGTCTGTTCGACCAGAACTGCGTTATGAAGTGGCTTTCAAACTTAATCCTCCAAAATTCCCTCCACTGCCAAGCACTGATTTTGGTGTGGCTTTGAGCCCTCCTTTCCCAGACTGGTTAGTGTGTGGGAATGCCTTGAAAATTCTTTAAGAACAAACTAAAAAAACGCGCTGAACGAGTGGTCCCGACTAAGCATACCCTGGATACTTTCAAAGGACATCTCCATATAGATCTAGAACATGTTCGTGTTTTGACTCCAATGCCTGAAGGTTTGGGTTTAAACATTCTTTCGACTAACTTTTCCTTTTCTACCGAAACACTGATTCCAATTTTACTTGCAGCCGTTACTCGAAAGAGAAAGATCAAAGAGGTCCCTGCGCAGAAGGCTTCTGAAGTTTCGAAGAGCAACAAACCAAGTGGGAGTGACTCTATCACCACTGACAAGAAACCCACGGTATATACATACTTTATATTCCATTTGTATATCCTGTGAATCAAACTTACTTTACTCAATCTACATTTTCAGAGCTCGAAGCCTCCGACACATTCGAAGCGAAAAGCTTCTCAAATAGTCGTTTCAGACGATGATGACAAATCTCCTCCTCGTACAAGACAAGCCCACAAGACAAGACAGAAGGCTGTCACTCCTTTAGGAAAAGAAAAGGGGTTTGGGTCTTCGAAAATCACGTCACCGGGTGATAAGGTATTTTCCGAAGAATCACCTTTAAAAGGTGGTAGTAACGTTCTTGTTGTAGAGAGCCACAGCTCGAGTCCAGATAACATTCCAACCAAGGTATTTGGATTTCACAACATAATCATCTCCAGAAACTTTAACTTAATTAAGTTAACATTTTACCTTATGATTGTAGGATGATGTTGGCACAGCCACTTCTGATCTCAAAGCCCTCAACCTCACCATTGACCTTGATAATCTCCAAGGTAAGTGTATGTTCTTTCTTATGACAAATATATTTCTTGCAACCTTCCCATCATAATGTGTTCTAATTACTCAATGCAGACAAATCTCACGTGCTTTCGCTAGTTGTCGAAGATGCTCAGCACCTTGCGACCATTATTCCTACTATGCCAGTTGAAGAAAGCCATTCAACTGATGATTCTCCTCCAACCCACAAGAGCGAAAATATGGGAGCAGATCGTCAATGATCAGGTAGTAACAATGCAGCTGGACACCCAACTAGTAGTTAGGATACTGTATCTGAACAAGATGCTATGGAGGAAACTTCCAAATTGGCCACAGCTGGTCCTCACGAAACTTCACCCTTTGGGACTATAGTTTCTCCTGAAACTACTTCGACGCCTGCCCCAGTAATGCCTACCCCTTCAGAATTGGAGAAACTCAAACAAACTGATCCCCTCGACTTCCTCAAGGCCATGATGAACATTGATAGCATTTCTCCTCTTGGGCTCGAAGCTTCTTCAACTGTTCAAGCAGAGTCTGGTGACAAAGATGATATTCCTAGTCTTCTTCATCAGATAAAGGAAAAGTTCTTCGAAACCAACCTTGTTGAAGTTCTAAGTAAGGACCCTACCAGATGCCATAGCTTAAACCAACTTTTGAAGAAAGTGGATCTATTTCTGGTTTCCAAACAAGTCTCAGAGGTGATTGTTTTACTGGGTTCTCTGATCGAACAGCTCCAGTCAAACATTCTTCGATGTTAAAATGTTGATGAACAACTTACTACAAAGGTGACTTCTCATAGTTCATCTTGGAAAGCTGCTACTGATGCGACGAAGAAGGGTGACGCTCTCAAGCTTAAACGCTCAGAGAAACAAAAAGAGTATGACGAATGTGAGCAGAATATCAAATCCTGGAAGCAGGAAATTACTGAGCTTGAAGAGAAGATAAAAGAGGCTGAATCTCGTAAGGCAACAATTCAACAAATCAGTGAGCAAGAATTGATTGAAGTTGCACATTTAGGAATCCAGCATTTCGAAGCTGCGCAGAAACTAGTGCCCGAAATCGAAGAATTGAAGAAACAACGGGCTTTGATTGAACTTCGCATGTCTTCATGGGAGGTTCAGTATTCGAAGATAAAAGACCATCTTCCTAGGGATTTTAATTAATCATTTCGAACCTTGTACTTTCTTTTGTAATGCGCACTTATTTTGTTCTGTAATCGAATTCCTCCAAGAATAATATATATAGGTGCAACCTTTGTCTTTCAATTTACCCACTTATTTCATTTTGCAATGGTCATGAGTAGTACTCTAGCAATTCTTCAAAGCTTGCCAAAATATATTTTTATTGCCACAGTAATCTTAATAAATGTAAGCAGGTGACCTGACTACCCTTCGCAACCCTTTTAGCCTAGACTTGATGTTTCTACTCCCTTAGCCGTAACCATCATTACGTGATGACGTCACTTTCTTCAAAACGTCTCTTTGAGACGTGCGTGCACCAGTTATTCATGATTACATCTCAACTTCCAAGGGCGGGAAACGGCGGAAGCCATAACTTCTCTTTGGAATACCAAACGCGGTCTAATCAATCATTAAAATTGAACCGTTCCTTTATTGCCCCAGCTCTATATAAAGTATTAGCATTATACTTCTTTCTTCACGCTTGCTTCAAAACTCTTGTCCAAAACTTTGTTTCTCTTCTTGCATTCTCTCAAACACAGAGTCAGAAAAACCCTTTTCAGACTTTTCTTCTCCACATGGCACTACCCCTCACTTACATTAGGGCTTGCATAAAAAAGGAGTTCAAACTCTCCGAAGAAGAACTTGAGGAAAACTTCATAAGCATCAGTGCCCTTTTTGCTAACCAAGAACTTGATTTCTACTATGAAATCCTAGAGGGACCTGTTTATCCCAACATGTTAGCAGACTTCTGGATGTTTGCGTCTCTACGCATAGATTCGGAAGGCAAAACCACAATAGTCTCTGAGGTTTGACGTGCCCACATTAGAATCACTCCCTCCACCATCTCTAACCTGATGAGATGTAATAACTCTGGTGAGACCTTCGATGACAATAGCTTCAACATGACTACTCATCTTCTGTTGAGGACTCTTATGGATAACGATCCTTTCAGCGCCAAGGTCATCAGGGTTTGGCATCAACTCCTCGTGGGCAACTTTCATCCATGAAACCATGATCAAAACAGCATCATGGTGGAGGATTTGGAACTTATCCTCTGTGCCTTTCGTGGGAAGAAAATCAACTTCCCTTTAATGATTTTCAAAGGGCTTGTTGAAGCAGTTTCTATGGCTGCTGCTCGTCAAGGGGTCATAACATGTCTTCCATATGGAAGGCTCTTATCTTACATATTCCTCAAAAAGGGAATAGTAAGGAGGATGCGTAGCTCTGGATCCATGGACATGTTCGAGGCGGAAAGCTTGCCCATGTTGCCCCTAGAGGGTTTAGATCAAAGGATCAACTAGAAGGTGGTTTGTTTTAGGTTTTTATGTTTTGGTTTTTTGTAACCTTCAATGTTTTGGGAACCACCTTTCCTGTAATGAATGTACTCCTTTAATATTAATGGAAAATATTTTGAAGTTTCTTTGTCTTCTTACTTTATTTGCCATACATGTTTGTTTGAACACAAAGCCATTTTGGTGTTAGTTCAACCATTTTGGCTTACGTAGTATACCTCAATATCTACGTTTTTGCAATCTTTACTTCATGCATGCTTGGTCTGTATCTCTTCAGATACTTCCCGTTTACTCTTAGGATCCTGCGATCTTCTGCTAACTCTTCTATCTCGTAAGCGTTATTCGAGAATACTTTCAAGATTCGAAAGGGTCCCTCCCAGTGTGGGGACCTTTTACGAAGTGTCTGATTCTTTCGACCTATAGGTAAAATAACTTTCCAAACTAAGTCATTATTGATAAACGTTTTACCTTTCACCTTTTTGTTGTATGCTCTGGACACTCTTTCTTTTTGTCTTTTAATCATCTTTAATGCTCGAAGTCTGTCTTCGTCCAAGTCTACTAATTCGTTCATCATCAACTCCCAATACATGTTAGGAGGAATTTCTGCCTGTCTTTGTATCCGAACTGACTACAAATATATCTCAACTGGGAGTACTGCGTCATGTCCAAATGTCAGTTGGAAAGGCGTAGTGTTTGTAGCTTCTTTTGGAGATGTTCGACAAGCCCAAAGCGCTTGGTCCAAGGTTTTGTGCCAACTCTTAGGCTTTTTCCCTACATGTTTCTTTATGAGACCGATTATTATCTTATTCGCTGCTTTGACTTGTCCATTTGCCTGAGCATAGTAAGGTGTAGAAGTGAGCAGCTTGAAACCTATTTCTTTGGCGAAGTCTTGCATCTTTCGCCCAGTGAACACTGATCCTTGATCTGTGGTTATACTTTCTGGGATTCCAAATCTGTATATGATGTGTTTCTGAATAAACTCAATCACAGCCTCTTGGTCCACATTCGCCAGCGGTATGGCTTCGACCCATTTTGTGAAGTAGTCTATTCCTACCAGTATGTATCTTTGACCCTTAGAGGATTTAGGGTGAATTTCTCCAATCAGATCTAGTGCCCAGCCTCTGAAAGGCCATGGTATTATTATTGAACTTAACTCATTCGCTGGAGCGTGTTGAATACCTGCATGCTCTTGGCATTCTTGACACCCTTTTGCGAATTCTATGCAGTCTTTTAACATAGAAGGCCAATACATTCCATATCGAAACAGAAGCCATTTCATTTTGTGCCCCGCTTGATGTGCACCACATGCTCCACTGTGTACATTTGAGAGAGCCAAATATGCTTCTGCTTCACCCAGACATTTTAACAAGACTCCTTCAGGAGTTTTCTTGAACAATTCGTTCCCCATCAGAAAATATGATAAAGCTCTATACTTCACCTTTCTATCTGTGTCTGTCGAAGGATCTTTTAGATAGTTCACAATTGGACTCCTCCAATCTGTGTCTGCTAAAGAGTCTATATTTAATACTTCAAACTCTTCTTTGCTGGAAAAACCTAATTGTGAATTCTCCAGGTCACTTGGGGAAAGCTTGGTAGCCATTGCTTTTCCTCTTACTTCGATCAGTTCCTCTAATTTCTCTTTTGATATCCTGTATCCTGAGGCTAACTGTGCCAGATCGTTTGCTTCTTGATTCTTGGTCCTCGTGACGTGATTCAACTCGACATATTCAAATTTTTTAAGCAACCTATTTTCTATGACAAAATACATGATCAAATTCTCTTTGATACATTTGTATTCCTTCGTCAGTTGCTTAATCACTAGTTCGGAGTCTCCTTTAATTTCGACTCTGGTTGCCCCTAATTCTAACAAAGCTTCAAGTCCAGCAATCAGTGCTTCATATTCAGCTTCGTTGTTGGAGCATAAGGGACCTTGAATCTTGTACTTGAGCTTTGTTGGAATTCCATCAGGAGAAATTTTCAACATTCCAACACCATTTCCCTCTCTATGAGTCGAACCATCGAAGTATAGCTTCCAAGGCTTCAAGTCTACATATTGTTGAGGGTTCTCAACCACTGCATGGTCAACAATGAAATCTGATACAATCTAACCTTTCATTGCCTTAAGAGGTTGAAATATCAGTGAGTATTCAGTAAGGGCTAAAGCCCATTTACCAATTCGACTATGCAATATTGGCTTTGATAGCATATGTTTGATAACATCATAATGAGACGAAACATAAACATCAACTGGCTTTATATAATACTTAAGTTTGATACAAGAGAAATATAAACAAAGGCAGAGTTTTTCTATTGCGCTATACCTAGTCTCTGCATCATTGAGTACTCTACTTAAATAATAAATGGCTCTTTCGACGCCATTTTCATCTTCTTGTGCTAACATACTGCCTATTGTATTATCTGAAGCCGAAATATACAAGCGCATGTGCTTCTTCCCATTTGGGGGAGACAAAATTGGTGGATGGATCAAGTATTGCTTGATTTTATCAAAAGCTTCTTGATGTTCAGCACGCCATTCGAACTTTCCTTGCTTGAGTCGAAGTAGAGGGGAGAAAGCTTGCGTGGGTCCACTCAAATTAGAGATAAACCTTCTTAAGAAGTTTATCTTCCCCAGTAAGGACTGCAGTTCTTTCTTCGTGGATGGAGGCTTAGTTTCCATGATAGCCTTCGTTTTATTCTGGTTAATTTCTATTCTCTTCTTATGGACTACGAAGCCCAGGAAATCTCCAGCCTGCACAAAGAAAGCACATTTAAGGGGATTCATCTTTAAGCCATGTTTTCTCATTCTTTCGAATGATTGGCTTAGATGATCAAGATGATCGTAATCTGAAACAGATTTCACAACGATGTCATCTATGTACACTTGCATGAAAGTTTCTATGAAATCATGGAATATAGAGTTCATTGCTCTTTGATAGGTTGCCCCAGCATTCTTTAAACCGAAAGGCATTACAACCCACTCATAGGTGCCTATTGCCCCTGGGCAACGAAAAGCTGTTTTAGACACATCTTCTTCTGCAATGAAGATCTGATTATACCCAGAGTATCCATCCAACATACTTAGGTATTCGAAGCCTGCTGCTGAATCTACTAACATTTCTGCCACAGGCATGGGATATTCATCCTTAGGAGTTGTTGCATTCAGATCATGAAAATCTATGCATACTCTTAACGAACCATTCTTTTTAATAACTGGTACAATATTAGCAATCCATTTGACATACCTCGTGGTTCTGATGAACTTGCATCGTAGAAGTCTTTCGACCTCTGCTTTGATCTTCGAATGAATTTCTGGTGCGAACCTTCTAGGAGTTTGCTTGATGGGATTTTTCCCTTCCTTTATTGGCAGCTTTATTTCGACCTAATCACGCCCTAAACCAGGCATCTCGTCATAATCCCATGCAAAGCAATCTTTGTTCTCCTTCAACAACGCGATAACTTTTGACTTCAGCGTTGGCGCTAGTTTCGCACTGATGTATGTTACCCTCTTCTGATCTCCATCTCCGAGATTTACTTCTTCGAGTGGATCTTGGGCTAACATTTTGATATTTTCCCCCATTGGGTCTTTCTCGAAACCCAAAGGCTCTTCGTCGTATATTGCATCCAATCTTTGACTTATCTCTTCTCCTGAGATCTCTTCGACTCGAACTGGATCTTCAGGTGGTTGAGGGATCATATGTATCCCCGAATCTATCGTTTCTTCCTTTCTTAGACCTACATTAACCAACATGTTTGATAATTCGGCTTCGAGAGCCGTATTTCTTTTATTCTCGGCTATATAAGCCGAAATCTTTTCGAAGAATAATGACTCAGACTTCATCAACATTGTCATTCCAGCCTGTTGGGTCGTATTGTTGGATAATGCTCTATTGGTGCGGTATCTTCTGGGCCGTCCATTATTTCCCTATTCCATTGGAATCCGTTAGGATGCAAAGACAAATAATATAAAGCATTTCTGTTGGGAGTGTATATATCTTCAGCAGCATGGCAAGGTCCTATGTTTGCCAAGTTCCTATCGAAGTTAGTCTTATTAACTTGATTAACTTCAGCCATGTAATAACCCTGATCCCCCTCAATATTCTCTACTATGACATCTTCTCTCCAAATGGTTAACCTTTGATGCATTGTCGAAGGCACAGCAGCAACTCCATGGATCCATTCCCTTCCGAGCAAGAGGTTATAATTTGCTTTTGCTGGAATGACCATAAACATAGTTGGCCTCGTGACTGAACCCACTGTTAGATTTACTTGGACAACTCCCAAGGTTTGACCTATTTTGCCTTCGTAGTTAGACAAAACCATGTTATGTGGCCTTATATCAGTATCAAACATACCAATTCTTTTCAGCATGTATTGGGGCATTAGGTTCACCGCTGCCCCTCCATCTACCAGGACTTTGTTAATGCCAACGTTTTCAATCTTAGCCCTTATGTAGAGTGGTTTCAAATGGTTTCGCATACCTTCATCAGGCCTTTCGAAGAAAGCATTCTGCTCTTCAACTGCACCATTGTTCAGCACATAGTAACACACAGGTCTGTGTTTCGCCATCTCTTCGACGTCAGCCTCTTCACAATCTTCAACTTCAGTTTCTTGATTAGACTCATGAGGGAGTACAGACACAACATTGCAGTTGAGGTTTATAAATGATACTCCATCAGAGTCAAAATCATTTGTCATTCTATCATCTTCTTTCCAAGGGCTGGAATGCATCTTTTCCTCTTCTTTCTCATTCTCAGAATCGAACAATTTACGCTCCACTGGAGGTTTGCTTGTCCTTGCCCCCTGTATTGGGATTTGATTGCTACTTGATTCTCCAGCCTCCCTTGGTTTATATTCCCTTTGGGCTTTCTTCATCCTCTGATGCCTTCTCCATTGGGATCTAGACATAGGATTTTTGCCTCTGTAGTTTTCCAACCTGTACATCTCTCGATTGGAAGTCTGAAACTGCTTCCTATATGCCATTGCAGTTCTTCCTCCTTGGTCCCAACTTCGCCATTTGTTGGTTCTGGCACCAGCTTGCATCCGTCTATCCCTGGGTATGTCTGCAGGAACTTTGAATGTGACCCTTCGAGCTCTAGGGTGTGGGCTGTCAGGCCTCCTTGATGGGGTCCGGTTGTCGAACCCAAACAAGTTAGGACGAAGTCCCTGAGTCTCTCGACCCATATAAAGATACACCCTCTCGAATGATCCTGCTAGCAGTTCGTCATAGACTGCACCACATCTGGGGCACAGTGCAACTTCAGAGTTGTCGTTGTGACACCTGACCAAGAAACCAACCAAGCTTTCTTCAGACCTTGGGTATACTTTCAACAGCAAGTTTCCTCCTTTCCAAGGTTGCTCCATTCTTTCTCGCAGGGACCTCTCGAAATTGGCTTGAACCCTTCGATTTGTCATAACTGAACATCTTGGGCACATCAACCTTTTTCCACCATTTTTTACATGGCAATCCCAGAGATAATCTTTCAGACTGTTGCCTCTTGGTGGGATTTCAATATTTCCTTTCTCCCTTATCAACCATTTTTCTAGTTCTTCAATTTCAGATAAAGGACGTCTAACATTGACCATGTTAACACCTGCTGGAGGAACCTCAGAAGTTTGTATCTGCTGAAGCTTCACTGTGAGGTCTTCAGTGGCCTCACTTGTTTTTCCTTTCAGATCTTCAGTCATTTCAGCATCGAAGGATCCTTCAACATCAGCATTGAGGATCGGATTGGCATTTAGGCTTTCAGTAGCATGCTTTCCACCTGAAATTATTTCTGATTCAGTAGAACCAATTTCAGATACTTCCATCATGTTGACATCAAGTGGTTCACACAAGTTAGTGTCAGCCACGTTCAAAGGATCTGCGTCGACCTTCATAGGGTTCTTGCTTTTGTCAGCGAATTTCAGACGTCCATCCTTTATAGCATTCTGAATTAGATCCCTGAAAAGAAAACATTGTGAGGTTTTATGGCCTAAAAAACCATGATATTTACAAAAACCTCTCTTCTTCCGTTGTTCTAACGGAGGAATTTTAGAATTAGGAGGCACTATCATTTGGCCATCTTTCACTAGTAAATCAAATATTTTGTCACACTTAGTGACATCAAATGTATAAGTTTTCTTAGGAAATCTATCGCTTTTATCATTATCTACTGGATTTCTTCCATTAGAAGGGGTGAGTGATTTGCAAGCATAGGGTGGCGCTTCCTTTAACTCAGCAAGATCTATTTCGACCTCTTCCATGTCGTATGAGTCTTCGAAAGGTTCGCCATCAACTTCGTCCGCTTCGACGTATGCTACTCTCTCCTTCTTATAACTTTTACTTGCTCTAGCCTTTTCTGCTTTTAACCGTTCGACTTGTCGAACCCTGTCTGCCAATTGGGCCATATCTCTCAGGTATTGAGTATCCAGTTTCTTTCGAATTGAATAATCTAGGCCACCTGCAGCCATTTCAACCAATTCATGCTCTGGGACAGTCGTGAAGCACCTTGATTTCAGCAAACGGAACCTGTTTAAGTAATCATCAATTGACTCCGTGAATTTCCTCTTGATGCTAGCCAATTCTTTCAAACTTATCTTGGTTTGACCCATGTAAAATTGTTCATGGAATAATCTCTCCAAGTGTGCCCATGCGTCTATGGAATTTGGGGGTAAGGTAGTGAACAAAACAAAAGCATCTTTTGTCAGCGAACTAGGGAAGTATTTAATCCTTAAATCCTCATTCCCTACTAAATCTCCTGCTTCTGTCAGATACCTGGCAATATGTTTCACCGTTGATTCACTAGTGTCCCCTGAAAACTTTGTGAATTTGGGTACTTTGGTCCCCCTTGGCAATTCTGTTTGCATAATATAATCCGCTATGGGGGATGTATAATTTGGACGTCGAAGTCCAGTACTGAGGCCGTTATTGGCCATAACTCTCTCTATCATGGTTGTTAGGTCATTCTCTGTAGCCAGGTTTTCTCTCCTGACTCTCTGAACTACTTCGTCTGGGTGTTCGTTCCTACCTACTACCCTTAATCTGGGTCTTTCTTCCTCAAACTCTTGCTGGACGGGAATAGTTCTTTGATTCGATGCCTCTAAATCTATTACTTGATTCCTTTCGACCGTTGTTGTTCTTTGTGGAGGAATCACGCCAGCAGTGGTTGCACCAGGCGGAGGAACCGCATTTTGGATACGTTCTAGAATGGGATCGCCTTCTCGATAAGAAGATTGGTTATTTCCCCGCTTGGGTTGTTGAACTCCCATGAATTCTGCCATTCGATTCATTTGGGAAGATATTTTTTGAAAAGTTTCCGCATTCTCCCGATTAGTACTAGCAGTATTGGTTGCTAGTGGATTTAAGATTGACGCTAATTCTTTGGCCAGGATTCCTAACATATCGTGGTTACTTGCGTCCATCTCTTGTCGGAATGCTGCTTGATTGCTTGTGGTAAAATTGGGTATTTGGGCAGAGAGGCCAGTGTTTTGTGCGCTTCAACCCACTGAACCAGCATTTGGCGAAAACGTTGCCGGGTTAGTTGAAGTGTATGTAGGTCCTGCTCCTCGTGTACCTGTCGTGAATGGATATGACATTCCATATTGACTGTTTAGTCTCCATTCGAACGCGGATGATCCTGGGGTAAATAACTGATTTGCAGCATTTATCGAGGCAAGTTGCATTCCGATCGCATTTGAGGATGGAGGCGCGGTAGTCGACACTGAAACTGGAATAGTCCCTGTCGTTGATCCATTATTTTCAGGTATAGCCTGGGAACTATCCATAGGTCTCGATCCAGTCGGACCCGGTATATCCTGCGCTCCTTGAGTAGAAGTCGAAACATGCGTAGAATTTGCCGCCCCTGTTCCTGACCCTTGTGGGGGATCTTGATCTCCCCCTGCACTGGTCGTAACGACCATTTTCTTGTTGTACCTTCGTTTGGGAATCGGTTGTGCACTGTTTGTTAATTTACCGTTCCTAAGGTTCATACAAGGTCTTGATATTCTCTAGACAAAACAAAACAGTCAATTAATAACAATCTGTTTGACACTGTCCCACTGGGCGTGCCAATTGTTTACGGTGATTTCCGGTAAACAACCGCTAGTCTTCCAAACTATAATAAATATGATTTGGTTACTCGCAGGATCGACTAGAATGATCCTAGGACATAGTCAAAATGGTTGTTATTCATGATAGTTCGAATTATGTCTATGGTTGGTATGTCTCGAAATAAGAAATACTTAATCAAAGAAATAAAGATTAGCAATCACCTTGTTATACACGTAAATATAACATCAGCGAAAGGTAAGTTAAAGATAAAACATAAGACAAAACTGTAAAAGTGCAAGAATCTTAAAGTGCATAAAAGTTAAATGCTTCGAAAATTAGATGACATGAAAGTAAAGAGTGTAGGAATATAAATAACATAAAGTAAATGGAATACTGTAATATAGAAAGATACTTGAATAAAGAAAAATACACATGTATTTAAAATGGTGTTGGTGTCATACGTACATTTCTCAGCGAACTCTTTCCCTTATCACTTGATACTTGAGTAATATGTGAGTGATTTGTACAAAATGAACACACGGAATCCTAACATTAAGACCCTTATTTATACTAGTTTCGACCCTAACGGTCCTACACTAATCTAATGCCACGTTGCCCACAGAAAATCCAGGGATGCCATCTGTCTTCGTGCGGTTACATAAACTACTTCGAAACTCAAATCTTCCCGCCTGAATCTCCCTTCGACGCGTGGCAACGTAATCAGAATCGAGAATGCCACGAAAACACGCTAAGCTTCAGTACTTCGCATATTTCGCAAAAACGTCTAAGTCCCAAAGACCATTCTTTTCGAATTTAGCTTCGGCGCTCACTATCTTTGTTCCAACTTACACATCATTCTCAAAGCATGGCCATCAGTAGCCATTTTTATCTTCAAAGATGATCATCAGTAACCATCTTCCTTTGAATTCCAAATCTTCGAAGGACATTCTTCGCAAACGAAATCTTCAGCTAACAGATGTATGGCTAATATGATTGTATGGCAAGATAAAATCAAACTAGAATAAACCTAACTTTCAAGATTAAATAAATCAACCACTTTTGTTCACACACTCACCTTTAGGGTAATCCTCTCTTATGTTACCTTTGGGTAAATAATAGTCAAGTCCCTCGACCGTAGAGATACCTTAGCAAATGTTTCCTCCGATTCGAAATCATCATAGTCCATTCGGAATAAAGATCATGCTCCATTCAATGTTTCCTACGATATAAATGATCTCGTCCCTCGATTAAACGATGATAGTCCCTTCTAATGCTAAGGGATCCTTACTTGTTGCCTTTATGACTATTCTCATAAATTCATAAGACTTCCTACCCTCCTTATGGTATGGATAGCCCTATGGCAATACGATGACCCTCGATGTCTCGAATACATCCAATGAAACGACTTCCCACTAACTAATGGTGTGGATAGTCTCTTTCCCTTAAACGAAAGACATTAAGAACAAGAAAGACCTTACGAACTTAGGGTAGGTAATTCCTAATTTCTTGCTCAAATCAAAATTTCAAATTACTTCATACACCTCCTTTTCAGAACAATTTTCAAAGACTACACTTTGTATACATCCGTACAAAGATCAATACAAAGTTAAAGCTCTTTTTCAAATGTTTTTCTAAACACACACGATACTTTTTCAAACAATTCAAATCAAACAAGTGAGCTAAGCAATTAAGAGCCCATGGATAACCATGGATACAAATGGTGCTTACACCTTCCCTTTGTATAATCTACCCCCGAACTCAAATCTCTTTCAAAGGTCTTTCCTGTTCTTTTTGCCTTTTCAATTGGATAAAATAAAATTCGGTGACAACTCTTGCTATCTGCACATTTTTAAAGTCAATTCTTCCACTGTAAAAATAAGAAAATATTGAATAGTAAGATTGAAAACACGTGAAAAAGTTTTTAATAATGGAAAAAATACAGACTAAATTTTTTTTTGTCGCTTCATTCATCTAGGTCTCTTATTCCATGTTGGACTTCAAATTTAAAATCTTTCAAATTAATGCTAAAGTTTAAATTTTATTTATTTTAAATTCTCTTTTTTACCTATTCATTCTTCATCCATCTTAATTTGCTTCTTATTTTATGTTTTACTCCAAATTTTAAAATTTTATAATCAATTCTAAAATTTTTAAATTTTTCTTAATTTTAATTCATTTTTTGTGTTTTATACGTCACCCATCATTATCTCTTTCTTTTTTTATATATGGCTCAAAATTTAAAGTATTCATAATTTATTCAAAAAAAAGTTTATTAATTTTTCTTTTCTTTTCATTACTCATAAATATTTATCTTTTTCTTTTCTTTATATTTTATTCCAAATTTAAGTTTTTTATTCTAAAATTTTGAATTTATTTTAAATTAATTTTTTTTATTCATTCTTAATTGATCTTTATCTCTTTATTATTTTATATTAAACTCCAATATAAAAATATTTAAAATAAATTTTAAAAAATTTCTTCATTTTGATTACTTTTCTGTCTATTCATTCTTTAGTCATCTTTATGTTTTTCTTATTTTATGTTTAACTCTATATTTAAAGTAATTCTAATATTGTAAATATATATATATTTATATATATATATATATATATATATATATATATATATATATATATATATATATATATATATATATATATATATATATATATATATATATATATATATATGAATATTTAATTACTTTTTGTCTTTTCATTATTCATCCAACTTATATTTTTTTCTTTTATGTTTTACTACGAAATTAAATTTGTATATTTATTTTAAATTTTGTGTCTTTTCATTTGTTATCCATATTTATTTCTTTCTGATTTTATGTTTAACTTCAATTTTAAAATTTATAAAATTAATTCTAAAATTTTTCTTAATTTGTTTTCCTTTTTTGTATTTTCATTCATTATTCATATTTATGTTTTCCTTATTTTAAGTTTCACTCTAAATTTAAAATACTAATTCTAAAATTTTAAAATTATTATTTTTAATTCTTTTTTGAATTTTCATTATACATCCATCTTTATCTATTTTTTTTATTTTTGTACTTCAAATTTATTAGTTATGATTCTTTTTTAGCTTTTCATTCTTCATCCATCTTTATCTCTTCCTTATTTTATGTTTGACACTAAATTTTAAATATTAAAAATTAATTCTTTAAAATTTAACATAACTTTATTCATTTTTGTTTTTTTGTTCATCATCCATCTTTATTTATTCCTGAATTTATGTTTGACTGGAAATTTATTTTATTTTTAATACTTTTAATCTTTTCATTATTCATCCATCTTTATCAGTTTCTTTTTTTTTTGATTTCATATTTAAAATTTTTAGTTTATTAAAATAAAATTTTGTCTTTTCATTCATCATCCATCTTTATTTTTTCTTTATTTTATGTTTGACTCCAAATTTATTTTATTTTTGATACTTTTTATCTTTTCATTTTTGTTTTTTATTTTTATTCCTTTTTATCTCTTCTTTATTTTATATTTGATTCCATATCTAAAATATTAAAAATAAATTATAAAAGTTTTTTGATTTTAATTCCTTTCTTTGTCTTCATTCTACATAATTTTTTTTTTGTCTTTTCATTAATCATCCATCTTTATCTTTTCCTTATTTTATGTTTGACTCCAATTTTATTTTGTTTTTAATACATTTTATCTTTTCATTTTTGCTTTTTATTCTTCATTCCTTTTTATCTCTTCTTTATTTCATATTTGATTCCATATCTAAAATATTAAAAATAAATTATTTAATTTATTTAATTTTTAATTCCTTTCTTGGTCTTCACTCTACACAGAGGTGTTCGCGGTGCGGGTTGGACATTAAAAATCATCCGAACCGCAAGAGAGAAAAATGTGCGGTTCGGTTTGGTTCCATTGGCTTTTAACGATAAAACAAACCAAAACAAACTAAAGCAGTTTGATTTGGTTCGGTTACTTACCAAAAAAATTATTGAGCCATACATACAGAGGAAAATAGAATCTTATGTTTAATCGTTCATACATTCCCATAAAAAATTATAATTGTCAAAATAAATTTATAGTTTGATACATAAAATTGCATCTTACAATTTTACCTTAAGTATAAAAATTGATATACGTGAAATTACATTCTTAAATAAGTATCATGTAAAGAATACGATAATATATTTCATCATAATAGTATTTATAAATGAATAATATTTTGTTTTTTTTTATGATATGTAAACTAAAATAAATATCATATAAAGAATATGATAAAATATTCAAATAATACTTGTTGATTTATCTAGAGAATTAAAGAAATATATATTGGTTAGTAATATTTTGTAACATAATACGACTTGATTTGATTTGGTTCGGTTTGTAAAATATAAACTGCAAATCGAATCGAACCGCGCGATTTTGTTAGAAAATGGTTCAAACACATCTGAACCAAGTGTGGTTATTTACGGTTTCTATTTAGTTCGGTTCGGTTTTATAATTTTTTATTGAACTGGTTCGGTTTTGAACCCCCCTAATTCTACATCTTTCTTTATTTCTTACTAATTTTATTTTGACTTCTTAATTTTAAATGTTACAAAGTAATTCTAAATTTATATTAATAGTATGTTTGATTAATATCGAAATAATATTTAGTTTATATTTAAAATTAGTTCTAATATAAATATACAATTTGTTTCTATTTGGCAATGTTATATTTTAAATATATAAATTTGTTTGATTATGTTATTTTCTTACTAACTATTTCTTTTTAATAAGTAACTTTTTGTTTAAGTAATTCAAATAACTTTTTTTTTAATATTTATAGAATTACCATAAATAAAAATTCAGCAAAGACCAAAAATAAAGAATAAAGTAGAACTTTACTAGATGGATGAAAACTCATGGTTTCACCATCATCTAGTCAAACATAACTCTTAGAACTGCCTATTTTATCCAACCTTGAATCCAAGACTCTAGTGTTCTTCCATCCCATTTTCATATTTCCTCTGAAACCAGTATAAAGATGTCACTAGATTTAAGGTACAATGGGTGGAGACCACCCACAGAAGAATGGAAAAAATGGGTCAAAAAGTTACAACCACAATTTGAGTATTTATGGGTACAAACTGGAATTGACAATGCAATTAAGGCTTCAACGTATGAAGTTAAAAGGGATGACGAGTTGATTCTGGAACTTGCTAAGAGATGGTGTTCCAAGACAAATACATTTGTTTTCCCTTGGGGAGAATCAACGTTAACATTGGAAGACACAAATATTTGTTTTGGTTATTCTCTTTTGGGTTGTTGTGTTTCTAACCCTCTCATGAACAGTGAGCAAGTAAAAGAAGAACAAGAATTAATGGAAGCAAGAAGAACGTTTAATAGTTCTAAAGCTAAAAAAGTGAATCAAAGGGCATGGATGATGTATTTTATGGAGACTGAAAGTAGCAAAGTGGAGCATGAAGCTTTTCTGGTTTATTGGTTGTCGAGGTTTGTTTTTCCTGCAGATTCTTGTAATACTATTTCGAAAAGTGTTATTCCTATTGCAATACATTTAGCTCATGGAAATAGAATAGCTCTTGCACCTGCTGTTTTAGCTAGTATTTATAGGGACTTGAGTTTACTTAATAGCATCATTACAAAAAATGCAACAACAAGCATGACGAGTTTAAGAGTAACTATTTGGGCTCCTTTTCAATTGGTTCAAATATGGGCTTTAGAGAGGTTTTTAGCTCTTAATCCACGCCGTTATACAAACGGACATGGTTTACCAAAGGTGGCTAGATGGGATGGAGTTAAAGTATTGGAAAATAACAACTTGAAAAAAGACTTGGATATTGCAGGATTTGGAAATGGTTTTGTGTGGCAACCATACGAGAATTCACCATCGGTTGAGGTTTATAATGAAAGAGATATGTGGAAATGTTATAATCCTTGTTTAGATGAAGAGTTACTGTCGTTTGCGCAGTGTTTGAGGGCATGTGAGTTGGTTGGTATCGGATGTAGAGAGAAATATTTACCACATCGTGTCGCTATGCAATTTGGTGTGGATCAAGACATTTCTGATAATGTTGCCTCCAGATACTATGATTGGTGGAAGCAATTGAAATCAAGCGAGGAAAGAGATAACAAGGGAGTAAAGTTTGAGAAAGATCAAATGGAATGTTCGGATGATGAAGTAAGTTAAAATGGTAAGACTTTGTCAAGTCATGAAATTGGTGATTTCACATCATCAAATGTGGGTGAATATGGTGAAACTAATAATCAAAGCTGTGATAGAAATGGTGAAAAGGTGTGCAGTACTGTTAATCCTAATAGTACTCTTTGGTTGGTTTGTAATGAAAAAATAACTTTACTTTTTTCCCTAATAGAACCAACTTGCTTTTGCTATGTAATTGGTTTACAACAATTTATTCGGTATTCACTTTGTATGATGCACACTGTGATTGTGATAGTTGTTACATATGTAGCCAATGAATTGTCATAATTTAAGTACTTCTTCAATTTCCTATTAATTAATGAAATGGCATAAATTAAAGATGATGTAAATTGATGGGGAGTGAATCTACACTAGGTTTATGAATTTATGAATATTTGGTTATTAAAAAAGATTTTCATTCAAGTATTAAATTATACTGGAGTTGGTTTTGATTTTCAGCATGCACTCTTCAATATAATACCTTACATATCCTTTGAATATCATGTATTAGAATCATTAATACTCAACATCTAATACATTCATTTTATCAATCATAATTTCATTCCCAGCTCTCGAGAGACTCTCATTTTGCATTTATCTTCTTCAGAAATATAATTTACAGTATTCATCATCTTGCATAATTCAGGCTTTATAAAACACTCCCTATATTCAACACTTTCAGCATCTGTTTAATTTTCACTATTAAAATTTATAGATTTCATAACTAACTTTCACTTCCGCCATTGCGAAAACCAATAGTAAAATAAAAACGCGCTATATTTTACCAAGTTCATCACTACTACAAAATATACGTTCGATAACACAATTTTACTACATCCACTTTAACAATGGTAAAAATAACTAATTTTTACACGCATAAATTTTTTAATATTTTATTAAAATACATTTCATCACAATTTTTAATAAAAACCGTTGTGATAGACGAAATGTTACTTCCTTCCATTCCCAACATCAACAATTTTTTTCTATTTTCATTATAAATAGGGTTTGTTCTTATACTCTTATAAATAAAATAAAATTAAAATACTTATTACCATGATTATTACTAGAAGCCATTGTAAGTAGTACTTAAATTTTAGGAAAAATATTGATTTTGATCCCTTAACTATATTATTGGGTTCATACGGGTCCCTTAATTTTTTTCGTGCCACTTTTGTCCCTTAACTTTCAAAATATTTCATTTTAGTCCTTTTTGTCTAATTAGCGATAGAAAAAACTTTGAAATCGGTCACTAAATCTGTCGCTAATTAGACAAAAAGGACTAAAATGAGACGTTTTGAAAGTTAAGGGATTAATGTGACACTAAAAAAAAATTATGGGACCAATCTGAACCCAAGGGTATTATTAAGGGACCAAAATGAATATTTTACCTAAATTTTATGTCACTCTCAAAACATAAATCTAACATCTCTCTCGTCCACATTCAGGGAACTCATCCTCATAAGCTTCTTTAAGCTAAAAGGTAATCAAGTTTGTACGTTTTATCGTTCTTCTTCTCTTCATAAGTTTTCTTCCGTGTTATTCATACGCTTTCTACCATTTTCTCAAAATAAAACCCTAACATCTCTCTCTTTCACATGTAGTAAACTCATCCTCTTAAGCTTCTTCAAACTAAAAGGTAATCAAGTTCATACGCTTCATCTTTCTTCTTCTTCTTCTTCTTCTTCTTAAGATTTCTTCCAAGTTATTCATAATTGTCCATGTATGACACTAGTCCTTATAGAGGCTTTTTTGATTTGGCATGATTTTCTTGTTTTTTGGATTATCTGTACTTGGGTTATGTTTCCGTTCATGTTAATATGTTGTTAATGTCATGCTAGTTTATGTTTCCAAATCAAGTTAACATTCTGAAAGCTGTGTATAATATTTCAAAATTGAGTTTATCACATGCAGATTACTTGTTTCACTATCCCTTCACTGAATATGCATTCATTTAAATTAATTTATAAAATAATAATCTGAAAAATTAAATCATATTTGAAAATTATCTAGTTTATTACCACGGTCACACGCCCGTGGTGGAAACCAGTATACATAAAATCACACACTACCTAACAACAGACGTACAGCCGTCATTATATGTATATCACAATTGATGTCATATGTGTTTTTGCAATGGTGCATATTTTTCAACCGTAGTGAAATGTGACGTTCATTTTTAGATGTGATGGACGCTACTTTGTGCAATATCTCAGGGTCGTCTTTGAATCCCAACACAGATAGTTTAGTTTTTGCAATATCTTCTTTCTTTTTTCTATCTTAAATTTTTTGACTTTGAGGATAAATGTTAAGTTTAAAGCATATCGTTTATCTGATAAAGTGAAACTTAACATTAATCTTTAGTATATGTTTTCAATATACTATATTAGAATTTTCAAAGCCAAAACTCTATAACGTTTTAAGAATGGAATATGGAGTTTGAAGGCGGAATGAGTTAGGTTAATAAAAAGATGAATGACATGCGTGTTGAACTTTTATAGACAAGTCATTATAACCTTTCACCGCGGTTGGAAAGTGTAGCCCTAGTAACATGTATAAGATATCACTGCGGTTGTTATTTTAATCCATGGTAAAAAGATTTCCTCTTAAATTAAAACATAACAAATTGTAGTTTATTTCTTAAATAAAAATAGATCCCTCGCAAAAACCCTTTAGAACAAAACAACACAACAATAAAAGACCAATCTACATATACACACTAAGCAAACTACACCATACCAGGTTCGAATCAAAGAAGATAAATGTGAAACTTACAAGAAGGGTACAGGAAAATCATTTCTTTGATTCTTCTCATTCTTCACAATTACGATACATGAAATATTTCATCGCTATTCATGTTAGATGGCGTCTTGAGTTTTAGTGATGGATGTTATTGAAGGATAGAAAAACACTTAGAAAGAGGGGGATTGAATAAGTGTAACTCATAAACTTGGAAGATAAAAACAATGAACACGATTATTTTTATCCTGGTTCATTGTTAACCAAACTACTCCAGTCCACCCCCGACAAGGTGATTTACCTCAACTGAGGATTTAATCCACTAATCCAACTGATTACAATGGTTTTCCACTTAGATAACCTCTAAGTCTTCTAGAGTCTACAGATAACAACTTGATCACTCTAGGAATCCTTTTACAATCAATGTAAAATAATGTTTACAAGAGTTTAATTTGCTTCTAATAAAGATGTAATCACAACTGTGATATTTCTCTTAAGATCTATGATTAACACTCACTAAGATATTACAAAGTTTGTGAGGTTGAAGATGAAGTTCGTTAGCTTTTGAATTTGACAGTGTTTCAGTATGTTTTGCGCAAGTGTTGTATTCAGCTTCTGATGAGAACTTCTATTTATAGGCGCTTGAGAGGAGATGACCGTTGGGATGCATTTAATGCTTTGCGTGAATAGTACAACACTGCATTGAATGTTTCACACTTTTGTCAACTACCTCGAGCCATGCTTTTCCTGCTTTTACTGACTTTGCCTTTTGTAGCTTCTAACGTTCCTTTTATCAGTCTGAGATTTGACGTTACATTCATCTTGTACTTTCTTCTGGACTCAGATTTGTAGATAACAACATTTGAATATCAGAGCCATTAGCTTTAGTGTATAGCATCTTCTGTCTTCTGACTTGAAGAGCTTTGAGCGTGATACCATCAGAGTTTTAGAGCTTGTACTTCTAACTTCAATCTTCTGATGCTTTCCAGTTCATGTTCTGATTCTGCATGACCATCTTCTGATGTCTTGCCAGAGCATGTTCTGATGAAGCCATCCAGAACTTTCTGAGTCAGTTGCTTTTGAACGCTGATTTGTGCATACTCTTTATATATTTCCTGAAATGAAAAACTTAAAGGATTATAGTACCACATTGTCTTATACATAATTCATACTTAATGTTATCATCAAAACTAAGAATATTGATCAGAACATTTCTTGTTCTAACAATCTCCCACTTTTTGATAATGACAAAAACATATATAATTGATATGAATTTGTATCCAGAATATCAGATGAACAAAGACAATTACACAGATATAGCATAAGCATATAATCAGAGTGTGTGAATATGTCTCCCCTTGAGATTAACAATCTCCCCGTGAAATTAATACTAGAAGAATTTATAAATAAAAGACTTCCCTGAGTATTTTTTCCATTTCAGTTGAGACTTTCACGTTGATTTAGAACTTCAAAACATTCAGAGCTTCTCTTTAGAGCTTCCATCGGACAACTGCAGAGCTTTGAATTTCTCTTTGTGATCACATGTATCAGAGCTCTTATGTTTTCAGTCTTCTCTTTGAGACTTATAGAGTCAGTGATGGAATAAGGTACGACACAACAAGGGGGGTTGGATTGTGTCCCTTTTAAAATTTATCTAAGTATTTAAAAGGTTGCCTTTAATCAGAAGAAAAAGATTAGTATTAACTTTATAGGTTTTAAGTAATTGGTGTTAAAGTGTGTGATAAAGTATAGTTGTGAATAATATGAATAAAGGACAATAAATAAAGAACACAAGAAAACTTATCCTGGTTCACCAACTTGGTTAGTCCAGTCCCCACACCCTGTGAGATTATCCTTTATTGAATACTTCTTACAATAGCCTTTTTTCTTCTATGTATTTTTAGCCTCACCAGGCTTACACTTCTGAATGGTATAGCTTACAGATAGCTTACAAAATGATTGGTTTGTATATCTATGATATACTTTGTGATCTTAGGAGGTTTACAATAAATTCCTAAATACTCTCCATATGGCAGTGAGTATTTAAATTAGAATGTGTATGATAACTCTTAATATATTTTGATCACTATATGGTAGTGAGAGCTAAAGATAATATATAGAGAGTATGATTGCTTTGTGAATAAAGACTTTGGTTTTCTTTGTATGCTTGTGAATATTTTCGGTGGTGAGAATGAAGCATAAGCCTTGTATTTATAGAGCAAAGCAAAGTGAGAAGGAAGTGCCGAGAGTTTCTCATGAGAAGTGCTGGCAGCTTTGTCTTTGTAGGACTTGGTCTTGGCTTGACTTGGTACTGCTGACAATCTGCAAGTTCTGACATTTGACCATTTCAACAAAGTAAATTTGGAGGAGTACCTCTGGGACGAGTAACTCTGGAACAAGTAACTCTGGGACGAGTAACTCTGGGACCGTGATTCTTTGAGAGTAACTCTGGGGCCATAATTCTGAAGAGTAACTCTGGGACCATAATTCTGGAGAGTAACTCTGGGGCCATAATTCTGGAGAGTAACTCTGGGACTGTCATTCTGAAGAGTAACTCTGGGACCATAATTCTAAAGAGTAACTTATTGAACTTCTGAGAATCCATATGTTCTTAAAGCTTTGTTCTTTGTCAGCTCAATCTTGAATCATTATTTTAACTCTTTGTTTGATAGAGACCATAAATTATTTAGATGATTAATTGATGAAATCACTTTGGAGTTTCTTTAGATAAAATAGTTTGTAATATTCAAAACATTAACAGAATATGTTTCAACATTCTCCCCCTTTTTGAATGGTGACAAACTTTTTATTTTAATTTCTTTGAGTAAGGACTTTGAAACTCCCCCTGAAAAGATGTATACTTTGAAAGGGCAAATGCTCCCCCTCAATGTTAGTTCATATACAGTAAATAATTTTAACAGCATTTGAAACACATGTTGATTAGATAGCAGTTTTTGATTAATGTTTGAGGAATAATATATTAATTGATTTACATCAATATTTTGATACACAAACACAAAAAGATCCTAGAGGACTACTGCTAAATATAATGCAAAGTCCTAGTGAACTAAAGATAATAAAGTACAAAGAACTTAAACAAATACAAAGCTTTGGTCAAAGCTTGTTCTCCCCCTTTTGTCAAAC
The DNA here is from genome assembly GCF_029867415.1 of Vicia villosa. NCBI lineage: Eukaryota > Viridiplantae > Streptophyta > Magnoliopsida > Fabales > Fabaceae > Vicia > Vicia villosa. Next base: position 132,684,642 of record NC_081182.1, read on the forward strand.
ATACAAAAAGAAAGGGGGCACCAAAAGAAAGAGGACGAGAAGATTAAGAACCAGATGGTTCATCATCAGATGTTGCCTCAGAAGATAATGGCAGAAATGGAAACTGAATCTGAGAGGGATCCGGAGGAGGCATTCCTGGAAACCTCGGGCATACTTGTTCAGTGACATAATCAATCCAGAATTTTTGGTAAGCCATTAACTGCTTTTGGAGAGCTGTAAATGATCGAAGGTTGACGCCCTGATGGGGGTTAACCGTTTCAGATGAGGTTGCAGATCGAGGATAAACTGGAGGACGATTACCAATGCTGGGGAAATTGTTAAAGAATGAGGATGTGATGGATGCAATGGGATTTTGAGGAAGGGTATTTGAATTATTAGTGGTGTTTCTTGGAGGTGACGAGTCATACATTGGAGCAAGCAGTGTTTGAACGTTAAAAGAGTTAACATCATCTTCCTTTGGAGAAGAAAATATTGGGGAGTTTGATTGGAAGACATAAGGATCAAGTGGTGGAACAGAAGGCATAGCGTGTGATTCTGTAGGATCAGTTTGTTCAGGTGGCTGACTGGAGTTATTAAAGAATGCTTCGATCTGAGCAGTAAGATCATCAGAGTCAGTATGATTGATGGAGGAGAGTTGGATTCTTCTAGGAGAAGGTTCTTTGAAGGAATTTGGAGAATTCAGAGGTGAGGTCGTGGAGAGAGGATTTGTTGTCATAGTAGGGGAAGTGTATGTGGCATCATGGGGAATAATTGAAGTTTGTTGATTTGAAGTGGGTGGAGTTAATAATTCAGCCTCAAGCATGGATATGAGTGAGGACAGCTGAGCTGAAGCAGGAGTGTGAGGAGATATTGGTGAGGGTGGTTGATGAGCTAAAGCATTAGGAGGACTTGAGAGAAGGTTTTCAAGAGCGAAAATGTTGATCATGTCAGTGTTAGAAGTCTCCAGAGTTGGAGGACTTGAAACATTTGGGATAGTTTTAGTTTGAAGAGAAGCTGGAGCTTGAGTGATGACAACCGTTTGTGGTGGGGATTCTACTGGGACTGGTGATGTAGATGTGAGATCAATGCATTGTGTGGTTACAGGAGATTGTTTATTTGTTTCCTTTGGGTTTGGAGATACGG